>NC_133764.1:23239858-23560562 GCF_036562045.2 Rhinolophus sinicus
CCACCACCTCACTTTCAACCCCGGACGTCCCTCCTCTCTCCGGAGGTAAAGTCTGTTCTGCAGCTTGTCTAACTTGGGCAAGAAACCCAAAAAGTTGGGGTTGGGGATGCAGAGGGAGATCACGTGGTGCAGAACCAGAGGACCCGTTTAACTCCGGCATGCACAGCGACCTCTCTGCTCCATCTAAACAGGCGTGAGTGCTACAGAAAAAAGTGTCCCAACTCAAAACGAAACGTCTGACAATGTCCTCTCCTCCAGCCTCCTGCGGAGCTCCCCGTCCCTCCGCCACCATTATCATCTGAGTTGGACAAGAAAAAGGAGGAGACCTAGGGATTTCCAGATGCTCTACGCACCAGGCGGCACTTCAAAGGTCGCGCGGTAGGGACGTGTCTGTGCCTCTCCCCTCCCCCTCCGCCAGCCTCCACGAATTCGCTCCACTCCTAGACGCTGGCCTGGAGGAGCCATGTGAGTCTCAGGGGAACTGAGTGGCACGCCGGGGCCCTGACCTGGATGACGCGCATGTTGAGGCCAGTCTCCTGAGCCAGCTGCTCGCGGATATGGCGGGTGGGCTTGGGCGTCGCGGCGAAGGCGGCCTTCAGCGTCTCCAGCTGCTTGGCTTTGATGGTGGTGCGCGGCCCCCGCCGCTTGGCGCCCAGGTTCTGGTCGTCATTCTCGTTGCTGCCCCCTTCCTTGTCCGATACATTGGCGCTCTCCGAGTCCTTGGCGTCGTCCTGGGATGGGTCTTGGGAGTCCGGAGACAAACTGGGGTCACTGCCCGTGGTGGCTGGGGAGAAGGAAGGGACAGGTGAGCAGCTGCTTTGGCGGGCCTTCCTCCCCCAGGACCCGCCCGCCCACAGCGAGTCGGGAATTGGGGCCTCACCCGAATGGAGGCTGTTCTCTTTGGCGACACTGCTGTTGCTTAGGTAATCCTCTTTGCAGACGAACTTGTTCTCGTCGATGATGTAGAGCTCCTCTCCAGTAGAGAGCTGCTTGTTACACATCATGCAGGTGAAGCAGTTCAGGTGAAACACTTTGCTGCGTGCTCTCCGCACCAGGTCGCTAGGGGAGATGCCCTGCGCGCAGCCCGCGCATTTGGTACCGAAACACCTGCAGGGGGGGGGGATGGCGGGTCGATGAGGGGCAGGGGAAGACAGAGGCAGGGAAAAAGACGGAAAAGAACGAAATAGAAAGTGGAAGAAGGAGGTAAGGAAATGGAAAAGGAAGAGGGAGAGAGAGAGACGAAATGCCGATCAAGCAGCCAAAAAATCAGGGAGAGCGGGGTCATCATGAAAAGTCGGGGAGAAGATACACAGGGTTAGAGTGAGAGAGATAGGGGCCTAAGCTGCCCCCACCCCTAGCCTCACGCCTAGCGTTGTCCTAGAGGGGGGAAAAGCGACAGAAGAAAGCGGCAAGGCGGCGATGGGAAAGGGGAGGGAGGCACTTTAGATTAGATTCAGAAAAGTAATCAAATTCGAACTAGAGCCCCATATAAACGCGTCCGGAGCGCTGCTTATCTCTCCTACTGTCGCCTCTCCTTCACCGCAAAAGGACCCGCGCACAGGCTGGGAGTTGGCAAGGTCCAGTCCCGCCGCAGGTAAACAAACAGCCGCGGAGAGCCCAGACGGCCGCAGCTGGACTGCTGCCACGTTCAAGCCCAAAGCCCGGCAGGTTGACGCAAGCTAGAGCAAAGGCTTGGCCCTAGGTTCCTGGCCGCGCTTTACCGGAGCAAGGCCTCTGGGGCCCACTGGCAGCCGGCACGGTTCGTCGCTCTCCGGCTCAGTTCCAGCCAGTACCGGGGAAACCTGGCACGGCCTGCGGAGGCTCAGAGGCTTAGCCTGCGTTTCTTCCCCGCAATACCAGCCTGCACAACGCTTTGCTCCGTGGAGCCACGCGTCCTGGGGCAGCACTGGGGACAGGTGGCTTTGAACGCTCAACCCCCCCCCCCAGTTTGATCTGTAACCATAAACTCAGAAAAGAGACCAAGTTAGCCCAGTAAACTGCGAGATTTCAAACCCACACAAGGGGATTACAATTCCCATTTGCTTCTGTTCTTCTCTGTTGACTTGTGTGTTTGTATAGATTTGGTGGCAAGATAATGAGTTTAAGGGAATACAATTAAAATGCTAAAGGGAGGAGGGGCGACGGGAGAAATCTCGACTTCTCCCCAGGTTTTCGAAAAAAGGTGGCTGGAGGGGCGCGGGGCAGTGCCTGGGAGAACTCCGAGTGGAGCCTTCACCTCAGAGCCGAGTCCGCGTTGGGCGGAGACCTAACCCCGGGTAGCAGGGGGGAAACAGGGGAAAAGGTCTTCGCGGAGGCTGAAGCCTCGGGGCATTTCGCTGGCACCTTGCCGCAGTTTACCCGGACTGCTTCTTGGATGCCAGCTGGGGTTTGGGGAACACCCGGGATGTGCAGGATAGGCACCAGGGCTGAGCTCTTCTCTGTCGCTGCCAAGGCAGGCGACTCGGACACTCCATTACAAAAGGCTCGGCGGTTCATGCCCAAACCTCTCGGAGACGGAAAAGGCAGTGGCATGGAGCTAGCCTCGGCTTCTAAGCTCAGCCTGGAGAGCGAGCAACCCAGGAGGACCCAAGAATGCAGTTGCTGGAAAGCTCCGCGCACTGAGAAAGACAGGAGCCGAGGCTACTGACACCCGAGGCTGCGCTGCCTCCCTCCAAGCTTGGAGGGGCTTCTGGGCCGAGGCAGGCTCAGACCTTTTCTTCCCGGGTACGTGCAGCCAAGCCCGGACCCACAATTTCCAGGAGGCAAGCAGGGCCGCGTCCCAAGCGCCCAGCGCGCCAGCTGGCGAAGAGGCGGGCGCCGGTGGGACTTGGCTGCCCTCTCCGAAGGTAGTTCCTAACGCGGCCGCCGAGGCCACGCTGACCTCTGATCCGTAGCTGGCCAGAAAGGGCCCGCGGGGAGGGAGCAGCAGAGGCGCTTGAGGGAAGTACTCACCGAAAGAAGTCGTTCTTGCAGTAGAGCTTGCCATCCCGGGAGAAGCACTTCTCGGTCAGGTTGCACTTACATTCACAGCACTGGACGCACTTGACGTGCCAGGCCCTGTCCAGCACGTTCAAGAGGAAGCGGTCCAGGATGGGCCTTTTGCAGCCGGCACAGTGCACCATGGTCTTTGGTTTGGTCGGGTGAGGCCCGGAGAGAGAAGAGCAGGTAGGGCCGAGATGACTCCCGAAGACGACTGGCGAGAACTCTCCAGGCCCTCCAAAAAGAGGAAACACACTCGGCGGTGCAGGCCAAAACCCGCACCAGGAAATCAAAAGAGAGGGAAACGAGGCCAGTGGGGGCCGGGAGGCACCTCAGTGGTGTGCAGCCCGGAAGTCCCAGGGCCCCGGGGCACAGAAGCGCCGCCGCAGCTCCTGGGGCCAGGAAAAGAGTCTCAGGCGAGTGCGAAAGCGACTCTTCTGCCCAGAGCCCGCGAAAGAGTGAAGGTCACCGAGAACAGTGACGGGGACGTAAATAAATAAATAAGACGGAGACGGAGAAGGAAGAAGACGACGCGGCGAGCTCGGGTTGCAGGGAAAGCGCCGCTGAGTTCTCTCGGGCTTGAGGTAGAGCTGTCAGAAGTCAAAGTGCATCTGCTTTTGTCGGGATATGAGGACGGGTGTGTGTGTGCCCGGCTTTCAGCCACCGGGATTTCCCCTCCTCTTTTTATAAAAGAAAAGAACAAAATGAGTAGAGAAGCTTTGGATCCTAAACTGCCGGCATCGCGCAGCGGGTCGGGATGCGTTGGGCGCCCGCGGTGGGCCGGGGGAGGGGGCGGGGCAGGCCGAAGGGGGTGGGAGGGAGGGGAGGGTGGAAGGAAGATCTCGTTGTTGACTGTAGTTCTTGCTTAGATTTCCCCCCCTTTTGGAGAAGTGTTTGTGTCAATCGAGAACGGAGAGGGACAACTCCGGGCGGACGCAGCCAGACGCGCTCGCTCGCTTCCCACCGCCCCAGCCCCGTCACCTCGACCGGTGGCCTGCCTGGCGGCCTCCGTGTTCTCGGGACCGCCCTCCCTGCGCCTGGACTCCTTCGAGGAGATGATACCGGCTGGCTCCTCACCGCGCCTGGCCGTGCATCGTGGCTCCAGTCACCATTCGCGGCCGCCTGGGCGCGCAGCCCCGCATCGCTGGCCCAACGCTCCGGCTGCCTGCGTCCAACCCTACAGTCGCTCGACTTTTTCTTTTCCCCTGTTTTTTCGTTGTAGTGGCAAATCTGGGTTTCCTTTCTAGCCTCTTTCCTTCCTTCCTTTTTTTCCCCTTTTGCAGCGGGAGGAGTCGGGAGGAGGGGGAGTAGCTTGGAGAGCTTTTAAAAACGTCCTGGTGCAGCGGCTAGAGTTCTGCGCCGCGGGAACAGCTCGGCACTGGCCGCAGCTGTCGCCGCCCAGGCCGCGGTTCGTTGCTGGCTCTCCCAGGACAAGCGTCCCTCTGTCCCTGGTCTCCTGGCCCAGTCCGCCGCCCCAGCGCGTCTCTCCCCAGCTCCGGCGGCTCGGTCACTGCTCCCGGCTGTTGGCTGAGCTCTGGAAGCCCCCTCGCCTTAATGCAGCGCCCGCCGACGTCACGGCGGCCTGCGACCAATCAGCGGCTCGCGGTCCCTCTGTAAACCATTCTGCATCCCCCCGGCCGGGGAGAGTGCGGGGAGACCGCGTTTAGAGGATCAGTGGCGGCCGCAATCGCGGCCCCGCGTGGTGCGGGCGGCGGGCAGCGAGGTGCCCCGGCTCCCTCCTGCTCCGGTAAGGCGTCGGGTTTGGTGGGAGGGACTGCGAGAACACGCGAGTTCAGGCGCAGGCGGAAGGCAGAGTTCTGGAGGGTGGGAATAATCCAAGATCAAGCCTTTTTGAAGGTTGGGGTGCAGCTGGGTCCGGGAGCCCCAGCGGCCCCGGTGCATAGTTTGGCTTTGCAATTCATTGGATGTTGGCTCCCCCCCGCCCCCGCACCCTCCTTCTTGCTTTCTTGGCCTAGAAGTTTGCCCCGCGCGTCTTTGGGGAAGTGGTGGAGGGAGGGCACTTGGCAGCAGAATTTCCCTCCTTCGGTCCTTCCTTCTGTGCCCCCTCCCCCACTCCACCCAAAGTCCACAGGGTCCGCGTCTCTGAGAGATCTGGGTGTCGGTTTCCGGCAGCGCGGTCTTGAAAAGTTGATTCCGGCGGTTTCCTGGTGGGGGCGGGGGAGACCGCAGGCGCGGCGCCTGGCAGGAGGAAAGGAGTGGGTGGGGAAGCGCCTCGGGTGAGGAGTTACAACCTGGGTGAGAAATTGTGAAGATACTGTGATCCTTTTACATACAAAAACAAGCGACTAGGCGGGAAACCGCGGGGGTCCAGCGGCGGCTGGGGGTGGGGTGGGGTGGAGTGGGGTGGAGTGGTGGCAGTGGCGGTGGGAAGGGGAATATCCCGGGGGTTCCACAAAGCGGCTGCAGTGGCTTGGGGTGTGCAGCACACGGGCAGAGTGGGCCCGGATTTCTGTCCTCCCCTTTTCCAGGCCTCTGGTTGGCACCACCTTCCCCAGACAACTGCCGACTGTGCACATACTCGGTAGCTCACTTGCAATGAGACCATACCTCCCTAATTCCGCTCTGAGTATAAACTCGGGACCACTGCCCGCGGGGGCAGATTATCCCGGATATGGGGGTCGAGTCCGGGTCCTGAAAGCCTTAGCCTTGATGAGTCACTCCAGTTCCCTAGCCCATGCTAGTCAAATACCAAATTCCGTTTCCACAGCACCATTCCTATGCTTAACCAGGATTTCTCCCTAAGTTTGAAAGTGGCAGGGCTGAGCAGTTCTGGTCTTTTGCTCCTTGTTTCTGTTTTGTGGGAAAAGGGGTGTTAGGAAAGCGCATTCGGCCCTAGAGTGGAAGGAAATAAGGGTGTGCAGCCAGTCAGGTCTAGCCGGTATTTTGGGATTGGCCTTTTGCCCCCACTCGAGATGCGGGGCTGAGACATCCCACACAGGGCCCGAGGCTAACGGGGAAAATGCGCAGTGAAACGCCATTGCATTGAGTACGGGTAGGCAGGGAATCCAGCCCTCTGCAAATGGAATACCCTTTTCGGACGAACCGGGAAACCCGTACAGCGAATTTGGTTTGCGCTTCGTGGGACTGGAGTTTTAGGGTTCGGCCAACGTTCCTTTTCTGCCTCCAAGCCTCCCCTAGTACTGCCCTGCAACCCCAGGGCTTGCGGAACAGCCCCTGCCTTGCTGTCCACGTCACCTTTTCATTGGAAGCCGAAATCTAGTCCCGCCGCGCGCCTCTAACGCCTTCGCCTTCGCCCTTCTCTCTCTCTCTCTCTCTCTCTCTCTCTCCCTCCCTCCCTCCCCCCTCCCCCCACGGTGTTCGGGTTGCTTGTCTCTCGAATCAGCCCCCTCCGCGGGTCTCTCCCAGGCTGGGGCTCTGGGAGGGCGGTTTTCCAACCCAGCAGGCCGGCTTCGTGGGCTCAGACTTGGCTTTGTGCTCCACCTGCGGACCGGACACTTCCAGGAGCAAGCCCACCCGTACTGGTACCAGTACTCCAGGACCCGGAGAGGCACTAAGAGCTGCGTGGCGAGGGAGGGGTCCTCGCCTCTTCCACCGGACCCGAGGCGCCTCCCCAGCCCGCTGCGCTGGGTGAGGTCTGGCGGGAGGAGCTGGTCCAGTCCAGCGGTCTCCACGCTCCTCCCTCCCCCAGCTGTCTTGCAACTATCGCCCTCAACCCAACCGCCCCTTTCTGGTATCTATAGCGGACCCTGTCCCCGAGTGGCTCGCCTCCGCCCCCGCCCCAGCTGGGCTCCTTCTCATGCAAAGCAGAGGAGCCATGGGGGTGGGGGGCGGTCTGCGGGGGACTTGTGGGGTGACAGCTGGACCCGGCTGCCGGCCCTTCCTGAGCCCAGGGCTCGCTGCCTTCTTTTGGGTGGGCAGGAGAAGGTTGCCACCAGTTTGGGGGTGCAGGGACCTTGGGATCCTGACATGGGGGAAAGAGGGCCCGTCACTGCCGGCAAAACAGAGTGGTAGAGGTGTTGAGGGCGAGGACATGTGCTCTAGGGCATCCAGCTCTGCTTGTCCTGTGTCCAGATGGCTCCAGGTCTACAGAACCAACCCCAGTGTCTACTAGCAGGTCGGGGAGCACAACTCTAGGCCTGCCTCTTGGCTCCTGAGTCTAGGTTTAAAGTCCAGATTTAACGCCTTCACCGTGACAGCACGCTAGATTAATGTTTTCTTCGTTTCCACTGAGTTTTTATTTTTAAATGTAATTGGTCGCAGAGACATGGAGAGAAAACTGACTCAGCTTTCCAAATTCACGATCTCCGAAGCCTCTCAGCTCAGTTCTGCATTTAAACCAATGTCTGCTCGGTGAAGAGCATCAACCTTTCCATCTCATCCTCACAGCCAACTACTGCCTGTGCCCTGAATGAAGTGCACAAGAGCTTTCCTGCCCAACACCCTCCAAGTCACGCAGACCCATAACCATGTACATCGCCCCAGGTCATATAAATTCTGGACAGGATGCCGTGAGGATCCTCAGTGGCTGCAGAATCCTCTCCACCTCATCCCCAGGCACTCTTGGAAAAGGCCCCAGAGGGCTCAGGAAAGGGCTTTCACATTATAGGTTTCTCTTCTGAGAAGTGCCTTGAAGAGCAGCCCCAGAGGAGGGTCCCTTCAGGGGAATTGGGCACCGAGGGGATTCTACCAGCCCTCCCCAGCCACCTGCACTTTTGGGGGCTGAAGGCACCCTCTCCTGCACCCCTTCCTTCATCTGCCTCCTTAGTTCGGAGCCCTATCTTGCCTCAATCCTGTAGGTTCCCAAGTGGCTCCTGCTGCACAAGAACCAAAGCCTGTTCAGCCCGGCCAGCCTGTGGCTGCTTCCCCCTCGCCCACTGCGCTGCTCCTATCTAGCCCACAACCCCCAGAAACAGGCAGTGAGGTCTCGAAAGAAGGCGCCTGGGGCAGAGCGGACTCTAAGTGGTTACCTGCACCTGGCCACAGGAATGGAGCGCAACCAGCCACACGGGGCCAGGAAGAGGCAGGAGGGAGACAGCCTGCGGGTCCCGGAGGCCATGCAAACTCCAAATAGACTCACTGAGGATACCGCACATGCGACAGGAAACTGTTTGGCCAGGGTCCCTCAGATCTGATCCGACCTCTCTGTGCTCTCCTTTGCCTCTCTTGTCTCCTGCCTCAAGTTCTTAATCTCACTCCATCTCGCTCTCCTGGCCTATTTGTGTGCAGCACTTTACAGTTGATAGCACTATTTCCCCTGAACCACATAGTAAGAGAAAGGATCAGTATTATCTCCTTCGGAAGAACCCCAAGTTAGAGGGTTTGCTTGAGACCCCTCTGTCAGTGCACTATTGAAGGAGAGAAGTTTGGGGTGGGAGCTGGTCACCGTGCCCCATGTGTACTTTGCCCAGCCATGTATTCTGAGGCCAAGGTGCAGAGTAGGGTGGAGGGAACCCAAAGGCCAGGAAAGGACAGCATCCGGCTAGGACTTCACGGTGTGCACTTGGGCTTCCCATGAAGGCTGGAGGGACCCTGGGCACGGAGAGGGAAGCGAGGTGGACCGTGTGAGCTCAGATACAAGTCAGCACTGTGCGGCCAGAGCAAAGATAGGACGGGGACGTCTGAGAAGGGAATGAGCAAGCAAGAGTTGGCAGGGCAGAGAAAGAAGTGAAGGAGAGGGCACCAAGAATAAGGGCAGAAAACCAGAGAAAAGAAGAGAGGAAGGTGGAAAAGCAAGCGGAGATAAAAGGAGCAAAGATGTGCTGGGGGGAAATGCATGGAGAAATAGAGGAAAAGAAAGGGGAAAAAAGACCCCGAAAGACACCTAGTGACAAAAAAAAAGGTGGTGGGGAGGGACGCAGAGCCAAGGACCCTGCAGGCAGCAGGCAGGAGTCCAGGGTGTGCGGGTGTGTGACAGGCACATTCGTAGATGGGAGAAAAGGAGGCAGCGTGTTTGGTGGGAGACAGCGCTGGTGGAAAAGCTTGTGAGCGGCTCTGGGCACAAATCCAATAAATAAATAAAACGTCTAAGACGGCGTGACAACAATGTGTATTTGGGTGCGTGCCCGTGTTCCTCTCTCTGAACACACACTCACACCCAGTAAAGAAGACAAACGGGGCTCGTGCCTTCGAGTAATTAATCCTCTCACTAATTGACTCTCTCCCCTTACCTAATGGAGGTGGTCACTGCCGATATCTGGAGAGATATCAAGTGGAGAGAGAGAGACCCCCAAAGATAACCACTTTTGGGACTGGGATTGAGTTCTTTCTGGACCTGGCAGCTCTAAGTCCCCCTCCCCTCTTTTGGGGGACAGAATTCAACAGATGTTGCTGCCTCATCAGCCCCTCCATGTTTGCATTAATAAAGATCTCCGATTAGGAGTGACCAGAAGCCCTCCACACATACAATGAGGCCCTTCATCAATCTCAGCGGCTGAAAGCCACCCACTGCCCCTCTGCTGGACATTTTCTACCTCTAGGCAACAACAAAGCTCCCCACCCCTGTTGCTCCCCAAGGATCCCAGACCCTGTCCCCCTTCTTTTAGTCACTATTTAGTTTTCCCAGGAGCTGGGATGTGTCCTGCAGCCCTGAGGAGAGCAGGCGAGGTTTTGAATGGGTTGGGAAATAGCCTTAGGTAGATGCAGAGAGCAGCAGGAAGGTTGAGGTCAGGGCAAAGATGGGAAGAGGCTTCTAGAGATAAACCCACCCAGACATGAGTAGAGAGACACAGAAGCACAGTGGATCGCAATGCACACCTAGCAAGAGTGAGGCCTCAGGACAGAGGAGAAAAAAGGTAGGCACGTCACCATATGGGAAGGCAGGAAGGTGAATGTACCTGTGACTGGCTCAGGGGGACAGTTCTATCTATAGGTGTGAGCATGAGGAGCACCCCCAGTTTTCAGGATGGAGAAAGAAGCAGGGGAGAAAGTGTTGGACTTGGCTAGACCCTTGGTAGCTAAATTGGCTTGGACCCAAGGCCCAAAGGCTGTCTGATGACACTTTGAGGCTTGGGTTTGTAAGGTGAATGTCAACCCTCACCTCTTGGAGGTGGCAGCTTTGCTCTGTTGGCCTTCTCAGAGGCTAAATAAATAACTGCTGAGATGCATAAACCACCCAGCCTAGGGAGAGGAAGGAGGGGAGAAGGGCAGCTCCCCAGGAAAAAAAAAATCCACTTCCTCCACCCCACTAAACACATTCTTAATTGTCCCTTGGGAACATTTGTGCCTTTGACCAAAGCAAATCCCCAAGCAGTAACAGCAAAATTCGTCATAGGGACTGGTAGTCCAGAGAGAGTTGGGGGTCTGAAGAAGAGGGAGACAGGAGAGTTGGTGGGTGTGTCTGAGAAGGTGAGAAACTTAGCTCTTCTCTCCCTGTCTCTATCATGCTATAGAAAGAAAGTGAGCCAGAGGAATAAAGTTCCAGAGGAAAGAAAAAGAAGGGCATATAAAAGGCAAATCCAAACCAGAAAGGAAAGAAAGTGAAGAAGAAAGAAACAGGCAGGGAGGGGGGGGAGAATCGATAATAAAAAAGGGTGAAGGCGGCCCCAGGAGGCTGGGCCTCGTCCCAAACCATCCGTCTTCATTGTCTCCGTGTGTGCAAAGGCAACTCCGGCATAAGGAAAAGCCACTATTGGAGCCGCGGCTTTATTTTATATCCTATACATCAGGAGGGAGGCAAAGCTTTATTTTCGCCAAGAGACAGATATTTTATTTCTCTCTTACGGTTTTATGTGTGAGAGATGTCAGGTTGCCACAATGGATGGCTAATGCATAGGCAAGAGGAAGCCGTGTTGGCATGCTGTGTGTCATGGGGTCTTGGGGGGGTGAGCGGGCCTGGGATTTAGGGCTGATGGGACACTCTGGGGGATTTCTGCTAAAACATCTCTCTTCATAAATCCAGAAGCATGGTCAGCTCAACAGGGAGAAGAAGGAGTTTTAGAGGGAAAAGAGTTGGGCTTAGTAATAAACGAACACACAAAGGAACCGCTTACCTTCCAACAGGCTCGGGCAACGGGGGCAAGGCAGCCCTGTGGAAATGCACAGACCCACATCCAAACACACGTGCCATTCATAGGGAAGTATTTTCTTACAGAATGCAATGTCATTTTACTTCCTTTCCCCATTTTGTATTTTTCTGCCTTCCTCCCCCACCCGTCACCAGAAATCTTTTTCACCTCCTCAGAGCCTCAAGGGGAAAGAGCTATTAATTTGCAAATCATCTGATCTGTGAAAGGATCAAGATGCCTGTTTTTCTCCACGAAATCCAGTGTTGTGAGTGGACACACACATCATACACGAGCCCATTCTGCTGCAAATCCTAGAGGCATAGGTGCCAGATTTGAACCCAAGAAAAATGCCCCCCCCACCTACGGACAAATTAAGCTTTAGATCTGAAACTGCATTAATGTTCTTATGTTTAAACCTGGAGAGAAGGGAGGAGATGAGGGGACAAAGAGACAGAGAGAAGTGATTAACATGTCCCATTCAGGACTTAAGACTAATGTCCCCCACTCCCAACCCCAAAAACAATTTCTTACAAGAGTTGTTTTTATTCATTCTCAGGACCTACTCTTAATTTTTTGGTTTATATCAGCTGTAGAGCAAAACAGTGACCATGTTCTTTCCCTCTTTTCAGAAGATCAGAGGTGACGCAGGATCTGTAGACAATGAACATGGGGACCTGGCCACACTGTCCTTAGCTACGGCCTTTGGAGAAGATATTTAAACGTTGTAGGCCTCAGTTTCCCCATCTGTAACACAAGGGGATTGGGCTAAATGGTTGCTAAGGTCCCTCCAGCTCCAACCTCCTCTGGCTGAATGAGATAATGCGTGGAAACACTTTGTGAACACTAAAGCCGGACGCCGGGGATTATTATTACGATTCTAATCAATCCTCTTTTCTCCACATGGATCTCAGGCTGTTTAGCACCAGCAAGCAGGCTAAAGAGGGCCGAAAGCGAGAAAGCTTAGCGGAGATGGAAAAGCTCTGTGGCGTGGACATAAAAAACCCTGCATCTCCAGAAACATTCTGTCTCTGTGTGGCCCCCAGGCCTGGTGGGAAGTGGAGGAGGCCTAAGTTAGTCCAACCCATTTCAGACTACATGTAGGCAGAGAGTATATTTCTTCCAAAGCATTGCTTGTCTCTAAGTGACTGACATAGGAACCTGACGTGAACGTGATCTGCAGTTGTTTTTTCCAGGAAGAAAGGGAAAAGCAAGGTGTAGCTGATTAGCAAGTTAATTATTTCAGTACCCCAAGGGTTCCAGCGTGGTGGTAAGTTGTCCAGCCCTCGTGTAATTTCACAGTCCATGCATTTCCTGGTGAGCACCTGGGGTGCCCGGGTCTGTCTTTCTTCATCCACCTGCCTTATGTCTTCCTGACACACCTGGGGAGATAAGTAAGGGCAGGGGTGGGAGATGGTGCAGTGTATATATTTGGCCTAGGCTGCAGGTGGGGGACCAGACAGAATGGGCTGGAGGAAGCTGAGTATTTAATTATCTGGTCCTTCCTTCCTTTTTTTTTTTTTTTTTTTAAATCTTTTATTCATAAACATAAGGAGGCAAGTTATCGGAAAGTGGAGCTGTTGTGTGGTTATTTCCCCAGACTTAGCATGGAAAGAAACGGTTTGAGGGGCCCTCTCACCTCTCACCTCCTCCTAGCCCCGGCCAGCTCTCCAGTGTTCTTATTTGCTTTCCCAACTCTGGCCACCACTTGGTCTGCAGCGGCCTCCTCCAGTTTAACTTCAAGATCTGATTTCCCTTTGGGGGAGGGGAGGGAGGATTGTGTGGTCAAAAGCACACCTCCCTCAGAGAGATAAGTTGGGGATGTGAACATTAGCCTCAGAATTAGCAGCTTTTGCTGCTCTCTGCTCGCAGGGCTGGCAGAGCCAGCCCCCTGCCGCTCCTCCTGAGATGGACAAGGGAGGGCTCAGCAGTTTACTTAAGAGTGGTCCCATCTGCTCAGACTGGCCTTTCATAAGGGGAGGGATTTATGCAGTGTCCTTGTGCACAGACCTGGGATTTGCCTGAAAACCTTGGGCCTCTGAGAATATTACTGAACACTAAAATGTTCAGCCACGGAGATGATTCATGATTTGTCTGCATGGACAGGATGTGTGGGAGTGTGTGTGTGTGTGTGTGTGTGTGTGTTTGTGTGCATGTGCGTGCGTGAGTGTTTTGGGCAGGGACACACGCATTGATGGGTGCTTGTTACCATTCTTTCTTCTAATCCAAACATTAGGAAACTTTCTTTTTCTTTCTTCCTTTCTTTCTTTCTTTTTTTTTCTTCTATATTCACTCAGGAGACAGCGCATGTGGCACCAAGTTCTGGAGAGCCAACTTCCTGACTTGAGCGATGTGAAGATGATACAATACTTACTGGTGGGGGCACTCCAGCTGTCCCCCAAGCAGGTCGGCTGATATTCCCGCTGGCGGAGAAGGGCCAGGGCCTGCCTGGGAAGATAGTTCTGATGACTGCTTCATTGCAGGTGGCAGAGGATTTGGGGAGTGGGGGTGGGTCCGATCATTGTTCAATTTATACTTGGCCACGTTTAGTCTTTCCCTCTCAGAGGCCTCCGGGGTCTCAATAGTAAAGATGTTAGAGAAACTTAGAACGTAGGAAAGCAGGTGTAGGGAGTCCCTTGTCTTCATCTGGATACTGTCATGTCAAAATGAAGTCCAGTGGTGGTAACAACAGATCCCAAAGAGCAGGGCTTTGACATTTTATATGGGATCTTGGCCCTGGCTCCTGGGATATTAAGAAGTCCTTTGTAAATTTGGGGGAAACCTACAGTTGTTATTTATTCCTAATCTTTGAGAAGTAAATACAACCACTTTAACGGCCCCGTGGCTGGTAAGGAAGCATTTTCAGCTTGTCTGACCCTCATTTGTGGTTCTACCATTTTCTTGCTCGTGTTCTAGTTTGGACTTGTACATGAAGATCCCAGCCTTCCCAGCGCTTGAGTTTTTCTTTTCTGTCGGGTCACTCATAATTTAGTCCACATTCTAGGTCCTCGGCCAGCACACAATTTGAAAGGTGAGCTGGCAGGCCTGTAACAATGTGTAAAGTTCTTCTCATTTGGGCTCTAGAGAGGATACAACTTCCCCTTAAAAAAGAGAAGCAGGGAACCACCACTATGAATCTTTTAATGAAGGATTTACTACTAATTTGATAAGTTCAATGCTCGTTTTACTCATTCTGAATGAATAACTTTGTCAGTCAACCCGAGGGTCTGCAGAACCTATAAAAATGCTTCCTTTGGTCTCCCTATTTTAACACTTGCTGGGGCTCGGGCCTGCCTCTGGCAGACTGGGGAGGAGCAGAAACATTCCAGAGACCAGGTCTTAGAGTGTTATCTCTTCCCCCACCCCAAATCCTCACCCTCCATTTTATCTCTGTTAAATACAAATGCAGGGACCTCCTAGGGAAGTGTGAAGGGATGGGTTTTAATCAGGTTTGGGGAGGGAAGGGGGATAAGTTGAGCCCGAAAAAAGAAGGGGACAGTTGGAATTTTTAGATGACATTCCTCTGTTATATATCTTACAAATTATGCATTTGTTGCAGTAATGTACAGTGTCTATGTAGTGTTTGCCAAATGCTGCTTGGCCAAAGCAGTGTTAAATAAAATTGTAAGAAATGCTACCAGGACCTTGCATGGGTTATTTAATTCTATCAATGATAAACAATGTTAATGTGTAGCATCTCAGTTGGCACAATAATCATATTTCATTTATATATGCCGAGATATATTTAAGCATGAAAGATACAGTTTTCCAACATGCATAGTTCCCAGTGATTACTTAGGAAAAATGTGATGTAAACAGCAGAAACCTTTTTTCTCTCCACATCTCTCCCTGCACACACAAACTGCCAGTCACACACATTCACATGGCCAGCCAGGCCCATACATATTGCCGTGTATATGTCTCCACTGGTAAATGTAAGCGTAGGTTCTGTAAAAATAGATCCAGCTTTATGCACCTGTACACAATCACAGACACATCAACTCTAATAGCATTTTAGAATCTTTGGTGCACTCGTACATATTTTGTTTACACACCTGCACTGCTGCGTAGATGGGTGCTGACGTGAACACAAATTCTATTACCCCACATGTGGCTATTTATACCTACACGTGTAAGTGCTTTCACTGTAAGTGCCTGGAAGAACGCGTATCCTCATGCAGGAGAAGCCTCTGCACAGGCTCCTGCATAAGTGTGCATCTCCGTGTGTGTGCACATTTGCACACACACACTCCTGCACCCCTGCTCTGGGGCATACACTGACACTCCAAGGGCTAGGTGCAACAGCTGCCCTGTTACTTTCGGGGACGCCATACCTCGCAGACAAGATCTGAATTGGGTGTTTGCCCTGTATGAGCCCTGACGCTTTCAGGCTGGGAGGCTGGGAGGAACAGTGTCAAAATGCCAGCCTGCCTGGCCTCTGATGAAAATGTGCAGGTGGGGGGAGGGGTTGGGGAGCTGGTCTCTTCAGACAGAGATGCCTCCAAAAGGGGATCAATCTTCTATTTGCTCACTTAACAAAGGAATCAGGATACCTGAGTGGCTTCTCTGGTCCTGGTTCTACTGCCAATTGTCTGTGTGAGCCTAGGTAACCTGCTCTCTGGGCCTCAGTTTCTACCTCTGTAAGGTGAAATACCGGCCCAGACCAGTGGTTCTCAACCCTGGCTGCACAGTAGAATCATCTGGGGAGCTTTGAAAAAAATACAGGCATCTGGGCTCCACCCCAAACAATTAGATCAGAATCTCTGGAGATAGGTGCTCAGCAGCTCATTTTTTAAAAGCACCCCAGGTGATTCTATATTCAACCAACACTGAGACCTACTGGCCTAGATGCTCTCCACAGCCCTTCTATCCCTAAAACTCTATGCCTTGGACCTTTTATATACAAAGCACCGTGCTGGGCACCAGGGCATTCTGCTGAAAGTTCTAAACTCGTCAGATCATAAAAAGTTATTAAAATTATTCTTTCAGTTTAGGAAGAGGATAATTTTTGAACAAACTCTATTTATCCTGGGAAGACTCATACCTACATTTCTAGCTGTCTCTTTGTTCCTTTCCATCTTTGTTCCCATCTTCCTTCTCCCTGAGCCTCACTCGCCAAACTTTAATTATAATGCCTTATAAGCAAATGCTATAAGCAGTTACCTGATACATGTGATAGATACCTTGCGACCTGCACATATTTCCTGTCTAGCTCCTCACCTAACCTGTCGGGTAGCACAGTATTTTTAGAAGGGTAAGCGAGAAGGCATAGGCACAGGCCTGAGTCAGAGAACACCAGCCCCTAGGCCCACGCCCCAGTTCTGGAGACTGGTGCGGTGACTGATGAAAGCCTTGAGCTGCATGTCCTAGAAAGCTGCTCTCAGGCTTGGGCCTTTGGGAATCCTACCATAATATTCTCCAACAACTGTACCGCAGGCAGAGCGAGTCCCTCTTGAAAACAAATCTTGCAGCTGCACCTGCCAGAGGAGGCTGAGCCCGGGTGAGGTGTCTCATCCACGTGGCAAGCGGAAGGCAGAGCTGAGACAACATGGGCTGCTGCCCGTGGGCCCCTTTCTCCGACTGAAGATACTGAAGAGGGTGTGTGTGTGGGGGAGGGGTTCGTTCTGGATGGAGGGTTTCCAGTTCTCCCTCAGTATTCTCACTAAAGTTGATGTTTCGGGCCTCCCAGAGAAACTCAGAATGGAGCCGGGTTATTTCTCTTTCCTGAATTCTCTCCCGCTCTCTCTCTTTACCTCCGCTGGCTGATTTTCTGCTGAAGGTGGTTGGATTCATTTTCTTTAGGAAAGTTGTCCCAAGGTGGCTACAGTTACTCCATCATCCAGGTGGGCACTGGAAGTAGCGATGGGGCCTGAGACCTGTGTGGTTTCGGCTCTAACCCTCTCATCCAGGCATGCTTACAATTTCTCCATTTGCCTCTTTATTTTTCCCCCACTCTTCTATTTTGTCCCCTTTTCCCCTGATGACATGCCCCGGTCATGGCCTGCTAGGGGGTCTGCACACACAGGACGGGGAAGTTTGCTGATCATGGTGGACACGTCAGGCTGTGCCCAGTCCTTTTCCTCCTCTCCCCTCACTTCCCTTGCAGGGAGGGCAGGCTTGGAGCTGAGGAGGGAGCCCCAGACACAGCACAGTATCCTCAGATTCTAACTCTGGGTCCAGAGGCCAGCTTCCCACGCCTGCATGCCTTCCCAGGGCCCACCTCCTCTTGGGCCTGGGGAGCATCACACCCCAGGATGTGATGGATTCCCCAGGCACCTTCAAAGAGCTCCGCATTTGTTTGCAAGGCGGACCTTGAATCCTACTCTGGTCATAAACGTTGTTTATTTTGACTAGGACCTACTGAAAGGGGATGGGGGTTAGGGAGGGCAAAGAGAGGATTCCTCGGGAAGATCATAAAACCATTAGTAGGGCAGGGCTTTTAGGGGTCACAGAATCATAGACTTTTCTGGCTGGAAGGAACACAGGTCATTAGGAAGGTCAGAGATGACCACTTTGTCAGCGAAAGGGCTCGAGGGGCCACACGAGGCTCGAGTGGGCAGCTTTGGGCCTCTTTCTAGAAAGTGAACACAAGGTGTGGGGGGCATGACCCCCCAATAACCTTACACCAGGTGGGGGAGGCCAACAGTTGCTGAACATGATGGATTTGCCCTCCTAGTGGGAAGGACCAGTTGCTTGAATGTGCAGTGACGTCTCTTGTTCTGTGGAATGGGCACAGCTCTGGGTTAAGGAAATGAAATCACTTCCAATTCTGCCTCCACCATTATTTTGAGCAGCTAGTACATATCAAGTGCTATACTTGATGCTCTTCCGGTGCCTTCAAAACAATTCTGAAAGAGATGTTATCTCTGTTTTGCAGATAAGACAAACTGAGGTCAGAGAAGGGAGTTGGTTTGCCCAAGGTCACACACAGCAAGTTAAGTAGTAGTGCTGGGACTAGACCTTAAGACTTTAAAGTCTTTAAACCTAATCTCCTTCCTACCTCCCCTCCTCCCTGCCTTTCCCCTTCCTGCTATGGTCTGGTCTACTGTAGACCCAATGGGAGCAGGGCTCCCCTCCCTCTAAAACTCATATTGGCTCTGAGGAAAGCTCAGGAAGATAACTCCTTCTAGTAAGGGAGAATAGTACAGTCTGGGGCTCTTTCCAGACCCTGGTATAGACCTGGCTCACTCTGCAGAGAACATGTTCCCATCAATCCAGCCACAGTCAGGAAACCATCTTGGTTGCCCTGTATTTGCTGTGTGATTCAGAGCAAGTCACTTCACTTCTCTGAGCCACACCTTCCCGATACATTTTCAGAGCTGAGGTCCTCGTGGAAGGTGAAGGTTAGTGGAGGTGATGGCAAGCTGATCTCTTTTGAGTCCCTCTTTGGTGTCATAACTTTGGGGGATGGGGGAAGAAAAGACTTGGTTTTGCCCTCAAGGATGACTCCAATCACCAAAAACCAACAATAAAAACCCACCTTAAAGGCAAGACAAGGCTCCCTATGATTCCCCACTGAGAATGCAGGAGGCTGAGAGCCAGGGCAGAGGCTGGGCTGTGAAGAGGCAGTTTAAGCAGCGAGTTCTTACCTAATCCCCTGACTGTGTAATCCAGTTGCTCAGAGAATGGCAAAACCCCTTCTCCCCCCGAACCCCCTCCCCCACAAAGGCCTCCTAATAGATCTGCCAGCTTTGGGGTGCTAATCTGCCCAGACATCACTCAACATCCTCCGAATTCCAGTCACCCCTCAGTGGGAGATGTGAAAGGCTGGGAGGGGGCAGAGGCCCAGGGACTTGGGAAGGGGTTCTTCTGCTCTCTGGCCGCCCAAAAGAATCAGGGACACTAATGGGCCTTTACATTGAGGGAAACTTCAGAAAACGGGACAGGGGCACGGAACTGCAGGGAAGTGGGCAGGAGGGCTGGCAGTGGGCAGAGGTGCCTTGGGCGGGGCTTATTATTAAACAGCTCCATTATTTCATCCACCATGCTCCTTTCATTTTTATTTGAAGAGATGGCTCCCTCCTCAGCACCTTTGCCTCCCACCCCTTACACTTTCACTCATCCATCCACTGAGCTGCTGACAGCTGCCCTGCGGGTGAACTCCTGATCCTCCTGCGGCTGGAGATACTAGGGGTGCTCAGGCCAGAGCGTGCCCCCTTTCCAGCCCCCAGCCCCCCCCACACACATACTCACTCCTTCAAGGTTGTGCCACTTCAGTTCCCCTGAATCAGAACTATTTCTGAGTACCTACTATACGCCAGGCACTTTGGCATACATTATTCTCAACAAATCTTCACACATATCCTGTTAAGTGGATATTCTATGTCCTGCTTTTACAGAGAAGTAAACCAAGGCCCAGAAAGGTTAAGTAACTTGCCCAAAGTCACACAGCTGGGAATTTGAGCTGGATTTGCTCAGAGCCCATGCTGAATTCCTTATGCCATGCTCTCTCTCTTGGGTGATGATAGCTTAATGCTCTCTCCACCTACCCCACCCCTCATACTCCAGAGATTAGGTCTGAGACACAACCCCCCACCTCATGCTATACAAGATTGATGTTGTCATGGAGAACCCAGCTGGGTGGAATCCTCTGACCATGTCCCACTGACTTCCACCAAAGACCCCACAAGGACGAGGGTAAGATCCCCTGAGACTCGGTGTGATTTATCTGGTGATATTGTTATTTTATGGGATGGGCCAAGAGGTGTCAGGAAGCAAGTTTGCTGTAAATCTCTCTCTGCTCCCTTTCCCTCTGTGTGCCCCCTCCTGGGATTTATGGTGGAAAATGTTCAGCGCTAGGGACTTGGGGCGTGGGTTCAGGCTTGGGGTGGGAAGGCAAGGGATAATACATCTTCCTCCTCCAAGATCTGCTAAATGTGGGTGTGCTTGTGTATGTGTGAGTATGTATGCGAGCGTGTGTGTGTGTGTGTGTGTGTGTGTGCATACAGTACCCAAGCTCCATCACAAGCCTGCAGTGTACAGTCGACAAAATCTTTATGAAGATCCCCACAGCATCCAAATGGCTCTGTAGACAGAGCATGTTGCCTGCACTAGATGTGTGTTATGGGGCCAACCCATAGGCTGGTGCCCCATGTGTGTCTCCCTCGCTGGGGGGCTTTCCCTCTTCTGAACCCTTTCCCCATCACAAGCCTCCTTGGGTACCTTGTGGCCTCCATTACTGGTCTTCCAGTGCAGAGAAATTTCTCCGAAGAGTCTACAGCACCTGGAGGACATGTTTTGGGCACCTTACACTCCCCACACTCTCAAGTCCTTGCACAGTGTGCAGACCTTAGGGAGAACTCAGTGAATCCTGGCTGACTGAATCCGGGAGAAAAGAGGAGACATCACCCTTCAAGCGAATACCAGGTCATTCTACCACCCCATCCTTTCCCTGCTCCTCTCCTGGCTGCCCAAACCAGGGCTGTGTGGTGTCTCCAGTTAAATATATGGAATTATCTATTACAATACTTCAATATTTATTACATTGATTTCGCTTTAAATGCTTTGTAAATCATAGCAAAAAATAATGGCCTTCCAGCAGAGAGTCATATACCGTAATCAACTGGAAGAAAGTCGGCATTGTAATTTAAAAAAAAAAAATCCTTATGTGAGTCTCTCGTTTAAATTAAGAGACAGGACGTGATTCAAATAATAAGACCCAAGTGAGGCTGGTTTTTCTTGGCAAATTAGTAGAGGTTTTAACTGGAACTGAAAAGGTGTTAAGGTGGAACACTGACCTTATTAGACCTTAATTATTTTCTGTTGTTACATTCCTGGAGCTGAGGTTTTTTTCCAAAGTGGCCATGTTAAGCCTCATCACAGGAACTTTGGCTTTAGAGAGATATCACTTCTCAAGAGGCATTAGTGGGATAAAAAGCAGACACGTCATCTATGTTCCTCTTCTCCATCCTAGAGTTTCCAGGGCTCCCAGAACTCCTGGTTTGGAGGCAACGTTCTTGTCCTTGAAAGCTGAGAATTCACCCCACTGTGTCCCTGGCTTCTTGCACTCAACTTTCTTAGTGGCAGCTTCCTTGCCCTCGATCTAGCCTCTGCCAACTGGTGGAGCCAGCATCTCCCTGGCCAAGAGAGAGGAGGGGGCGTGTGTGTGTGTGTGTGTGTGTGTGTGAGTGCCTGTGTGAGTGTACGCACATGGGTGTGCACACTGGTTGTGGGGACACAGCCGGTAGGACTGTCTTCATCTTTCACTGCAACCTTCCTGCTCTACCTCCGAAGGCCAAATTTGGCTGATTACCCATCCCAAAGCTAGCTAGACTCAGCCCAAGATGCCCATGGCACTTGGAGATGAAAATGGAGCACATGTCATCCCCTCTACATGGAAATAATGCACGTAAATGGCCTAGCACTGTGCCTGGTACATGGCGGGCATCCAATAGTGGTGCTTTTATTTTTGCTGGAAGGAAGGGCAGCCAGAGAAAGAGTCTTTATCACTTGCTTCCAGACACTTCCCCCAACATGCCCCGCTGGCCATGGGGTGGGGTGCAGTGGTGGGAAAAAAATATTGAGTCCCAAGAAGGCCCAGTGCAGACATCCATTCCATAGCTGCATGCCCCGCCCAGAAGACAACACAGCTGAGCAATTTTAGTTAAACACTATCTGCTCCATTCCTCCCTCTAGCCTCCAGATTGACTTTGAATTTGATCAGAGTATGGGAGAACTGTTTCTGAGGCCTGGTGTCATCTTGGGGACCATGTCTGGTGGTTCATCACTATCCTGGAGAAGGTCGCGGTGGGAGTGGAGGGTAATGTAAGACCGATGGGAAAGGACTGGGGAGCGGTGGGATGGATCCCCAAAGAAAGAGGGAAATCAAGGCTATTTTTGATTGCCCATCAACCATTTAGTTGCTCCTGCATGTTAGCACATATACGGGACCTATCCTCTTCAGGATACCCAAAATCCTAGAACATCAAGTCTGAAAAGGCTTTAAAGACCACCGAGACAGACTCTCTCTAGCTTTATAAAGGGGACACTGAAGCGATTCGAAATGATCAAACACCCTGCCTGAGGCCCCACAGGGACAGCGTTGAGATGGTGAGGGAGGGGACACAAAAGCTGCAGGTGCTGTGGTCTCTGACCTCAGAGAGGATTGGCCCAGCTGAAGGAGTCCTGGACATGCAAAGGTCCACCTTAGGCCAGGTTCATCCTAGGACGGGTGGGCCGATCCCTGCTTCTGGCCAGCTGGAGTGACCTTTCTGGACCCCACTCATGTCTCCCATCACTCAGAAAGGCCACGGATGAAGGAGGACGTGCTCAGAGGAGCCGGAGGTCTGGACTCGTCTCAGCAGCTACTTGACTCAGGAAGCACTTCCCGTTTCTGAACCCGACTCCTCCCTGTCCCATTTACTTAACACGGCATGAAGAGGATTGGCTTGGGGGAGGCTGGTTGTGCAATAGCTTTGTAAACTGTGAAGTTCTGTGCAGGTGGGGGCACTGCTGTGGCCAGCCTGGGCGTAGAAATCCAGATATAAAGAGGACTTAATCAGACTTTTATTTGTGGGCTCAGATTGAGTTTTGTCTCCCTCTCGCCTACCTTCCTTGTGGTTTAACTCCAAATTCTGCCCTGCCAAGGAAGGGGACATGGGAGGAAGGTTCATCCTCCCAATAACCTGACTGTAAGATAGGTAGATACTCGTAGGTATTATTATAACGATGTTACAGATAAATAAACTGAGGCCCAGGCAGGTGAAATACCCTGCCCCTCCTCAGTTTCTGAGAGACAGAATTTGGATACGAACCCAAGTCTGACTCTAAATACATCACAATCCCAACTGGGAGGTAAAAATAAATACACAGCGGAATGTGAACTCCACATGGGGTAAGGATTTATTCACTGCTGTATCCCCAGCCCCTGGTACACAGTGACCAACAAATATTTTTAAAATAATGAATATCAACTCTAATGGAAGGTTTGGGATAGCAAAATTGAGTTAGGAATAAACAACTTATTGGGAACTATACCTTACATCACAGTTTCATAGAAGGTTCTGTGTGGTGGAGAATTTGGGGTAGTTTTGCATTCAGGTAGCCTCGTCTGGTTGCTTGTATATCCAGCTACCACCATGACTGAGGTTTGGGCCTTAGGTAGGAGTTAAGTGAAAAGGACATAAAATTAGGAAATGGCAACATTGGCAGTAAAGTGAAATCTCCATAGACATACACAGATGATATTAAAATGACATCATAGGGGCAAATACACTTTTTGGTAGAGTCATTGGGAAGACCTTGTGGGGAAAAGAACAGTGCCCGTTTTCCTAATCAATGCATCCTATAATTTTAGTATATGTGCTGCCGAAGCGAGCATAATGCATTCTATAATTTTATATCTAAAAATATTGGTCCTTGATGCAAAAGAACCAACTTTTCATTCAGCCAATTTTTACTAATCACCTATTATACGTATGCCACGTCCTGGGTTAGGCCGTGTGTGGGGACAGAGCCCCAGAGAGCAGTTTCCAGGCTCTCGGCCTCACATAGAAAGGTGCTGGCTCAGGTAGTAAATGGCCATCAACTGTGACTGGATGGCCATCAGCTGTGGCTAGTTGGCCGTCAGCTGTAACCAGTGAGCCATTGGCCACTAATATAACTGCTATGGCTACGCTAACAGCAAATGGGGGGCTAGCAAGGAGATGGGGGCTGAGCCTGCAAGTGGCGGAAGGAAGATTGCGAACAGTGTGGCTCCTGCTTCCTGTGTCTCCAACCCAGCCGCCAGCGAGACTATAGTGGTATGACTCCCCTATCTATGGCTCCGTGGGTGTTCCTTTTTGGTCTCACCATGTCCTGCGTTCTTGTGTGGGGAGCGGGAGCAGAGACCCCGCAGGCCACCCCGCATGACACCGACACGGTGGCAGGTACAGAGATGCCCAAGGAATGGCCCATGGCCCTCAGGAGCATGGTCAATGCCTCAGGAGGCCAACCTCTGGGTTGTCCAGCAGCTTAGCCCAACTTGGTTCTTCCTCCCCTCCTCCCTGGCACATGGAGAGTCAGTATCCTGCTCCAGGAGGTCAGCCCAAGGGTTGGTCTCTCTCTCTCTCTCTCTCTCTCTCTCTCTCTCTCTCTTTCTGTCTCTCTCTTTCTCTCTCTCCACTCCCCCCTCACTTCCCACCCTCCACCCCCAGCTCCCTGGCTGACTGAAAAGGTTCAAGAGGGAATCTGAGGGATTCTGTGCTGTTTGTTTTGGGTTCAATGGAATCTCATTTACACGTGTTAATTGCAACTAATTGGCACTAATTGGATGAACAGGAAACCCTCTGGGAGCACTCATACCTTTAATTTGTAGTAAATATCATTAATTAACATATGCTAATTAGTGCCAATTAACATTGATTAAGGGTTTCCAGCTACTTGGAAAGTACAACTCTGTGTCCTCCTCCCTTGGTTGCCTGAAGTCAGCACAAAATATGATACATGAAGTCTGGGCATAGAGAGGACCACCCTTGTGGTTGCATCTCCGGGTGGGGGGGTCATCATGGCCGCCGCCCTCACTGAGCTGGGTGCTTGGAGGATGGCACCATGCCCTCTCCCTCCCAAGGGCCGAGGGGCCTGCAGGGAAGGGGCTGCGAGATGAGCAGTTGTCTGGGAGTAGGAGGGAACAGGCTGTGGGAGGTTCTGGGCATTGGGATGTGCTCCCCTTGGCCTGGCTCCCAGGGTGGGCTGAAGGGGCACTGAGATCAGCCTGGCAGGGAGGGTCTGAGACCAAGCAATGTTTGCACTCCTTCACAGATGACGGAGGGTGAGATACCCATCAACTGGAGTTCTGTTTGGTGCGCACCCACACACACACCCCTCCTTCATCTGACAAAGGTAGGTGGATGCTGACCCCTCTATCTGACATGGAGGTGTAAATGGGGATACCTCCTTGGTCTGACAGGTGCATAGGTGGTGGGACCATCACTGTCAGACATCTCCTTTTGCCCGTCTCGGATGTTTTCTACTCAGAATTGGGATGCTGTTCAAACTATCCAGGGTATTGGTGTCAGACTAAAAAAAATCATTTGCCTGAGAACCAGAAAGCTGTTAGGTCTACATTCAGTTCTATTACTAACTAGCTATGGGCCTCTTGGGATTCATTTAAAAAATGTATACATTGTTTTATTTTAGTCCAATTACGAAAGAAATAAATGTTTATTACAGACACCCCACCACCATCCCCAGGATTGCCCTTTCTGTAATAGGCTTCCGAGGCCCTGCCTTTCCTTTTCTGCAATATTCACTTCATTGTTTCATGTCCAAGGTTGATCTTCAGCAAGTGCTAAGTTCCCTGGAAGTAGGGTTCAAGTCTGGCTTGTTTGTTCAGTGCACTTCATAGGCACTGAAAAGCTGCTATTGAGTTAAACAGTATGTAGGATGGTAACAAAATTGTTGAATGTATGAACACATAAAACAAAACCATCTGTAATTGTATCTACCATAGAGAAAATAATATTTGGGGTGTGTGTGTATTATATTTATATGTAAATAAAATATATATTGTATATTTAACACAAATATCTATTCCAAAAGGCTTAGTGCAGTTTTTGCCTTAATAACTTCAAAAGTATAAGTGCTACAAACTTTAAAAAACAAAGACATCATTTACAATTTTATTTAGATTTACTATACTCTTACTTCATTTTCTGAATGTTGAATAATGAATTTTGTTTTTTTACAAATAACTCTGAATAATGAATTTTTAATTTTAAGTTTCTGTTTCAGTCCCTCTGGGTGAAGGTACCAAACAGTGATTCAAAAATTAAAACTAAAATTTTATTATTAAAAATTCACAAGACCAAACGTGTATTCCTGCCAGCACTGAGAATTTTCTTCTCTTTCAACCACTGGGGAAGTCATTAGCCAATTTTCTCACCTGTGGAATGGGGCCAGTGATACCTGCACTGCTTAACTCTCCAGGCCTCTCAGGTGGGCGGATGTGGATTTCATAACCCAAAGAAAGGCGTATTCTCCAGATCATTTGAGAAGAAAAAGGTTTATAGCTCCCAGATCTGAGCTACTGGCTCAGACGGAAAGAAATGGGGGCCCAGGTGAGCTAGAACCTGGCAGAAACCTCACCTCCAAGGGGTCCTCTGCGGTAGATCCATATTTACCCAACTCAGAACAACAGGACTGCCCTGGAGGGTTTGGGGTTCAGGTAAATGCAAATTGCAAGGTTGGAAAGAACACCCTGTGAAAGCCTTGACCCCATACAGGGGAAAGTAGATTAAAAGCCTTTGCTATGGGACAGGTGCTCTTTTAAATGTTTTACATGCATTCATTCACTTAATCCTTGCACAGCCCAATGATGTAGTCTATTATTATCCCCATTTCACAGATGAGGAAACCGAGGCTCAGAGAGGTCAATTAATGTGCTCTAGCTCACACAGCCAAGTGGCAGGGCTACAATTTGAATTTCAGTTTAGCTGCTATGTGCAGCCCCTGCCATCCTACCCACATTTTCTGAGCCTATAGAATGGCTCCAGGGAGCTGTGACTCCTGGGGTGGAGTCCCCAAGGCAGGGAGCTCCTGGCCCTGCCCAGGCCTCAGCAGCATGACATCCCAGATCCCTCTCCATGGAAATCTGAGGTCTGCTGGTGAGGTTCACAGCAGCTTAATTACCAAAGTGATTTTAATTTGTTTTTGTTAATTGAAATCTCATTAAGCAAGTAATTTACTCCAACACAGTTCAGGAGTCCACAATTCTACGGGTGAGGAGACTAAAGGGGACGCTCCTTAATCTGAGGATTGTGCCACTTTGTGCTGTGGCCTGTGTGTATCTGAGTGGGTGTCCACATGTGCCTCCTGTGGAAGGGCCCGCCCAGCTGGTCAGGGGCACCCTTTCTCCTTCTTGGCCTATACTCCCCTGCCCACCAACCCAGGGCCCTAAACCCCACCTGCCTTGCCCTGCACCCTGGAATGATGAGAAAAAAGTGAATCCAAGCCCTCCTTCTGGAGAGCATGTGTGCACCCAGGTGTGTGGCAGGTGGCACAGACACACACAGACACCATTTGGTATCCGTCTATCCTTGTGCCAAGCACTGTTCTAGGCATACACTGGAGATGCTGGGGGAACAAAGGGCATTTTTTAAGTGAGGCCCTTTCTGAACCCTGTGCTTTCTTAGTTTGCCTGCAAATGTCCTGAGTCCTCTTTCATTACACCCATTTCCCACGTGGTAATCCCTTGCCATCATCATCCTTCCTGACTGTCATCACCAAGAGGGCAGGGGCCACTAGGCTTCTTCATGACTGTGGCCCTGGCTTAGCTTAGGGTTCTCGTCTGGGTTTGGGGTGGGCAATTCTTTATGGAATGAGACTGTGCTGGGAATTGCAAGCCATTTAGCATTCCTGGGGAGCTTGCTTACTCAGTACCGACAGCATCTCCGCAAATAATTGTGACAACCCAAACATGCCCTCCACACGTTTCCAACCTCCCTGAGTGGGGTGGGGATTTGAAACCAGTGCAAGTGCCCACACACTGGCTGGCACATAGTAGGTGGTCTGTGAGCATTTGTTGAGTGGGTGACAGAGTGTGTATGAGCTATGCTTCTGACCTGGTCCATGTTGCTCCATGATGTATGTGTGTGCATGCGTGACTGTGAAATGTGTGTGTTGCTTTTCTGGCCTGTGTCCCTGGGTGCAGCAGAGGATTCTGGGCCCTAATGCAGTCTGGGGCCCCAGTTCTCCAGAGCTCTGTCTGCACTGGGCATTTTCCCTCTTCTCTCGTGGCCTCCTACCCTGGCTGCCTCTGTAAGGCCCCCACCATTCTGCTGCCTCCTCCTTTTGCCCCTGACTATGGACACTTGGTAGTTTTCCAGGCCTGACATTTCGAACATGCAATGCCATATGTATTGCCACTCTCAGGTAATTATCACGTAAAATTAAGCTAGTCTTGTACATGAAACCAGCAATTAGCTAGGGATTGAAGGTCAGGGAGAGCTCGTTTATAGAGTCGCTAACAAAATGTTAAGTGGGAGTAAGTGTCAGATGGGCCAGGAGGCTGGATTAGCTGGGGTCGCAGTGGTTGGACTGGAGAGTTGCGAGTCTCCCGACTCCCTGGCTCTGCAGTGCTGGGCACAGCAGGAGGAGCTGGGGATTTATGGCTCACACTTTTCTCTTCCAGCTCTCAATCTGGGGCACGGCTTTGAAGGAAGGTTGCTAAGCCTGCTAAATCCGTACACACCAACGCTGCTTCCCCATTCATCCGGAAACCTGGCAGGTCCTGCTTAAAAGCCTGTAAGTCAATTCCACCTCCTGCCTGGCTGCCCACACCCCAGCATTTTACACTCGAGCCTTTCAGATCTGCTTTGGGTCTCTGAAGACAAGATGCGCTTTCAAGGCTCTGAAACTTCGCACATGCCATTCTCTTTGCTTGGAATGCCTTTCCCTCTCTCCTAACTCCCTTATTATCAGCTTGGGAATGTTCTATTTCCCGTCCCCAAATCTGTCTTCACTTCTCCAAGCGCCTTCCCAGGCACCCTCACTCCCAATTTTATTCCAGGAATGACTTCGCTTTTGTACCGTGAGCAGGTTTCCGCATTGTATTTACACTCTATGGCAATTTATAGGTGACTTATCTGCCCCCACTGCTGGACTGTGAATTACTCATTTCTTCCTGGCAACCTGGAGCTGCTCAATAAATGTCTGTGGAATGAATACAGAAATTATTCTCTTTTGCTCTTTGTTCTTTTATGTATTCTTCAAGGCCCTGCTCAGATGTCACCTCCTCTGGGCGGCTTTTCTGGATTCCCTTCCCTTCCCTGCTAGAGTTATTCATGCCTTCCATGTTCCCACAGCACTTGGAACAAATTTTCATTACAGCACTTACCAAATTTCCTCCTATTTCATTATAGGTCTACCTAGAGCTACCACATTGCACACCTCCAGAGAGCACCATTGGTACTACCTGTACCTGCCCACCAGGCAGTGACCTCTGCAGAGCAAAGATCCTATGACTTTGCTAATAACCTGCCTATAATATGCTCTCATTGGCCACGTTAATGTCCATTCAAAGTAGGTACTCAATAGACATGCAATAAACATGCATTTAATTATTGAACAGGAACAGATGGTTCAGGGGAGAGAGCTCTAGATTTGGATTCTGGGGACCTGGGTTACAGTTCTAACTCTGCCACTAAATTGCTGTGCAGCCTTAAGTGAATCACTCAACATCTCTGGTTCTTATCCTTTTAAATCAGATCATATGTGTCAAAGTGCCTGGGACAAAGTATGTGCTCAATGCATATTAGTTTCCCACCTTCCTTTTTTCATCTATAAAATGAGGAATTTTAAGATTCCTTTTGGTCTCGTAGAATTACGGGCTCCCAGGATTAGAGGTTTTGAAAGGCACCTGGTCTGACTTCTGGCGTCTCCAGTAGGTGGTCATGCAGTTCTGGTTTGTACATCTCTAATGATGAGAAGCTCATTTCCTCACAAAGCAGGCCATTCTATTTTCAGACAGCTCTGCCTTAAAAAGAGCCCCCTTCTCTGACGGCTTCCCAGAGCTTCCATCATAGGCCCTGCTTTTGCGTCATGTGGCCAGTCCCATTGCCCAACATGACATTCACAGACAACGATCTGCTCCAGACTCCAAGACAAAGTTCCATCACCGTCCCTCATGTGACTTGATTTCAAGCCTATTCACCCTCTTGGTTACCCTCCTCTGAGCTGGCTTCCCTTTGTCCAAAGACCTCTTGAGATGGGGCATCAGAACAGGGTAGGACTATCACCTTCCTTGACCTAGAATCCGTGCTTCTCTTAAGAAGCCAGGTTGGAACTCAAGGCAAGGTTCCTGTGACCGATATCTCTTTCAACCCTACCAAGTTATTTCACCATGGGAGGCAAAGCTGGGAATGAGCAGAATTCTCCTTAAATTCTATTTCATACTTTAAAAGGCTGCATTAAAAAAATCAACCATAAACAAAGTTCAAGTACAAATGACAAGCTAGAGAAAAATTATTTGTAACTCATACCACAGGCAAAGGGTTTATTTCCTCAATAAAGAGAATCCACAAATCAACATGAAAAAGATCCATCACCTAATAGAAACATGAACGAAGGACAGCAGATAATTGACACAAAAGGATCTGAGTAGTGTTCTTAAATATATGAAAACATGTGTAACCTCGTTCATCACAAGAAAAATGCAAAGTAGCACTACAATCATTTTTCATCTGTCACATTGGCAAAGATCAAAAAGTTTGATAAGATTTTGTTGGTAAAGGATGAGGAAATTCTTTTACACTGCAAGAGTAAATTGGTACAACCTCTCTGGGGGGAAATGTGACTTTATCTACTAGAATTTTAAAATGTACTGACCCTTTGATTCAGTGATTTGACCTCTAGGAATGCATCTTGCAGATCTACTCAGACACATCAGAAGGTATGCTCAACGCGGGCAAGGGCTTTTGCCCGTTTTGTTCACTGCCCTATGTGTGGCACCTGGATTGCTGTCCAGCACATAGTCGGTGTTCAATAAATGTCTGTTGAATGAATGAATGAATATGTAAAATGACACATGTTCAAGGTGATTCATCACAAAGTTTTTGGTAAGAGCCAAAGACCAGACATAATGTACGTGTCCAACTATAACAATGAAATAGTATACTGCTAGTAAAAAGATCAAGGCAGCTCTTCAAGTGCTGATGTGTAAAGATCTCTAAGAGATGTTATTAAATGAGAAAAGCAAGGTACAGAAATATGTGTATAATAAAAATGCAGCTGGATATTTGCCTGAGTATGCACAGAACATCTCTGGAAGGAAGTTTCCAACATGGCCACTGTGCTTGCTTCTAGGTAAAGGAACTGGGGGCCTGGAGCATGGAATGAGGGGGTAGCTTTATTTTTCAGTGTATTCTCTTAGATTCCCTTTTAATTTGAGGTCATGTGAATGTATCACCTATTCAAATAAACAAGTACAATTCAAAATTTAAAAAGAGCTGGGCTCAGGAATTAACCTTATGCTTTTGGGCTTGTGTATTTGTGTATATGTCTATCTTTACCTTTCTGAGGATGTACACGTGTGCATACATGTACATTTCCAATTTACTTTGCTCACCACTGTGGGTTAGTCTTCCTAAATGAAACACAGTGCCCGAGGCCTTCCCCTGCTCAACAATCTTTGATGGCTCCCTATTGTCGATAAGGTCCAAATACCTTGTCCTGGGTCTTGGGATCTTCTGCCATCTGATCCCAGCCCACCTCCCACCATTCCTTTCACACAGCCTTTGCCACAGGAAAAAGGAGCTACTTGCTCTCTCCATGCCCACCTGCTAATATCCCACCTGCGCCTTGGATGGTGCCCCTTGGCAAGTTAAGAACCCCTTCTCCTTTGCCACATCAAGTCACCCTGCTCTTCAAGGCCCATTACACAGAGGCTGGGAAGCCTCTTTCCCAGGAGGGCTTCCTTCATGTCTCAAGCTGAAAGTGGTCTCTCACTTTTTATCTGTATCTCTTACAACATTTAGGTTTCCTTTCACCTTATATTAAAGCCTTTTCTGTAACTGAAAACTGTTCTCATAAGCTATCTGAAGGAAGGCAGAGTTCAGGTTTGATTCCTGTTTGTATTGTTCTCAGGGTCCAATAACATGCCAGGCACACAGTAGGTATTCCAGAACTGCTGAAGGAATGGATATGCCTACATCTAGGGGGTGGGCCATAAGTCTGTCTGGTCTTTGTACCATCTGAGCCATCATTACGGTCTTCATTGTCACTGGGGAAAAGCCTTTTGCATACCTCCTTGCACTCAGCCTGTGTGGGGCCTTCTGTAGAGGAGCTCAGCGTGAACCACTGCAGCCCATCCACGCCCACCAGCCTGGCTGTAGAAGAGGGACCCAGACGTGACCAGACGGTGAGGCAGCCACATTCCAGACGGATGAGGCACGCCTGGGAAGTCACATGTCTGGCTCACCAATCCACCTGAAGGCACTCAAGCTTTGCAGACCCTCAGGCTGACCTGAGGTTCGAATCTTCACTCTCCCTGTGTGACTGTGCAAATGGCAACTTGCTGAATCTCAGGGTCCTCACCTATAAAATAGGGCCAGCGAGACCTGCCCCATGTGCAGCTGTGAGGATTGGAAAGAATGTCTGGGAGGTGCCTTGCCGAGAACCTGGCATCTGGCAGGTTCTCAGGGGCTGATTACCCCAGAACCTGGGGCTGCCAAGCTGCAGACATGCAGGAAACCACATCAGCCTGAGCTAAACCTAGAAAGGTAAACGTATTGCCAAAAACCCCATATGCCAAGCAGTACTTTATTGCAAAGCCAAACAGATTTTTTTGGCTCCACCATTGTTTGGGATTAGCTTGCCACAGTTAATGCTCTGTTGGTGAGAACATGTGAGACCTACCCAGGGTGTGGTATGTATGGTGGGTACACGTGGAAATGAACCTGTGTGCATATCCATCCACATGTGGATGTGGGTGCTTCTCATGCAGAGGTGTGCAAATACGTTCACATGGATGTGGATTCCTCAATGGTCATGCATGTGAGTGTCCATCTATCCATACATGTATGTGTTTGCATATGGCCATTCATGCAATAGTGCTGGCATGGTGAGTGGATAGACTGGAACACACTACATGAAGGAATAAAGGCTGATTAGAGAAATGCTGCGAAAAGATGGGGCAAAAAAGGAAAAAGGAATTTATAGACTAAATGTGTATGTGTGGGGTGAAAGGTAGTAGAGTGTGAGGGCTAAGAGCATGAACTTTGAACTTCTATATTTGAACCCTTCCTCTGTCAATTTCTAGCTTGTGACCTTGGGCAGGTCACTCACCCTCTCTCTGCCTCAGTTTCTCATCTTTAAAATGGGGATCAGAGTCATAGCCCCTGCTGATTAGGACTGTTGTGAGGATTAACTGAGTTGATACATTTAAAGAGCTCAATGGGTCCTGGTACAAAGTAAGTGCTTGCTCAACAAAATGGTGTTGGGAGAGAGTATCTCCCATTAGGCCTCCTTCCTCAGCTTCCTTTTACTCCTCTCTAGGATGTTGCCTCCCAGCTTCTTTCCTTCCCTCCTCCCTCTCTCTCACATCATGCTCCCTCACCCCACCCCGCCCCCCAACATCCTGGTCTTTGCCAGAGCCAGGCTGGGAGCAGGCAGTGTGTGCCATTGGCAGGGAAAGAAAGCCAAAGGGAGCAGGAGGAGGTGGAGAACTGGCTCTGAAATGTTGCCCCCCCCTCACCCGTTTCCCCAGCCATGCTCCCAGAGGCGGGAGGTTTGTGGGGGGGGGGCAGTGGGAGGGCTCCAACGAACAGACAATCCCAGCCATTCCCTGGTGGGCTGGGGGTCAGGCCCCCTCCTAGCTCCATCTGCCTCTGCCGCAGCCTGTGCCATCCGGCTTGCCAGCCCAGCCCAGCCCAACCCAGCAGGCTGGGATCCCAGGCCCTGCCAGCCCCAGCCCAGCTAGGGGTGGGAGTGGGCTGCAGTCCCGGGTCTGTGAAGGGTTCTGCTGCTTTGTTTTATTTTTCCGTATCGCCTCCCTCTTTGCTTTCAAAGCCTTGGTCTTTCCCAGCCCTGAGGCTCTGACTCCATCCTGTGCCAGCCTCTGGCTGTCTTGTCCGTGCCTACATCTCTGCAACCACCTGCCCGGGGTCTCCTGCCAGCTTTGGGCTCAGGGAGCATCAGGCCCTGTCAACCTCAGCTCCCTGGCTGAAGGCTGGCAGCTCCAGCACCTGGAAGAGCTGGCTGTCTGTTCTGACTGCCCTGGGCCCATGGTCTCCCACCCTGTCCCCCACTCCTTCTTCCCCTCTCCCCAGTGACTAGAGTCCTCTCACCCCTCTGCCTCCTCCCTGCCCAGGACAGCTTGCTTCCCTCCAGGCCTTGGCTGGAGGCTCACAAAGAAACTGCCTCCCCCCACAGACTGGGAGGTGGAGAATCACCATGGCAACCAAGAAAGCCTCTCCTCCCTCCCATCCCTTTCCTCTCCTGGCTTCACTGAAGGGGCTAGAGGTCTGGTGGGGAGTCTGAGCATTCAGGGATACAGGATGGAGAATGACAGGGGGACTGGAGCATCTAATGGGACGTTTGTGAGAGAGGTGGGCTATGGAGAGATGGCCTATTGTGGGACCACAACTCTTGAGGAACAGGGTCCAAGTGTTTGACTAGTGTGGTCTCAACCACCAGTTGAGTCCCCAAATGGGGCTGTGATTCATCTGGGCAGCTTGTTAAATACAGAGCCTCAAGTGCCATCTTAGACCTACTGAAGCCCAATATCCAGAGTCGCGCCCTAGGAACCCATATTTTAAAGATTCTCCCCAGGTGATTCTGACACATACTGAAGTTGAAGACCCACCAGTATACAGAAGGCTGGAAAACCACAGTCCTGTGTTTGAATCTTAGCTTGGTCACCCAAAGTCAGGTAGTAAATCTTGTAATCTCTCCAAGCCTCAGTTTTCACTTCTGTAAAATGGTATCAGCTTTGTAGGGTGTTGTGAGAATTGGCCCTCATGGATAAAGCACCTTACCCAGAGCTTGCCATCTCCAGGGGGATAGGTAGGGTCTGTGGGGGAGCGTGACCCCCTCCCCCTGGGACTTGCCATGGCCTGGACCTTCTCTGCTGTTATGTGTTACAAGACACTGTGAATTCTCCACACCAGAGCAACATGAAATCATTAAGGCAAAACAATAAATAAAGGCCTCGAAGTTATTACAGAGCTGACAGCGCACAACGCCGCCCTGCAAAGCAAATATGAATTATTTCAGAACATTTTAAAATGAAAAATCCTCTCTTTTTGTTGCCCGGCCCTGTAATCCATTAACTCCTCTGTTCACGCCCTTCATCCGGGCGGAGAGTGGCCAGGCCAGGGGGGTCCCAGAGCAGGGCTTCCTGTGCCCTGTGTGGGTCCGACTGGAAGCCAGCCTGCTGCTTCTCTGGCCTGAAAACCTTCTGGTTCGCTAAAAGCACCTCCCTATTCTTGTGTCCACCTGGAATCAGTGCACAAGCTTTACTGTGAAGCTCTCCTACACCTAACATTGTACACATTGTTCACAGTTTACAGAGAAACCCCCAGAGAGCTCCTGGAAGGTGGGCTATGTTCTGCCTGTTTCAGAGAGGGGGAAACAGGTTCTGAAGGACTCAGGGACAGGCCCAGGGTCTAGTAAATGGCAGAGCTGGGACTCAAACCTGGGTCTCCTCACTCTAGGTTTCAATGAGACAGTGTATGCAGAGTACTTGCATGACATACTCTAAAAGCTATCGTTGTTATCATTATTTCTAAAGCCATCTGCCATTTTTGACTGTTCAGCATCCCTTCCCTGTTCTTCTGGTAGCAGTCCCCCTTTCCTTTGGAGCACTGCCCTCTGCTTTCCACGTCACTCGATGTGCTGTCAGTCCCTGTTCCATGTCCTCTCATGGCCTCTGGTGTGGATGAGATCCAGACTTGCTCAATCACCGTACCTATCCTTCTGACCACTAGGATTGGACCTGAGCTGGAACCAGCAGAATATTGAGCTGGGATTTTATTTATCAAGTTTCTCCCCTCTCTCCCTTTCCAGCTCCATGGGCCTTGCCCCATACCTTCCCACCCACCTCCCCTGATCCATTGTGGAGGCAGCCCATGAGGGGGAGGTGAGAGTGTGGCCAGCACATGGAGAAGCAGAGGAGAGAGATGTGGCGATCCCGCTGGAGTGCCTGAATCTAGCTGCACCCCAAGGCAGCCTCATCTACCCTTTCCAGTTACACAGGCCAATAATCTGTCCTTTTGGATTGAGCTAGATTAAGTTGAGTTTCAGTCACTTGCTCTGATGGGTACAGGTGCGGTGTACGTGTGTGTGTGGACTCAGTACATGTCCTTTAGCAGTGTACCCAGAGGAGCAGGCCCAACCCAGGAGAGTGAGGGTGATCATATCGCCTCCTAATTTCCTCCAGGCGTGTAGGAGGCTAACTGTGCCCTGGAGCAGCAGGTCAAGCCTGGGACTATAATTCCAGCTGAACCACTGACTAGCCCTCTGGGCAATTCGGAGCAAGCCCCGCCTCTCTCGACCTCAGCTTCCTTCTTTGTAAAATGAAGGTTAACACTGCATTATCTCAAAGGGGTCTTGCACTGCCAATGTTCTAGAACTCATTCTGTATGCCAATGTGTGCAAGCCATGGGTCGCAGGGCCTACCACACGCCCACCCTGCCTGCCTCTTCACTTTCATCTCTCACAATTCCCCTCATCCCACACCCTTGTACTCTGTACGCCTCTGCCGTTCTAAATTCTCATTTCCTTGTAGCTCCTCGAACGAACCACCCTTCCATCAACCCATCCATATTTATCCATCCACCAACCCATCCATCAAGCTCCTGACATGTGTCAGGCACTGCCCCAGATGCTGTAGGTACCACACAGTCCTTGCCCTCATGGAAAAAAACAAGTGAACACGTGTGTTGACAGTTAGGAAAGGGGAGACTCAGGACGCTACGGCAGCGTCTAGACGGGGGCAGAGGCACTGTCTAAGGAAGAAGTAGTTCTTTAAGGCAAGCCTTGAAGGTTGAACAGGGAATGGTCAAGGAAACGAAGGGAAGAACCTATCAGGCAATTGGAACAGCATAGAGAGTGTTAAGGGTAAAAGAAACTCATAACGAAAAGTGCATAGTCAGCAAAAGGGAGAGGAAGGCGTGCAATGTGTGGCCAGAAATGTCAGCAGGAGGCAGGAAATGACAACAATCCCTTTGCCACTCTGTCCACTTGGCAAACTCCTATTCATTCTCAAAAACCCTTCTGCGATATCACCTCCTCTGGGAAGTGCCCCCCGACCCTAGAACTAATTGTTCTTTTCTCCATACATGGCTTGTCCTCCTGTAATTATACTTGTCCCCTGCCCTATAATAACCTCTTTCCATGTTTGTCTCTCCTCTTAGAATGTATGTTCCTTTAAGCATGAAGCTGTTTATAGTTGCGGTGCCTGGCACAGGTAGGTATTCAATAAATACTTTTGGACTGAATTGAATCACATGGTGTGTATGTAGCCATGAGATAACTATGTCCGTGTTTAAGGAAGGGGTAGAAGGAGCGATAGGCGCGTATGTGGGTATCTCTGCATTTGGATTTAAATTCAACAACATTTCCAGAGGGCTGTTTGGAGCCAGTGGACTGTGACAAGCTGCTGACCATTTTCTCAACACCAAGAAAACTCGCTTGGGTAGGGGGTGTGAAGCTAGCGGACCTGAGGCTGAGCTGCTTCCTCCCTGCACCCCCACTCTTCCTCGCTTTCCTGCCCCTTTCTACACGGCCCATATGGATGCCCTCAGCTCTTTAAGGCTCTGTGGCAGGGTGAGGCGGTGGACTGAGGCTGTGGCCCCCACTTGGGGGGGAGGCTGTGGCCCCCCACTAGCTGCTAGCCACGCTGGCTTCTTTGGTGAAAAACCTGACCAATGGGGGCCCCATTCTAATCCATATCGACTGCTCCTTCCTTTGCCTGCCGATTTGTATCTGGCCATTGCCAGGGTTGGTGATGGGGAGCTCTGGCCTCACTCTTGGCAGTCCATGAGGGGGATCAGAAGTCCCTGTGTGGCTGGGGGATGGGCAGAGGAACAGCCCAGCATAGGGAGACAATTAACCACCCGAGTTCTGGTGGAAAGGGCTGCCTCAATGTTCTTGATCTTGTTTATATACTTAAACTCTGAGAGGGCTGGTCCTTTCCTGGAACACGAGAGGACAGCCAGTGGGGAAGGGAGAGGAAAAATGAGCTATTACACCCCCTCCACCACCCCACTATGTCACGTGCAAGCCAGGCCCAGAGCAGAGGCCCTTTACAGTCCCAGCAACCCCAAGACATGATACCCCCACTCCAGCCATTCCCATCAATAGAGAAGCATGTAGCCCACCCCCACACTTTCAGGGCAGCCGGAAGCGGCTGGCATGTATGGAGGATCTACTATGTGCAGGCTCCTGGTACAGTCACACTAAATTCTCTCCACAATCCTGGGATGATACTATTATTATCCCCATTTAGGAGATGGGAAAACTGAGGCTCCAAGAGCCCAGAGCTTCTGCTCTCTTCTCTACTGCTCTGCCTCCCTAAGGCACCAATGTCTGACCCCAGGGAGCTGCCCCATCAAGGTAGAAGACAAGACACACCTGAAGATGTAAAGGGCCATAGTGACCAGGCATGGCCTACATTTATGAACACGTGACCCATAAGCACCTCCTCCCCCCAGTGACGGCCCTGGGGCTCTCCAGGCTTCAGCCAGGACTCCCTGCCCCTACTCTCTGCTTCCAAGGAGGCCTAAGTCCTCATCTTCCTCTTCCTGTCCTTCTGTCCACTAACCGCCAGAAACTCACTCCTCTGCTCTTGCTTTGGTGCAAGAATGCGGGGGAAGGCCCCTCCTCCACTGTCTTTCTGGGGGGAAGGGAAGAGTGGGGGATGGATCCTATGCCTGGAGGCTCAGGTTGGACTTTAGAACGACTTTTCCCTTAGCTTCCCCAAGATGACAGTGACCTTGAGCAGATCATTTAAGCTTTCTGGGCCTCAGTTTCCTCACCTGTAAAATGAGGCTATGCCTCCCAGAGTTTTATAAAGGAGATTAAACAAGATAATGTGTCTATTGCTATGTTGTAGGCACTCAGGAATGTTTAAAAATAATAATGATGAGTTAGAGTTGGAACTGAAGGGGAGAGTCAGGATAAGGTGGGGCAGTAGAGAGAATGGAGCTGTTGTACCTGGAAGGGGTGGTGGGGATGAGAGGAGTAGGGAGAGGTTGGGGAGGGTTCTGAAGGCCAAGCTGACTTTGGACTTTGTCCTATGGGTTAATGGTTTTCACACATGGAGTCCTTTGTTCAAATGAGGTCATTTGGAAATCTAATAGGATAAATGGTTGGATTGACTCTGGGGGACTCCAGAGTCCTCTTTTTCAATCCCCCTGAACCCTGGTCCTAGGACAGGCTCCATGGAATTCACAGAGTGACACTGCGCAGGTTTTCCAAGCTTCCTGGTGGAGAATGAATTAGAATGGAACCAGGAGGCCTGAGTGACGAGGGCAGGAGAAGGGCTTGGTGTTCTTGTCTTCAGGCTTCGTGGGCACTGCCCTCTGTGCCCCTCGTCTTCACCCCATATACAAGGTGACGGTGGCACCTGCTGAGAAGGCTGGGTGCAGCTCTCTGGTTTCTCCCTGAACAGGTGCGAGGGTCACGAGGAAAACCCTGGGAAGTGAAGCTGGTGTCCCCACGGGGGTCCAAGTGAGGGAGTGCAGTAGGTCTCACTGCTGCAGCAAGGCACCAAGGTGGGTGCCTCGTGGGGTACACCACCACATGGTCAAGGGCCCACTGTGCCCCCTCCAGCATGTCCCTACTGTACTGAACTTCTCTGGTCGGGACGGGCACATCTTCTCTTCCACTCCACTTCTCCACCTGGTCGGATCCTGCATGTCATCAGGCCTCGGCTAGGACGTAGCTTCCTCCAGAAAGCCGTCCTTGTGCCCCTCTGCACTGAATTGGCTGCCCCTCCTTTGTGCCTCCGCTGCCGTGGGCTAGCCTGTCCTGTAGCAAGAATCCCTGAGGGCTGTCACTGTCTGCTCATTTCTCTCTCTTCTCTGCTAGGTTTTGAGTTTGAGGGCGGGGATCCCACTGTCAGAGCTTAGCACAGTAGGCTCTGCCTAATGCAGGCTAGGTGCTTAATAAATGCTGGTGAATGAATGAATGAATGAATGAATGAATGAATGAATGAAGTCTTACTCCAGCATGGGTGCAGGGAGAGATCAAACAACAGTGTGTGCTCTTGACAGCTAAGAAATGAACTTCTGAAGAAGGGTTGCTGAAGGGGATGGAGGCCCAGCTGGGGAGAGGTTGGGAGGAGGACCCAGGCACTGGGTTTCCAGGGCTATGGCGGCACAGTCCCACTAAGCCTGTTACCTCTTTTCACTCCCATGTCTTCCCTGCAAGGGGTTTGCTCTCCAAGCCATACTTGGCTCTGGGAGCTGTACCGTCTGCCCACCACCAGTTTGCATGCCCAGGTGTGTGCATGCGTGCGCACAGATGCTGAGGTATATTAGGTAGTTCTTTGTGTCACTAGATCTGAATGAACCTAAGTGAGTGTGTGTGTGTGTGTGTGTGTGTGCGCGTGTGTGTGGGAACACATACACACATGGCAGCACGTTTGATGTACACATGTGTCTTTGTGTATTCAGGTATGGGTGTGACACCTTTGCATGCACGGCTCTGTATGCAAAACATGTCCAGGCGTGTTTTTGTTTCTGTGACTGTATATGTGCTTACACAGACGAGAGTGTGACCGCTGGGGCCGGGTGGGGCCGGGTGTGTTCTGTCACTGCGCCCTGATTAGCCTTCCCTTGGAAGCATTTAGGGGACGATTTACAGCCGCACCTGACCCTGGCCTCTTTGCCCTGTCCCGTGTGTGCTGCTGAGACTGCCCCCTGGCCCCTGCCCACCCCCTGCCCCTTGGCCACATAACTGTGATTTATGGCTGGCCTATGGGGAGTGGCCCCCTCCCCACCGCCCACCTCCCGCAGCTTCCACAGCAGATGGGCTGCCTGCTGCTCCCTGGAGCAGCTCTGCCAGGGAGGGCGAGGCAAGATGACCGCCGCCAGGCCCAGCACGGACCCCTCCCGCACACACTGCTCTCCCCCTTTCAGACCATCCCTGTCAGCGCGTCTTGGGCTTGTTCTTGGCTGTTGGGATTGTGAACTGAGATGGGAGGTCAGAGTCTGTGACATAGAACAGAAACTGCCCCCAATCCTCCATTCATCTCCGCCCCAGACACAGATAGACAGACAGATGGACAGACATACACAGATAAAGGTACTGATAGGTCCTCATGGTCAAGTGTGACAAATGCATGTACACACACACACACACACACACACACACACACACAGTGAGTGTTTGTGGGGGAGCTGCATATGTGTGGGGGCTGGGAAGGGAGCCAGGCCCCCTGCAGCCAGGCCAAGCCTCCCTGCTCCCTGCTGGGTCCCTGCCTCCCTTCCCCCATGTCTACACGCCCTGATGCCAAAGGGTATCTTCTCCAGCTCGTGCCAATCCATTATGAAGCTCCACTCAACCAGCAAGGGCATTTTGGGGGGTGTCCCGGGATGGGCCCTTGGGGGCCAGTCCCCACCTTCTATTCCCAGGCCTGTGTGGCCAGGTGCAGGGGGTGGTAAAGAGACCCTGGTCTGTGTCAGGCTGAAGGTGAGAGCTGGAAACAAAAAGATTGGAGTAAATTATTATTCCCCCCATGGCTTTCCCAAGGAAAGTGGAAGCAGCAGCCTGAGGCCCGTTTTCCTATTTGATGGGGAATCAGATAAATGGCAGGCAGCTTGCTCTGATAAGGCCTTGCTCTGGGCACAACCTCTCTCTCTGAAACCCTCTTACTATGCATAGAGGAAGGCTATCTGTGCAGCTGCACCTTGACACAAATATATCTGCACCCGAGATGAAGCAATTCCCCCAGAAATTACAGCAGGGGGATTGCATCTGAGGAGGGGGCCTTGTGGAAGGGTGGGGGCTGTGAGGAGGGAGGGAGGGATAGAAGAAGGAGAGGTCTGGGCAGGCAGGGAGGAGAAGAGGGAGGTGGCTGGGAGTGGGGAGGAAGAGGTCAAGAGGGCAGAGCCAGGAAGGGGCTCAGAAGCATCACTGTATAAAATGTATATATACATTTATATTTCCCCTCCAAGAAGCTGTCATGGAAATATTCTTTTCCTCCTGCATCATCTTCTTAATAGGGCAACCCTCCCCCCGCCCCTCGCCCACTGCCCTTACCACATTCTCCCCTGCTCATAGAATCAAAAATAAAATGTGAACAATAAAATCGATTTTACAATTAGTTGCCTAAACAGAGGAGTCTCAGCTGCCTTAAAATTTTTCTTTTCAGAGGAGGAGTGGGGTAGTAATGCGATTTAAATAAATAAGTATGTAAATAAATATTTTTAAAAAGATGGAGAGCACAGAGTTCTTACTGTTTGGGCATTTGAAACACTTTTCCAACTTGTCACACGGCTCCGTGTGTGTGTGTGCATGCATGCACATGTGTGCTTGTATGTGTGCACAAATGGGCGTGAATATGCCTGTGTGTTGTCTGGCTGTGTTGTCGCATGTCTAACTCTGCTACACACATATGCACACTTTTCTCTATTCACTTAGTCTGACAATGCGCCATACTCTCCCTCTGTCCCCTACCATCAGCGTCTGCCCATTCCTGTGAGCTTGTGTATCTTACCTCCCCACTTCCTAGTCTGAACACCGGGAGCCTCCAGCCTCTTAGGAGATCCCCAGGATGCCCCCAGCCCCAGGAAGAGAAGCTTAAGTGAGAGGCATCCATCAGGCACAAGCCTCCCCGTCTCCTGCCAGACACCCCATCCTCCTAGCTCCTCCTTGGCTGGGCGAAGGTACCTAAGGGCACCAGCAGCAGGCTCGGCGGAGCCACGTGGGATGGGGGCCCTGTTCCCAAAGCTCTGGGTCTTAGGGTACTGGGGGGGCTTATTGGGATGGGATGGGCAACAGGAGGCACTGGATGTGCAGAGGGGGGTGTGTGCGAGAAAGAAGTGAAGTGTGAGTGCGTGTGTCGATGGTCCCCGCCCTCCCCAAACTGGCACCTGCCTTGGGTCTGACTGTGGAGCAGCTGCAAGACACAAGAGTCAGTTGACAGATGCCATGGTCCAGCCTTTGTCTGAGAGACAGAAAAATCACACCCCACCCCCTAAGCCCCTGTGGAGGCTGAGGCTGGGAGGTTTACCCATGTCACCTTCCGGCTCCATCTCTAACCCTGGAAAGCAACAGAAGCCGTCATCCTGCACCCCCACCCCCCACATCCCCACCCCAAAATGCCCGCGAATTGGAGGGGTGATGGGGAAGATGCGGGAAAGGGAAGATTTAGGGAAGAGATGCTTTCAACCCCTTTGCCCAAACTGTGTGATGAACTCCTAGAACCCACCTATGGCAGGGGTGGTGGTGTTGGCAGGGCCTGGGGGGGCTCTGTCATGGCAGCTTAATACAGCTAGAAAAGGGCTGCGCTGGCTTCTAGTTCTTGATTCCGCTCAACTGTCACTTCTCTGTGGCCAATTAGTTCACTCTTCTGGCCTCACTTTTCTCATCAGTAAAATGGGGGAAAGCAATCATTCAAATGACAGATACAATGTTAAATAACACAGATAACTGGTTTTTAGGCACATATAAGACTGATAAGGCACGAACTGACTGGTTTGACTGTATTTCACCAGCTATAGGTTTGGGCTGAGCCTGGGGGAGGCCAAAGGCCTGGTTTCCCTGCGGCAAATAATCCGTGGAAAATAACTAATCTCTTCCCAGCTGGTGGAATTCTCTGGGTGCACTTGCAAAGCTAGCTCTGGAGACAGGCTAGGGAATAGGTACCCTCCAAGCGAACTGCTGTGGATAACCAGACTGGGCCATGTTGCAGGCAGAACACTGATCCCATCCCCAAGTTTTCTGCAGTAGAGGACTTAGCCAGGGGGTCAGAAGGGCCAGGGAGCTTGGGAACTGTCCCTGTAGAGCAAATAAGAGAGGGAAAAGCTGCCTAGGGAAGCCTACAGGGCACGGATAGGTACTCTATTATTCTTCACGTTGGCAGGATGGTGTCTACATGGGGACATGAACCCCATCCATTCTTATAGTGGGACTTTGGCCATCATTGATCTCACATTGGGACACTGACTGTCACACCCATCACTGTATATCATTAACTGCCATTGATCCTGGTATTGGGGCATTGATTCCCCTTAACTAACTCTGAATTGGGGCATTGATCTCTACATCGGGATGTTGATTCCTGTACCCATTCCTATGGTGGGACTTGATTCCGCTCAACCAACTCTGTACTGGGGGCATTGATCCCCACATGAGACGCTGATGACCTCAACCGCATCTTCACTGGGGTATCGATCCCGACATTGGAATGTTGACTCCCTTTCCCACCCAACTCTGGATTGAGACATTGATCTCACATTGGGAAGTTAATTTATTCTTCTCTCAGTATCTGGACATTATCCACCATTCAACCTTGAATAAAGACACTGATTTTTATTTTAGGGCTTTGGTCCATTCATTCCATCAATCATTCATTTGTTACATCTACTGTGTGCCAGTTTTTGTGCTGGTGGTTGGGATCTCTGCTTTTCTTTCTCTTCCCACCATTGTTCCCCATGTGAAGACCCCGATTCCCCTTCAGTCTTCATAGTTGAATGTTGACCCATCCTCCTGCATCCATCCCCTTACTCTTCCTCCCCCAGTGACTTGAACTAAGCTCTATAGTTATCAGTCAGAGAAAGAGAGCCTAATGAAGTTGGGGGCCAAGTATAGCATATTGGAAAGTGCATAGACTCTGGAGTCCTGAGTTTAAATCCTGGACTTCACCAATAACCAGCCTCAGTTTCTTTATCTTTCAAGTGGGGATATGGATATCTACTCTTCAGGTTTCCCCTCAGATTAAAGGAGAGAATGTATATAAGAGAGAGAATGGGGCATGGAGCATAGAAGACCACAGTACTTAAAGCAAGGCTTTCCCTCCCCTGTCTTCTCTCCGACTAGCCCCGGAGGCTCTTAAACTGACACATCCATGTGCCCTCCTCACATACTGCTGATGGAACAGAGACCTGCCCTCTCTCCAAATCCACCATACGCAGCGTGCCTCATGAAGTAGGTCCCTCACAAAATTCCAGCTCTAGCTCTCATTTTTAAAAAATCCATATTATGTAGATAGCAAAGAGAAGAGCAACTTTTCCACCCGAGCCTGTGTGTAATTACATATTTTGGCCGCGTGCTGGGCCAGGGATAAATCTGTATGGTAATGCAGACCAGGGGCTTACGATGTAGGCACACATGCTAATTTTAAACCACAAAATCGAGGCTGTTTTTCATTTTCATTTCCGACAACACTGGCAGAGATTAGGTCCTATTAAGCACCACGGGGCCTGTCCTCCCCCCACCCCCCAGGCCACCTGCGGGGCTCCTCACGGCTTTCCTGGGCTTGTTGGGCCTGGTGCTGAGGCAAATACAGCCTTCCTAATTGTAGGGCAAAGCTCTATCCAGGAGGAGGTGTCCAGGTTGGCAGACTGAGGCTGTCTACTCCCCTTACCCCTACTGGGGCTGGGACTAGGTCCTACTCCGCCTGGGGAAGGAGGACTCAGAGCCCACAGTGCCGACAGGGATTGAAATTCCAAGCCGATGCCTCTCCTCATGGGAAAGGAAAGTTGGCGATTCTCCTCGGAGCCCCGGGGCTGTCCTTGGGACCCTGAAGAGCAAGGGCTTGGGTCACTGATGCTTCATTCCTAGCCTGGCCCCAACTTGATATGTGACCTTCTGCAAGTCCCTTCCCTTCCCTGGGCTTCTGTTTTCCATCTGTCAAGCCCAGGAAAGTGCAAACGAGGTGAGCTGAACACTTCCTTCCAGTTCTGATGCTCTACATTGGAGCTTCCTGTTCCCACTAAAGGACACACAGAGCAAGGATGGCAGCAGCTAACATGGGCTGCATATGGACCATGTGTTACACTACAAATTTTCACTATCTCATTTAAATCTTCCACTTGACTCCCTGAGGTAGCAGAATGTTAAACAGCAAATCCCATATTCATCACTCACTGGCCAAATCATCTGTTTTCTCATCTGTACAATGGGGATGATAATAGTACTGCCTGATACAGTATTTTTGAGATCAAATGAATTAACTACAAAATACACAAGACACTCAGAACAGTGCCGGGCCCATGGTCAGCATCATATATATGCTGCACGCTATTATTATTTTACAGATAAGGAGATGGAGCTTCAGAGAAGGATGAATAACTCACTCAAGGTCACATTGTTTGAACTGGAATGGGAACCCAGGTCCCTGTTAGCTCCCCAATAGATGTTCTGTCTCATTCACCTCTTCCCCACCAAGAAATAGGGGTAGATCCTCTGCCTCCCATTAGCCCCCATTCCTGGGCACTGAGCAAAATGGCAGCAGTGAGATGCTGAGATCAGCAAAAGGGCCCCCGAATGGGGCCTGACTACCACCCCCAACCTTGACTCTCTGTGGTCCTTGGGTACAAGGGAGCCAGCCCAGGCTCAGTCTGAAGCTGGGGTCTGGCAGACCCTCCGCTTGTCTGAGGAGAGAGGAGGGTGGGGAGGGGCCAAGGAGGAGGAGCTGGCCCAGCCCCCTTCCATTCTCCCTCCATCTGCACCCAGAAGCAGCCAAGCGTGGCACCCGGCCACCCCTCCCACTCCCGCCCCCTCAGCATTCTCCCCTCCTGGGCGAGGGCTGCCCTGTCTCTGGGGGAAACCTGGTCTGTGCTCAATTTCATGCCACTTAATTCCCAAGTCTGCCCGTGAAAATGGCGACAAATCGGCCCCAACTGCCCAAATGTCCCGTCTCATCTCGGACGCCTCTCCTGTAGCAACCCCTCTGTCTGACAGCCCCTCACCCATCAGAATGGAGAAGGAGCATCCAGAGGGCCAGCGCAAGCTGAGAGGGCCTTACTGCTGACTCACACTCATGGGATGGGGGTGGGGGGTGCTCTCTTCCCTGCCCCCCTATAATCCCTTCTCCACCAGGGCCAAGTCCCCAATATGGGCCACAGCCCGGACCCAGAGCTGATCCACTACTTGCTCCTTTAAGTGCACAGTCAATGCCTGGGCACCATTTTATTTTGAATTTTAATGTTATTACATGATTATTCTTTTATTTGTTCATTTTCTAAGAACAATTTAGTTTATTTTTTCAATAGGTGACACATTCATATGATTCAAATTTCAAAAAGCATAAATGGGAGGGTGAAATGTCTCCCTCTTATCCTTGCATCAGTCCCTCTAGTCTCCCCTACCTCTCAGTTCCTATCCCAAGAAAACTAACACTCCCAGTTCTTGGGTATCCTTCCAGAGATCTGTTATACAAAAATAAGCAAATCCATATAGTCTTTTCTGCCTTTTCCACAAATGGCGCACTGTACACGCTGATCTGCACCTCAGTGTTTCCACTTACTGCGCCTCGGTGACCAGTCTCCTTTTCCACCCTTACCTCTCCACACACATTTGAAGTTTTCCTCCTCTCCCTTCCATATTTGAAGTTTTCCTCCTCTCCCTTCCATAAAGGTTTTGAAGTCATACCAACCAGAATTCAATCAAACTTGTGCCACCTACTGTCTGGGTGACCTTGGCAAGTTCATTTTCCTCTTTGCCCTCAATCTCCAAATCAGTAAAATGGAAATATTAATGTACTGCCACCTCACAAGACTATTGGGGGTGGGTGGGTAACACAGAAGATAATGGGTGCAAAGTGCCAGGAGATGAAGCATAACTGCCCATTCCTTTCCCCTTTCTCTCCATCCTCCCATCAGATGAATGCCTACTTGTCCTTCAAGCCCTAGATCAATGTCACCCCCTTTTGTGCACCCCCACTCAAGGAATCAGGCCTCCTCTCTGCATCGATGGTGCTTTGGACTTGCCTCAAGGAGTGTTTGTCACAGTGGTATGGTGTAGCCATCCACACTCACCTTCCCTCTACAAGGCTGCAAGTCAGTTGAGGGCTTCTGATGAGCAGGAACCAAAATATTAAGGTATAAATATTTACAGCATTTTTTCTCCCCTCATGTTCCAACACCTGAGCTGATCAGGGGGACAGGGACAGATGTATAGTTGAAGAAGCTTCCCACCCAAGAAAGAGTATAAAGTTATCAGTGGCAAAAGCTGGATCAGAACAGAATCGATCCAGTTGGCGTGTAGTGGAGGCAAGAGAGAATAGAGTTGGCAGCCCACGTGATGAGCAATGTTCACACATTCATGGCAATGTGTTTCCCAGAAAGCTCCCAGATTTTGAAGACCCACCTCCCAATCCCCAAAATTTGCCCTAAGATTTGTAATTGGCACAACTACTAAGGACATAAAAACACTCCCTCCCAGTGGTTGTGGCATAGTCAGGAGAGGATGGGTATCGGGTGTGATTCTCTACCAGCCTCTTTCTTTTTCCCCTTCTCAAGAAAGCTATCAGGAAGTAGGTCAGCTAGATACTTCTATATAAATATTACCTCATTTTATTCCTTCCAGCAATCTTGTGAGGTGTGATTAACATTCCTATTTTAATTTCAATTCCCAGCTGTTTATTGTTAGCATGTAGAAATATAATTGAGTTTTGTGTATTGAGCCTGTATGCTTCAACTTTTCTAAACTTATTAATTCTAGTAGCTTTTTTTTGTTGTTGTTGAGGGATTGATTCCATAGGGTCTTCTGTGAAGATGATCATGTCTGTGAATAAAGGTGGTTTCTCTTTTTTCCTTTCTAATCTATATGTCTTTTATTTCTTCTTGTCTTATTGCACTGGCCAGGATCCCTAGTACAGTGTGGACTAGGAGTGGTAACAGCAGACATCCTTGCCTTGTTCCCGATATTAGGGGTAAAATTGTCTCCATTTTATAGTTGAAAAATCGAGTCACAGATGTTCAGTAACAAGCCCAGGGGCCCCCAGCTAGTCAGTGACAGTGAGTTCCAAAATCAGAACCCAGATCTTCCTGGCTCCAAAGCCTCTGCCCTTTCTACCTCTCCAAGCTTTGAGGACAGTAAAGTGCTGTACAAAAATGTGGAGTTAAAATAATAATTTCCTCTTTGTCACTCCCCTCACCCCCAGTTCCCTGCCCAATCCCAGGTACATAGCAGCTACTTGGTGAAAACTTGTTTGATTGGAAGTGGTAAGGCATAAGCCAGAGGGTGACACAGATGATCTCCCACCTTGAATGTGGGGGTAAACAGTGGGGTTGGGGACGGGGGACTTTTCATCCCCCTCTGGGGTCTCATTTCAGGAAGAATAGTCACCTGGATGGGCAGAGAGGATGTTTCTTGTAGACAAATGAAGGATTCAGCTTAGAAGATTCTTAGAGGTAAAAGGCAGGTGTTTGGGTCAGCTGGATCTTTAAGAAGAGTAGGTGGTGCATAAAAATGAAGACTGTGGAGACCGATTTCCTTGGCTTCAAGCCCAATTCCACCACCCACCAGCCATGTGACCTTGGGCAAGTTACTTAGTCTCTCTGTGCTTAAGTCTTCTCATCTGTAAACCAGGGATAATTGCATTTCTACCTCATAAACTAAGTGCGAGGATTACACGAGTTAATACATAGTAAATGCCCCATGCTAAGTGCTATACAAGGGTGAATAACTATTATTTTTATTGAGTCACAGGACTGTTGGGTGGGGGGACCTCCAGAGGCCACCAGGAATGGTTTCTCCTCCTTCTTTGAAAACACAACACACACACACACACACACACACACACACACACACACACACCCTCCTTCGAACTCCTACAATAGTATATAGAGAGAGCTATGTCTCAGGTGGCCAAGTTACTTAACCTCTCTGAGCCTTAGTTTCTTCAGCTGTAGAATGGGATAATGAGCCCTATCTCATGCTGTGACGAGACACCCAGCTCAGGCATGATAAAGCATTTGGTAATGTAAAAACAACGACAGTTTCCAAGTGCTCCTCTCTGCAAGGCATCTGGGAGTGCTTAATCAGTGTATTCTCACTTATCCTGGCAACACCCCTGTGAAGTAGATGCGTTGTCCCATTTCCTACATGAGGAAACCAAGCCCCACAGGGCAAATGACATATTCAGCCAGGATTGAACCCAGGTAGGCCCATCTCCAAAGTCTAGATCTTGATTATTTTGCATGGTTCTTTTGGGAGCAAGAGGCCTGAGCCACAGCATCTGGGTACAGGTGCTCCCTCCCCCAGGCAATCCCTCCCGGACCCTCTCCTGGGTGAGGGGCTGCCCTTTAGTCGCTCACTTGTCCAGCCAAATGCAAGCGGGCGGCGGGCGGCTTTGGTGCATGAGGCAGATGGGACCTTCACAAAAGCCCCTGTACCTCTCCAAGCTGGTCCCCCCCACACGCCTGATTACCCCCCAATACCCAAGTTACCATTGATACAGTGGTGCCGGGTGATTCAATTAGTGCAGCCGGCATGAAGGCAACAGCACAAAGAGCAGGGGTAGTTAGAAACTCATTTTCTTTTGATTATTATAGCATCTCACACGTGGAAGCAGAAAATTATAGGCTCATGTGTCTTTGCTTAATATCCTCTGGGGCCAGATTTGTCGTCATGTTGAAGTTAGCTGTCAGAATTGACAAAATCATGTGGAGTTGATGGATTTACAGTGCCTGGGCCCAGCCAAGCTGGAGAGGCGCAGACCCACACAGATACACAGATATATAGACACACACACAGACCCTCACACACACTGGTACACTCCACTCAGGCACAGGGATACATACACACCCTACTTTCCAGGTGCTGATAAACAGACACTCTCACAGGGTTTTATGCAGAGATACACACTCCCCACACACTGAAACACACCTATTCAGACCCACACAGAGATACGTACACACTTAAGGGTACACACACTCCACACACTGATAGACCCCAAAATACACCCCCCCACATACTGCTATGTACTCATCCAGTCTCACATAGGATATATATCCCCCACACACTGACATCCCACCCAGACACACACCCAGATACTCACACCGTCCCACACATGGATACATGCCCGCTTAGGCACACACAGACACTTAGGCCCATGCACACTGATACAGACCCACACAGATACACATACACACGTGCTTATTTACCCCCAGTCAGTTACAGCTTCCACACTCACACACTCACCTGGACACACACTCAGAGTCGACCCACATTGATACGCTCCCACGTGGACACACACAGAAACTCACACCCACACCTACTGACACCCATTCAAACACACACACACACACACACACATCACATACTAGACACTCCCCATTCAGACACACCTGTACACAGAGACCGCCCACCCCCCGGACTCACACACACATACCCAGACCCATACACACATTGTGCGCAGAGACAGGTGGGCACACACAGAGCAGCAGACACACAGACTTCGATCACAGGCACAGGCAAAAAGTCCCAGGGATACACTTACAGGCACACACAGGAGTCCAGGCAAGGACCTGACCCAACGTGGACAGAGAGAGAACAATACAGAGTCACAGACACATGAAAAAGGAACACGTTCACAGGACGCCTGAGCCTGAACGCAGCAGGCAGCTCCCAGCTTCCCCCACTGCAGACCCCTCTGCTTTCTTTCCCTTTCCCTCCTCACACTCATCCTTGCTTGCCCTGGCTGGGCAGGGGAGGTCTTGGGGAGTGATACGGAGATAGAAACATAGATAGGGTGAAGACTAGGGCAACCCTCTACCCACACACACTTCTGGGTGCCTAGGAAGCCCCAGCTCCAGGTTTCTGTGTGTTAGAGTGACTGGTGGATACAGGGGTGCTGGGGAGAGATTGGCAGCAAGGAGAGGTTGTGTGGACACAAAAGGGGAGGGAGGCAGGAGCATCATCACTGACTCTACTTTACAGAGGAGAAGACTGAGGCCTGCAGACGAAGTTCTTTCCTGATGGCACATAGGAGCTTTCGTGACAATTAGCAAAAGAAGCACAGGTTGGTGAGTGGGCTGGATTTCAGCCCCACTTGGCCCCTCATGTAGGATATAACCATACTCAGCAGCCATGACCACAGAATAGTTCTCTGAGGCAAATTCCTGGAAGACGAAAGGAAGGCTGCCTGGTGTTAGAAGGTTCCTTGGCGATGGCCCAGGCCTTATACCTCTCTTTATAGAGGGGAACTCAAAGGCCAGAGCTCCCCCACCCCTGCTCACCAACAGGTAATGGGGCACCTGCTATGGGAGAGGTGCTGGGGACCGCACCCCAAGTTTTCTGGGGGAGGACAGAGGAGTCCTGCCCAAGTAGGATCCTGGGGCAAAGGGTCCAGTCCCAGCCATTGTATGGTGGGGATACCGGTTAGCAACCCAGACACGACTCAGACAGGCCTGGGTTGGCCCTGACACATCACGTAGGAGGCACGGGGTTAAGGATGGTGTTGGTGCCGCACCAACAGAGTGGAAGGGGAGCCTGTGGTTGCTCCGCCAAGGCTCTGGGCCTCTGAGGGTGGCAGTGAAGAGTCACGAGTTCTAGAATCTTTGAGCCTTGGCTCAGCCAGCCTCTATCCCCTTGCAAGAGGAAAATCTACCCTCTCTGAACTCCATGCCATCCGGGTGCAACCTGAGCTCATCTCTTTCTCTCAGCAACCCTGGAAGTTGGTCTTATCATCCCTGTTAGACCAAGGAGGAGTGTGACATTCTGAGACGGTAAATGACTTGCCCAAGGTCACAGAGTTAACAAAAGACAGAACCGGAAGCCAGGGTTGCCTGACTTCCAAGCTCCTGCTCACACCCCTCCACCGCGTGAGGTCAGCTGATTTAGGCATGGCAGGTAGGGAGGGACTTCCAGCACAGTCAGGCCTTAGGGCCCAGGATCCAGTCATTAACTTCCTGGGGGTAAGGTCACCCAGGGGTAGGAGGTAATGGCTAGAGTGCAAAGGGCTTGGGCTTTGGGGGGTCAGACCAAGCTAGGTTTGAATCCTGACTCTACAACATTAAGGAAATCACCTTGCCTCTCTGAGCCTGATTTCCTATCTGTCAAATGGAAATGATAATGTCTCCACTTGAGGGCTGGAGAGACTATATGTGTAGGGCATACACACACACACACACACACACACACACACACACACACACACACACAGAGTAGGTATTTGATACACTAGGGCTGTTTTTAGCACTTAAGCAGCAAGGCTCCCAGCAGGCCCAGGGCAGTGTCCTAGGTTCATTCCCACTTTGGGTTATTCACTCCATCTCCCGGACCTCCCCGCTTCTTCCATGGCACCCACCTTGGTCCCTGCCCAGGACCTTGGCATCTGGAGACTTGGAATAGATTCCTGGACGTTTCAAGATCCCAGGCATCATTCAGGCCAGAGTTCCCAGCCGACACATGAGCATCATCATTAGAACACTGAGCTGAGCCCTCGGAAGTGTGGCCTTGGGGACCAGCAGCTTCAGCAACACCTGCGAGCTGGTTAGAAATGCAGGTTCCCATGCTTCTCTGCCCCACGACCCACAGAATCAGAACTTGCGTCTCAGGAAGACCTTCAGGTGATTCGGCTTTCTCTTAAAGCAAGAAGCCCTGCTCTGGGGCACTCTCGCTGGAGAGAAGAACAAGCTGAGCCCAGGGAGTTCTGATGGACACAGCATGATCAAGGCTCTCGTTAAGGTCTTCACTGACCAAACTCCTTTCCAGAAAAGGCCATCAGGGAGCAGACATGTCTGACCAACGTCTCCGCGTGGGAGCCCTGGTCAGCACATCGCCACATGTCCATCTCTGGGTCCTCACCTCCTCCATCTTGTCTGGTCTTGAAGATATGCTAATCAGTGCGGGAGTCCACCCTTCCACAGAATTATCATATGTGAGCCGCTCTTCATCTCAGGATAATTTTCTCATCTGCATAATCGTATTTGACTTCCTTACGGAAGATGTAAAAACCCCCTTACCTTGGGCGAGTTAATCTTCATTGATTGAATATCAAATTCATTCGAATGTGGGAGAAGAGGCTTTTCTTTCTCAGCAGCAGAACGACGTCTGAAAGCCCAGCTCAGCTGGGGGCCAAGGGGGGTCAGCTTTGTCTCTGTCCTTGCCCAGCTGCTGGAGGGACCCTTCCCTTCCAACCCATTTTTTCTGTTGCGGCATCTTTCCAGCTTCAAATACTTCCCTCTTTTTTTGTTCTTTCTCTGTTTAGTCTCCATTTTTCTATCTCTGTTGTGACCCATAGTGTTTTGGTCTTTGGGTTCTGTTGTTTTTCTTTTCTTTCTATTGTACCTCAATCTCCTTTCCTTCTTGGTTTCTCTTTTTCACTCCCCTCCCCTCTCCTCCCTGCCCCTCCCTTCCCCTTCTTTCCTTTTCCCTTCCTTCCCCTCCCCTCCCCTCCCCTCCTCTCCTCTCCCTTTCCCCTGCTTCTCTAAGTCTCAGATTCTCTGTTTACCTGAAACCCCAAGTGTCTCGGCTGTGTCGTCTCCCACAACTTGGTGGAAGAAAAACAAATCCAGCATGAACCTCTTGCAGAAGCAGCTGAGATTCTCAGGGAGACAGAGGGCCCCACAGGGGTGAAGTTGGGGAATGAGGAGGGAGGAGGACAGATACCCTGATTCCCTGCGAACCTGCGCTGCCCTGGTTCCCAGGCCCTGGCTGGGAGGCTTGTTCTTAGGTTAGAAAATGTCAGTCCTACTCAATAAGGGAGGGTCTGGATGTTCACAACGATCCTGTCAGCTGGGGGCTATTTTCCCATTTTACAGCAGAGGGCATGAGCAATATGTCCAAGTCCCATGGGTAGTGATGGGACCAGGATTTGAATCCAGGCCAGCCTAACCCTGCAGGTAGCCTGTGATTATCTAGGAAGGGGCTGAGGTCAGGCCTTCTGCTCCCAGGAAGCCTGGAAGCAGGTGAATGAATCAGCTTAATGAGACTAGAACTTGTCATTTCTCCTCAGGCTTACATTGTCATTTTGAGTGCTTAGCAAACCATCTGGTACACAGAAAGTACCCAGTACACGCTAGATAGTTATCACCGCCATTGTTGTTCTTCAAAGACAGGCCAGGATTCAAATTCTCGCTCAGGTGCATGGCACCTGAGTGACCTTAGACACTTCGCCTCTTTGAGCCTCAGTTGACTCATCTGTACTGTGGTAATAATAACAGTAACTGCCAGGCAGGGCTACAATAAAGATCATGCATATAAAACACCTAGCTCAGTGCCAAGCACACAGTAGGAACTCAGTAAACGTCAGTAATTGCTTTTACATTATTACTGTCATGTTGCTATTATCAATGTTGCTATTATCATTGATGCTATTCTCATCATCATTATTGTTATCTCTGAGGCCTAGCACCTAGTAGATGCTTGATAAATATCAAATCAGTGAATGAATGACCTCCTGTCGAAGCTCCTTTTATGCCTTCATTACAATTCCTGACTCCCTGACTTCGTTTCTCCTATACATTTTAGCAGCATCTGCTTTGTGGCAAGCCAGGGTAACAGTTAAGAGCTGGACTGAGCAAACTATGGTTGTGCATCCCAAATCTGCCACCTGCTAGCTTGAACCTCTCTGAGTCTCAGTCCTTCCATCTGTAGAATGGGGCCATTAACAGTACACAAGTCATGGGGTAGTGGGAGGCACAGCTGAGACTGGCACAGAACAGAGCTAAGGGGGCAGGTATGAGCAGAAGTTTCTTACAGGGGCAGAGAGACCAGGCTGTGAGGGCTTTGAATGTCAGGCTAGGGGGTTCTAACTAGGCCTGGCTTCCTCTTTCCCAGATTGCTGCATAGGGGTCCTGGTCTGAGGGCTCCGCCTGCAGAACCTTGGAGACAAAGCCAGGCTACAGGCATCCTGCAGGCGCAAGAACACCTCTCTGAACTCGTCTGTCCTCAGCTCCAGCGAGAGCCAGAGTGGTAAGGAAGGGAAGGCCATTTGCAATTCAGATCTGGGGCAGATGGAAGGACTTCCTTGGGGGAGGGGTGGGACACTGGTAGAGTCAGCTGCCCCATTTCTTACACACATCTCCCACCTTAGACCAACCCCTTCTGGCCACCACCCCTCAGAGTACCACCCAGACTCTGACCTATACCCAACACTGCTCTAAGTGCTTTCATAAGTTAATTGATAGTCATAAGAGGGAGACACCATTATGACCTCATTTTACAGATAAGGGAAGGGAGGTCCAGAGAGGCAAAACAACTTGCCCAAGGTCACAGAGTAGTCAGTGGCAGAGCGGGCATTCACATCAGGCCACCTGACTGCAGATCCCACGCTCTCACTCATGCATCACACCACCTAAAACTCCCTCCGAATTGCAACCCCTCCAACTTCTGCCCTAAAGCCCTGGAAGGATGTTATATGAAACATGTTTAGCATACTTTGCTGAATTACTACTGTGAACCAGACCCAGGGTTATCTCCCACCTTCCTCACAGCCTGTACAGCTCTGGGGCTACAAGGCCACATTAGCAGACAGGTAATGGGGCCCAGGACCCTCCTATTCTCTGGGCCTCATGGGACCTCTAGACCATCAGAGGGGACCCTGATGCAGTGAGTGACAAGGCAAGTCAGGTACAGGGACTCACAGGCAGGTGACCCCTGGATAGATGGTCAATCAGCCTGGAATAAAGCAGCTCAAATCGCTGGAGGTTACTGTGTCTCTCTCCCTTTCCACAGAGAGGAAGTGCCAGGTGTGAAGCATTTTCACTCACTCACATCTCGCCCTTTCCAGCCACCCTGTGGTCTTGGGAGGCAGGCACTACTGGCTCCATTTTACAAAAGAGGAAATGGCTATTCCAACAAGGCCCTCAGTCAGTCTTTGTTCCTGGATGGAGAAAAAGGTCCACCCTTCTTCCATCGGTTTCCCTCCCTTCCCTGACCCCCACACCTGGGGGAGAATGAACAGGTGGGGTGGTAGCTCCCCCATCTGGACAGTCATTTCCCCTCTAAGGGGTTTCCATGCTGACGAGACTTTCAGGAACCTATCTTCCAGTCCACAGGGAGGCAATGTGTGTGTGTGTGTGTGTGTGTGTGTGTGTGTGTGTGTGTGTGTGACAGGAAAGAGCTGGTGATGGTGCTAGATAGACCCTCCATGCTAAAGCCGGGCTTTGGCCCTCACTAGCTGTGTGCCTTTGTACAAGCCACATTCTCTCTGCCAGCACCACTGTCCCGCCTGTGAAATGGGTAGCAGACTCCTTCCTTCCCAGCATGAGTTTAAAATCTAATCAGCTAGCACCTGTGTAAGCCCCATGCTTAATGAGTGAATGCACTAGTCACTGCCCCCCACAAGTTCTTGGTTCTCTAGTGGAGCCTGTCCTCCTCCCTCTGTGACCTCTGACCCCTCCTCCTCCTCCCTCAATTCCTTCTCAGCAGGGGCTGTGAATCCCTTCCCCCCACAAGGCCCAGGGGGCCCAGAGAAATTAGACCGAATCAAAGCAGAAAATGAGTTTTCATTCATCTTGGAATGATGCGAGAGGTTACGGGCAAGACAAATAGCAGCGTCCCCCCTTCCTTTATCACTGTCATCGCAATTAATAGGCTGTGGCCTTCGTTATCCAGGCCTCTGCTAAGGAGGGCGCAGGCCCCCAGGCGACACTAACGAGGGAAAGGAAGCCGACCCTTCTCTGACCAAGTTCTGTATGAGGCCGGCCATATGCTCACCTGGCTCTTCAAACTCACGGTCAGCACGGATGAGGGTGGGTGTGCGGCAGCCCATGGGACAGCCGAATAGTTCCCAACTCGCTTCAGTGACAGGGGAACAACAGTCCCTGACACCCCTGGGAGCACCCATCAGTCTGGGGTCTGATGGTCAATACAGCTGCTGTGCCCCTTGAGTGTTTCCAGTGTCTCAAGTACAGGCACGTGTAATTTCCGCCTTATACAACAATATATGAATGAGGCATCTGTTTTCCAATTTTTCTAAGGAAACTGGGATTCAGAGAAGTACAGCTACTTGTTCACAGTCTCACAGATTTGGAAAAGGAGCACTCAAGATTTCAACACAGACCTGCTTGACCCCAAAGCTTGGATTCCTCATTATCACATTCTACCTTCCAACAATATGGAGGGAGTAAGGACTCGAAGACAGATTCCTGAAATTCTCTGATTCCAGAGTTTTAGTAGGAAAGGAGCTGTGACGATCCACTGAGTCAGCAGTAGCTCGCCACCCCGATCCAGGCCTGGGGGCCTCAGACCCTTGAGGGACCTTGAAGCCATTGCAGTCCTTAGCCTGAACAAAGTTTCTGTCATGCGCCAAAATGAAGGTCCTTTTTTTCAAGCATGAGTAGATACTATTAAGATACTTTTAAAAAGGAATTCCTTGAAAGGGTTACTGAAAGCCTAGGGGGTTTGACTCATTGGGTATTTGCTCAATCAATGAATACTGTATTGCTTATCTATTGCTGTGAACACATTACCCCAACCCTCCTAAATTAATAGCTTAAAATAATAATACACATTTATTGTCTTTCACAGTTTCCATGGGTCAGGAATTCAGAAATGGACAGGCTGGCAGTTCTGGCATAGGGTCTCCTATGAAGTTACAATTATATGTTGGCTTGGGCTACAGCCATCTGAAGGCTTAACTGGGGCTGGAAGATCTGCTTCCAAGATGGCGCACTCATATGACTGGTATGCTGGTGCTGGCTATTGGGTGGGAGGCCTCAGTTCTCTGCATGTGGAGCTCTCCACAGGATGGTTCATACTGTGGCAGCTAGCTCCCTCTGAGCTAGTGATCCAATAGAGCAAGCAAAAGCTACCATGCTTTTAATGTCATGACCTAGCTTCAGAAGCCATACCGTCTCCTCTGCTAGACTCTACTGGTCACAAAGGCCACCCTGATTCAGTGTGGGAGGGGACTACACAAGGATGTGAATACCGGCAGGCCAGCAGCATTGGAGGTCATCTTGGAGGCTGGCTACCACAGATACTAAAGTCAAAAGAGCATTTTGTAGAGGTTAAAAAGGGATCCTCAAGTTTCAAACAAACAGGCAAAACTTAACCTATAGTGTTAAAAATCAGGAGACTCTTTACCTTTGGGGGAGAGAGGAACTGGGAAAGGCCCCAAGGGGGCTTTTGGGAAACTGGTAATGTTTCATTTCTTGATCAGCGTGCTGGTCACATGACCATGTTGATTTTGTGAAAAATCATTGCATAGGATGTGTGTACTTTTCTGTATGTATGTGATGCTTCAATTAAAAATGTTTGAAGGGGACCCTCATACTTGAAAAGGTGTGGAGGGATTCATGTGCTCAAATCTCCTCATTTTGTTGCAGAGAAAACACTGGGACTCAGAGAGGGAAGGTGACTTGCTCCAGGTCCCTTGGTGGGTCAGGGGTGGGGTTCTGGATTGGCATTTGAGCCTCCTGGGTCCTGGGAATGGCACTTTGCAGGCACAGTAGGTACAGGAGTGGCCGCCATCAGAGGGCTGGGGCGGGGGGCTCCATAGCTTGTGCTTTTGCTGCCCTTCCTCTCCCCAGCTCCCCAAGCGGTGCTCCAGAACTGAGAGGCTGTGCCAGGGTAACACCCGAGCAGGCTATATAACAACTATTTCATTTTAAAAGAAATAAACAAATGATATGTTAAAAACAAACAAACATGCTGGCTGTGCCAGGGGGAGCCATGTCCATCCGGCTCACACAGCTCTCTCCCGCTGGCCCTTCCTGAGTGTTCAGAGAAAGGGCGCATCTCAGGAGAGGGCCATGTCCTGAGGTGGAGAGGTGACAAGTGTTGGGGGCGCTGCGCTTTCTCTGGAGTCACCTTCGTGAGAGAACAGGCCTCTCACGCAGACGACAAAGTCCTTCCCCCTTGGCTGGACTTTGAGGCCTTTCAGGGCAGGGACCCAGCCTTATTCATCTCTGTGTCTCTTGTCCATCTATTCATCCATCCATCCATCACTTTACCAAACATTTACTGAGCACCTGTTACAGGCCCTGGAGATATGACAACAAACAGAATAGGCAAAATCCCTGCCCTCAGGGAACTCACACTCAGCTAAGGAGAGTCGCAACGGACGAAATATAGGGTCATGGGGACACGGGAGTCTGAGTGTGTGTGTATAGTTGTGTCAGGGAAGTCTATTAAGGAAATGACACTTGAGCAAAGATTTAAAGGAGGAGAGGGGGTGAGCCTGAGGTTATCGGCAAGAAGAGAATTCCAGGCAGAAGGAACAGCACGTACAAAGGCTCGGAGGCAAGGGCATGCCTGGCACGCTAAGGACTAGCAAGGAGGCCAGTGAGGCCTGAGCAGGGTGAGCAAGAAGGAGCAGAATTGTGCAATGGAGATTCCCCAGCTCGGCGCCTAGCAGACCTAGGTTTGAACCCCCATCCTACTCTTCCCTAACTGAGTGACCCTAGGGCTCTTGGTCATACAGTCAGGATAATACCACCTACCTCACAGGGCCTTCTGAGGCTTAAACTCAACCACATCTTTAGTGATATGCCCACGGCGGTTGACCCACACAGACAATCCTGTTCCATCCACCTCCACTAGAATATAAGTTTCAGGAAGGCCAGGGATTTTGTCTCTTTTGTTCACCACTAAATCCCCAGGCCCAGAATGATGCCCTCAACAAGGGCCCTCACAGACTTTACAATTAGACATGACAATACACTGTGATGATATATATCTTGAAGGGGAAATGCAGGGAGCCAGAGGGAGCTCTTGGAGAGGAAGCCTAACATGGACCCAGAGAAAGGCAGGGAGGGCTTCCTGGAGGAAGTTACAGCTGAGACCTGCTGATGAGTAGGAGACAGTCAAGGAGTATTCCAGGCAGAGGGAACAGCATGTGCAAAAGCTCAGAGGCTGGAGAGAGCAAATTATTTTGAAGGATTGCAATACGGCTAGGATAGAGCATTAGGAGGGATAAAGGGGCAGGAGGGTATGGGAGGGTGGTGCAAGAGGGACTGGGCTGGGAGTGGCTAGAAATTAGGTAAGCAGAGTACTGTGTCGTAAGAGCAGTGGAAGACCCTTGCTTGGTAGGCATCATGTACGTAACAATGTACCTGGCACAAAAAAGTGAGATGGAGAGGGAGAGAGTGAGAGGGCGGGAGAAGAAAGGAAGGAAACAAAGTTTGAGCCAACCATGGTCTAGCCGCATGCCAGTTTTCAACAGCAGCTGTGGATGGAGCTCATCCGTAACCCTGCAGCTCAGCGGGACTCCTGGGAAGTCCAGCCCAGGACCCCTCTGCCAGGACCCCAAGGCCTCCCAGGACCAAATCTATCCTGCTCCCTCCTTCTCTGCACTCCTGGCAAGGCAGGGCGGGGCGGGGCAGGTGGGCCCCAGGGTCCCAGCAGTGGACACAATGTTCTGGTTCAGTGAAAGGACCTTAAACTCTGAGACAAGGACACAGCAGTAAAGGATGATGTGGCCGAACCCCCCGGTTCCGCAGTGAGCAGACCCCAGGTGTGTGATCGGGAGCAGTTAAATTTCATCATTACCCTTTCTCCGATGGTGTTTTTTATAGTCTTTTTTACTACTGGCACTAAAGGTTCTGGACTCATCCTGGCGGAGTGGAGGACATCACTCGTAGGGCTGACGGCTCCGTGATATAAAAAAATGACAAGTCCTGGCTTAATCTTTCTGATGACTATGTTCCGCGCCCCCATCCATCTCTACCAAGGGGTTTGGGCGAAGCTGGAAGACAAGAGCATCCCAGCATTTAAGAATGAAAAATTAAGTGCCCTTTTTAAGCACAGCGTGAAGCTCCCTGGCTTGGTGCTGTTCTGGAGATGGGGGCCTGTGGGGTGGGGGATGGAGGGTGGGGAGAGGGGAGTGAGAACAAGTCAAGCAGTGTCACCTCTAGGTCCTGGGACAGAAGAGGTGGAACGTGGGTCCCACACGGTGTCATGGTGCATGAGCACGTACACTTGGAAGTGCGTGCCAGTCTTGTGCCCACCTGGGTGGCCCCTTGCGTGTGCTCTGAGTCTATGAGGCTCTGTGGCTGTTGCTGTGCGAGTGTCTGCATCTGGTGGTTGGGACGCATGTAATATGAAAGAGTGGACACAGCCTTGCACTGCAGAGAGACTCGATTCTCAGCTCTGCTTTAATTACCTATGTAGGCTTTTGTAAGTCATTCCCCCTCTCTGGGACTCAGTTTCCTCATATGTAAAACTGGCGAGTTGGGACCTCACTGGCTGGATGACCCTGGGCATGTCACCCTGCTGCTCTAGGCCTCTGTTTCCCCATCTATTCATTGAGACCCTGGCTCTAGCTGACCTCCAAGGCTGTTTCAGCTCTGGGATGCAAAGGCTGTAGATTTGGGGGCCGGCAATGTTCCCTCAGCCCAGGTCTCGGGCCCAGTACCCCAGCCCTGGCTCAAAGCCAGCTTCCAGCTGTGGCTGAGACTTTTCTGCTTGTGCCTAGGAGAGCAGCCCCTTGTTTCTTCTCCGTGACCCAGAAATGGCCAGATTCAGGGGCTAACCTTGGGAACAGGGTACAGAGGGCAAGAGCACAGGACTTGGAGCCTCTTGACTTGGCTTTCAATTCCAGCTTTATATACCGGTTGTGTCTGGGACCTTCTGAGCCTCAGTTACCTTATCTATGAGATGGAAACAAAGGAGACAAGAGGCCTCTCCCATCGGATCAAATACGCTATACCTAACATATAATAAGCACTCAATATTTTTGTAGGTGTCCCTTTAGCAAGGGCACCCCATCCCAAGCCTTTATAACCATACGGAACCCTCTAAATAGAACTTGCCTGTCTGTCACTGCCTAATCCCATCTCCTATGCCTTCCTCTCCTCCTGTGGAAGTCCAACAGAGGGGACAAATGGCCCTCTTGCAAAGAGTTGCAAGAGAGAAAGGGAGGGGAAGCTGAACTGGGAGACTCTGGCTGCCGGAGGACTGGTTTGTCCCGGAAGGGGCCAAACATTTGTTGTTAATAAGAGTGAGAGGGAAAAAAAACATACGCACAAAAAAAACAAACCTGCAAAAAGCTCCCACCTGGGCCCAGGCAGATGCAGCCCCACACAATCCCTTTATCACCAGCAATGTGGTTTGGAGAACAAGATGACAGGCTGATAGGCCAGAGCTATCTGGGACAGGCAGCCTTTATCTGGGGAGTTTCCGTAGGCCAGGGTCCCTATTGGTGTGTGTGTTATCTAGGCCAGAGAGGCTGGGGACTTGGGGCCCCCTCCCCCACTGGGCAGCTTCAGGATGGCGAGGGAGAGGGACAATAAGGGTCTCCTGTGTGGCTGGTAAGATTTGTGGTTAAGAATGGCCAGGACCCTGGGGCCTTGTCCCAGTGATTTGGTGCCACCCCTACAGCAACGGGTGTCACTGCTAGAGCCCTTGCCAGGTAGAGACAGTGACCTCCTTCATTCTGTAGGCAGAAAAGTGTCCATCCCATTTTGTAGACAGGTTATGTCACTTGTCTAAAGGTGCCTGACCAGAAAATGGCAGAACCAGGATTTGAACTCTGGTCTGCCTGATTCCAAAAGCACTGACCTCCAAACACATCCTATAACCTGGGCAGAGTAGACTTTAACGCCTTGCAAAGAAGTGACACTTAATATTGTCAGAGATGGTTTGGGTCCATTTGCTCTGTTGATCCCACACCGGCCTAAGGGCAAGGGAGCTTGAGCTTTATCCTGGTTCCCATTTTACAGGTGAGGAGACAGAGGCGCAGAGAGATACAGCCCTTTGGCCAAGGTCACCCACCTTAGGGCACAGCTGGGACTTTGAACCCAGTCCCCTGGCTCCAAGTCTGCCTGCAGCCCTGTCCCCCTCTATCCCCAAGGCCCTTAACAAGGAGGGGCTTTCCCTCTCCTCTGACCCCCTGAGGCAATTACCATCTGCACCACTCACATGGCCCTTAATCATTTACTGCCCTTGTAAACAGCCTTGGTCAAAAGCAATAAAGTTCTGACTTGGACAGATCAGACCCCGTGTTGCTGCCATTTGTGCACGTGGCCCACCTCCCCTGCGGACTGGAAGGGCCCAGAGGGCAAGAACCAGGTGGCTGTATATTTCTGTGTCTTTCCTACCCTGCTGACATGCTGAGGAGGTTTGGAGAGCGAAGGCTCAAACTTCAGCCCGATGCCTAGAACACTGGGTGCAGAGGAACCACACGGGACAGGGACAGCAGGAGGAATGGGCACCTCCGACTCTCTGACCAATGTTGTACCCAGGTCTGCTCCATCCCCTTCAGTCCCCTGCTTATGCCCTGGTGTCCCATATTTGGTGACGGCCACCAGAGCCATGAGTTGGCTAAGCAGACTCCAGAGTCTCCTTCTTGGCACCTCCTGTTCCCTCACCCCCACCAGCCAGTCATTGCCAGGTCCTGTCAGTTCTGCATCTTACTTTTCTTTTAGAACGGGCCCCCCGGGGCTGCTATTCTAGCCTGCTAACTGGCCTCCCTGCCTCCAGTCTGCTCTCTCCTTGCAAGCAGAGTGCTCTTCTTCAAATGCAAACCTGAGCTTGTCCCTCCTCTCTTTAAACCCTCCAGGGCCTCCCAGGCCTTCAAAATGAAGTTCAAATGTCTTAACTCCTCTGGGATCTGGCTCTGGCCCAGCACGCTAGCCCACCACTCCAGCCTTGCCTTCCACCCTTCCTGGCCACAGGAATGGTTCCTGGGGATGCCCCCCTCATCCTGCCCTGGGCCTTTGCACATATGGCTCTCTGTCAGGAACACTCCTCCATGGCCCATTCCTTTCTTGGACAGCCCCCCTTATCTTTCGGGTCTCAGTTTGGTGCTGCTTCCTCCAGGAAGCCTCCCCTGACCCTTCCCAAGTTAGGTGCCCACTTGCCCATGTAAGCTTTTGCTCACACCTGTTTAGCCCTTAAATATGGACTGGGAATTAATTGCCTGTGAACTTGCCTTTTGTCTGTCTCTTCCATTAGACTCTAAGCTCCATGAAGGCAAGGGCTGTGTTCCTTTTTACTGAGGCCTTTTCTCAGGAAATGTTTGTGAAGGAGCAAGTGCTTGACAGCATCCCCTCTTCCTGGATTCCTTCAACTTCTCAAACGGACGTGAGCAGAGAGCTCTAGGAATAGAGCATAGAGCATGGAGCCCACCCTGGGTGGTTCTTTTCTCTTTCCTTTCTCATTTGCTTTTAAATGTTTGTGATATTTTTGATACACAGTTTAAACCTTTAACTTTTATTTAAAAAAATGAAATATATCATTTGTACAAAAGGACATGTAAATAGACATATGCTGTTTGAATAATAGTAATAAAATAAGTAACCCTACACTCACGTTCCAGTTTAAGAACAGCATATTCCCCAAAACAGTCAAAGCTTGCGTGAGCCCCTCTCATATCACATTTCCCCTTCTCTCTGGAGGTAACCAATTTCCTTAATTTTGTTCTTATTTTCTTTGCAGTATTATCACATATGGATAATTCCTAAATAATATATTATTTAATTTTATATATTATTGAACTATATATAACTAGAATCATACGTTATGAATTCTTTTGTGACTTCCTTTCCTTTCTAAACTGCACATTATCTATTGAGAATCACCCTAGTTGATGCATTCTTTTTAATGCATGTATGGTATTTACTGTGTGGCCACGTCACAATGTATGTATTCGTTCTTCTGTTGTTTCCAGTTTTTTTGTGATTATAACCTAGATTGTTTGTAATATTTTCTTCCCCACCCATTCCTGGGACCTGTCTTATCCTGTGCAAACCTACCATCCTCCTGCTGCCACATTACAGCCCACTCCCCTCATGGAGAGGGGAGAACGAGGCTCCCCATAGGAACTGCCTCTACAGATCCCCTAAAGTCACCCACCAGTCAGGGTGTGGCTGCCTGAGTCTGGATGGCCTCCTGGAGGAGACCTGGGGCTCTGGGGCTGGCCTCCCTTCTCCCTCCCACACTTCTTCCCACCCCACCTCCCCACCTCAATAGCTGCGGAATTGTCCTCCCTGGCACTTGCCCGGGCCCAGGCCCTCCCCAACTGCCCAGCCCTGGCAGAGGGCGTGGGACCATGCATCCTGGTGTGTGTATCCAGCTGCTGCTTGCCACAGCTGGCTGCATCAGGCTCTGGGAGGGCAGGCTATGTGTTCTCCCTTCCCCCACTCCATTTAATGCCTGAGATTGGATGAGGGTGAACAGAACCTGGGGAACATTCCTGGCTGGGGGTGGAACACATTTATTCAGTCCTAAGCCCAGACGGATGGTGTCCCCTCCTTTCTTCCTTCTTGAATTCCTGAGCCCTGGCTCTCCTGGCTGCCTCCACTCAGGACTGTGAGAAGTGGTACCATTCCCGCTTCTGGGGCCTCTGTTTTCTCTTCTGTACAATGGGATGTAGGCTGCTTCAAGAAGGCCCTCTCCTGATGGGCAAGGGCCTTGACAGGCCAGGGAGGGTGTTTACACTCCACTGAGCAGCCCCAGGGAGTCAGGGGAAAGGCTCCTGGTGGAGGCCAGGACTGGAGTCCTGCTTGGAGGAGATTAGGCCTGAATTGGGTAGGGGAGCAGTCAGAGGCAGGGAGACTGCAGGAGGAGGCTGTGGGAATCGTATAGAGGGGAGGGAAGTGCAGAACAGCCAGCCTAAGGCTGCAGTGTGGCAGAATCCCTCCCCAGATTGGGGCTAGGATGGAGCTGCCTACAGCACTGCGAATGGCACCATCCTCGATGAAGCAGCAAGGCCGAGGGCCTCACAGCGTGGGCTGGGCATGCTGTCCAACAACACGTCCACAATGGCAGACCAGGCCCCAGCATAGGCCACTCACCTGGCCAACGAGCCAACAAGCATTTACTGCGTGCCTGCCTCATGTCAGGGAAGGGCCAAGCCTCTGCCCCTGGCCATGAGTCCAGCACGATAACAGAAACTGCATTGCAGAGGAGTAACTGAGCGGCCCAGATACATGGAACACCCATGTGCTACGTCATTTCCTGCACCTCACAGGTATTCACTCATTTGTTTACCCTCACAACACCCCTCTGAGGTAGGTACTATTGTCATCATCCCCATTTTGTAGATAAGGAAAGTGAGGCACAGAGAGGTGAAGTTCCTCATCCAAGAGCACACAGTTGCATTCCCAAGGGAAGAGCCTGCATTCAAACTTGGCTGTCTGGCTCCAGAGAAGTCTCCCAACCCCACGTCACCCTGCCTCTTCCCAGAGGAGTCTGGGGAAAGACACCTCAGGGCAGCTGTCTTTCCAAATACCTTCTCCACATTCTGCAGCGGAGGGAAGCAGAGCTCAGAGTGCTCAGGCAACTTGCCCACCAGAATTCAATCTCAGGCAGATTTGACTTAAGGCCATATGGAAATGCTACACTGCCCCCTGCAACCTGGGGCACACACTAGTATTCATGACCTAGAGATCAGGGTGAAAGGCGTCTTCAGGATGGATGAGTTTTCTTGGGAAACAGGTGCCTGAGTCAGCTGGGACAAAGTTACCAGAAACACACAGAACATATATGTGTGTAGGTAGGTGTGTGTGCGTGTATGAGTGTGTATGTGCACTGCACCCTATAGCATCAGGCAGCCAGCGACCAGGAGCCCCATTTAAGGGGAGGAATAGAACATCAGGACACAGTGGCTAAAAATGCTGTCAGACTTTCACTCACATGGTCATGAGATCTTGGGCAAGTGGTTTCATCTCTGTGACCCTCAATTTCATCATCTGAAAAATGGAGAAAAAATAGCACCTACCTGACAGGGCACAAAATGAGATTACTTTATTTACTTCTCACAACAATCCTCTGAGATACTTTCTACCATTGACAGATGGAAAACAAGGAACAGAGAGGTTAAGTCACTTGCCCAAGGTCACACAGCTGGAAAGTGGCAGTCAAGATTTGAACTCAGGCTATCTGACCCCTGAAACCACAGTCTCAACTTCTGCCCTGTTGTGAAATAATAGCAACAATGACACAGGCACTGAAGACTTACTGTGCTTCAGGCATTGGGCTAACCATTTCACCTGGATTATCAGATGAAATCATCTAGTGCAATCTCTTCTTTTCCAAATGAGGAACAGACTCAGAGATGGGAAGGAACTGGCCTGGGGACACCCAACTCCCATCCCACACTCTTTTGCCATCACACAGGGAAATCATGAAGCCCAACTTTGTTGTGGGTAGGGGGCTGCCCCCACCCTGCCCCCAGGCATCCTGTGCTGGGGACAGATGCAAGCCCATCTGTCCCAAGACATGGGTGCCCAGCTCCTGTAGCCGAGCCTAGGCCTCCCCCCACCCTGATGCCCCAGCCTCTGCTGGTGCCATCTGGCGGGTGGCAGGGTGCCCACCCCCAGGGTGTGGGTGCCAGGGGCCAAGAGGGGAGCAGCTGGGAAGCTGGGCTGACCCCATGAGCAGGCCAGTCCCAGGGCTCTGTCTGGGAAGCTGCACCTCCCAAACCCTGAGTGACAATAAGGGTCTTCCACCATCCTGCCAGCCACGCCAGCTGGCCTCAACACCAGGAACCAGGTCAAACTTTTACCCTTGGGAATTCCCATCTCTAGGGACTCACCCCACCCTACAATTCACTCCAGTGAAGGGGCATGGAGTATAAAGGCTTCCCAAACACCCTAACCCAAAGCATTCAGCTCACCATCCTGCCACAGTCTGTCGAGCAACAACAGCTCACACGTAAGAACCATGCGCCGGGCTCTGTTCTAATCCCTTTACATTGAGTAACTCATTTAATCTTCACACAACTCTGTAAGGCAGTTGCAATTATTATCCCCACTTCACAGATGGGGAAACTGAGCTACATAGTGGTTAGTAACATACTCAAGGTCACACTGCCGGTAGATGGCACGGTTGGGATTAGAACCCAAGCAATCTGAATTGGTAACATTGATCTTGTGCTTCCTATAAACCAGGCCCTGTTTTGAGTTTATATGGATTAGCTCCTTTAATCCTCACAATGCTGTTATCATTCCCATTTTACAGATGAATAAACTGGGGGCACAGAGAGTTTCTGTAGCTTGCCTAAGGTCACACAGTTAGGAAGAGGAACTGGTGGGATTTGAACCCAGCTAGTCTGGCTAATCACAGGAATCCTGAGGTTCCTGGGTGGAAAGGGCTCAATAAAGTACTGTAAGAATAAATGGAGTTGGGCTCATTCCTGCCCTCTCCAGTCCAGCGGCCTCCCGACTCCCCTCTCCCCATATCCCTTCTCCCCATTGTCCCATTCTCCGTGGTCATAGCCAGGGAAACAAGGTGCAGGGAGGAGAGAGCATCTGTGAGTCGGGCAGGCAGGCAGGCGCAAGCAGAGGCTGCACATGCTCAAGACGTCTCTTTTGTGGCCAATTAAACAAATTGCAGCAAAACAGCATTTTATTAGTATTTGCCCATAGCAGTCTGGGGCTGCAATAAATTTCCTCCTGGCTGCAGCACTGGAGAGGCAGGCGGAGGGTGTGTGTGTATGGGGGGAGAGATCGGTGCCACTGATGGAGGGTGTTGGGAGCAGGATGTGGGAGAGAGCTGGCATGTTAAGCAGTGGATGGTAGAGGAGAAACATCAGGAATGGCCCTGGGGGCTGTTGGGTATCAGAGTGGCTGTCTTCCCAAACAACTGCTCTGCTTCATCATAAACACAGTGAGTTATGAGGTGGCATTGTACATTGCACACCAGCAGCAGTGCCAAAGATGCTGCCTGCCCGGGGTGGGGCGGGGGTAGGCATGGAAGCCCTGTGCCTGGCTGTGGGTTCCACCCGACCGCATGACACCTGCCCTGGGTCTACCCCTCACCATGGGACACTTGGGTTGCTGAAATGGTCTCCTTACTCGTCCCTCTTCCTCCAAGCTCCATTCATTCATTAACTTATTCAAGAAGTATTTATTACATGTCTGCTGTTTGCCAGGTCCTGGAGTGAACTGTCTGTACAGCATGTCATCCTTTTGCTTAAAAAAATCTTTGTTGCTTCCCTGCTGCTTTCAGGATCAATCCCAAGCTCCAGGGCCTGGTGGTTAAGATGCTTCAAGAGCAGGCTTCTGCTTCCTTTCGAGGCTTTTTTGTGGCCAGCGATCTCTGCCACTCCAACAATACTACTAACAGCAGCTCACATTTATCGAATGTAAAGTGCCGGGCTATGTGTAAAGTGCTTTACCTGTATTAACTTATGGTGTCCCCATCACAACATTCAGTCAGCGTGGGATAAATTACGCTGCACTAACAAACAACTCCAGAGTCTCAGTGACTTACACAAGCAAGGTTTACATCCTGCTAAAGTGCACGTCCCACGTGCATTGTCAGGACTCAGCTCATCAGAGAGATTTATGGACTCAGACTGATCACACAGTCACATCTCAAACGATGGTGGGCTCTGTACTGTGTCCGAAAAACAACAACAACAACAACAAAAACAGAGCACTAGAGGCCTTCCCACTGAACATTAAACATCCAGGCCTGGAATTGACTCCTGCTCACAACTGGCTGACCTGGACTAGTCCGTCACATGAGCCCACCTAACCACAGGGGGGCCAGAAAATGCACTCCTACCCGTGCCTGGAAGGGGAGACAGCCACAAGTGTTGGCAAACAGCATTAATGACTACCACAACTATTACTAGCACCTGTTAACAGACGCGGGTATAGAAGCACAGAGAGGTTGCAATCTGCCCCAGCTGGCACAGCTAGGAGGTGGAGGTGGACCTCGCACAGGGGCATTCTGGTTCCACTCCTGCACCGCAGCCTCACAGGTTCTCACACCCAGCTCTCCTCACCCCTGCATGCTTCGCTCAGGCTTTGCCTCTACCAAGAATGCCCTCCCACCACCTTTTAGCCTGGCAAACTCCTACTGCACCATCCAGAGCCTGCTTGATATGATACCCTCTCTTCTCTCTAGTTTCAGGAAGAGGGCACTGTTCCGGTCTGAGCTTGCCCAGCCCCGGTAGGTGCCACAAACATGGCACTGATCATAGCATCTTGAGCAATTTCCCCCTTCTGTGCTCCATGGGGGCGGGGGTGCAGGACCTGCTTTATTATCTTTGCATCCTTGGTGCCTCATGCTGACATTGAACTAGCATGGGGCTGCCTGGCAGGGGCCGGAGGCAGTAAGCCCTGAGGCCTAGCGGGGCACATGTAGTGAGAGGTCACCCCTTTCCCAGTCTGGAAGTCCCTGGGCCTAGGCCCTCCCTTTCTTGAGACCTCAGACTAAAGAAGCCCAATGAGACATGAGGCTGGAGGAACAGAGATAAGGTGGAGCTCTGGAGGGTGGCCTGGGGAGGGAGCCACAGCACTCTCCCCACCCCCAAAGCCTTACCAAGGGCACAGAAGAGTCGCCAGATCCTGGGACCTGCCATGCCCTACCTCCTGGCTTAGGGCCCCACTGTCGGGCTGTTCCAGCTGAGAACTGAATCACAAAGGTTGTTTTGTTGTTGTATTTTTACCTAAACTATATCCCCTCCTCTCTACACCTACCTCCAGGCTCAGAAAGTCTAACTCAGATCAGACCTGTCCTTCCCCTTTCTCTCCACAAGCATCACTGGATTTCAGGAGTTGGATGCCAAGGGACAGCCAACTGCCCAGCCCTCTTCCATGGCTGCAGCAGCGTCCATTCATAGATCAGCAGAGGGAGTGGGAGGCGGGTTAGAGGTTCCTTCCAGCGCCCTCTCCCAGACTCACTGTCCACTATGACCACTGGGGCTCTCCCACCCCCGGAAAGAGCCAGCCACTTAGCCTCTCTCTCCTCCCTGCCTCCCTCACCCCCACTCAGTGTTCCTTCTTCTCCAAGAAAATGTCTGGGAGGCCATGTTTCCTTCATTTGAGTGCCCTTCCCTCTCCACCACTGAGCCCCCCTCCGCAGGCTGGCACACGGAAGGGATTCAGTGAGTATTTGCTGAGTGCATGAACGAAGGAAAAAAATTCCATTCAAAAGAGAGAACATAGCACCTTCTACCCCCTATACAGAAGCAGAGCCTGAATCCTCATCTTCATCTCATCATGAAAAGGATCATTATTTTGCTGATACTGAGTCATTCCACCCTATATCGTAATTTCTGAACTCCTAATGGTACCTAAATCCAGCTGGCCCCCCAAGAGCCCTCTTGCTCTCAAAAGGATTGTACCAAAGTCTGAGGAAATCTGCCCTCAGTTGGTCAGCCAACATTTACGGAGCACCTACTGTGTGTAGGGCATGGGGCTGGGAGGCCCAGAGACCAGGATGCCCCATCACTGTCGCTGGCTACTCACAAGCTGGGAGCTGCACCAAGCCAGGTGGGCTCGAGTAAGGGCAGGTCTGGAGCGCATCCTATAGACTGGACAGAGGGGAAAGGAGGAAGTCCTTTTTTTCTTTATTTTTCTGTATGTCCTTTACTTAAGTGTTTTCTAAGGAATATATTTTGTTCTTGTAATTTTTCAAACGATATTGAATTTTTTACCAAGACAGCATGGTGCCCATTTGCAGGAGACTTGGGAGAAGGTGGAGTAGAGGCCTGCCCCCTCTCCTAGACCCAACTTCAACAGTCTTGGGGGCATACAACTCTCAGACAGCAAGGCAGGAAGGCCAGGTTCAAGGCCTTGGATGACGGGGTGATGGCTGAGGTTATGGGCCAAGGCCATTGGGTGAGAGCCGGGCTGGAAGCTTCATCCTGGCCTGGCTCAGCCCCAGATGGTGAGGGGATCTCTGGGATGGTTTGAGTCAGCAGGACAAGAGCCCCATTCTCCAGTGAATCAAGTCTAGGCAGTCTTGGCATTGACAAATGGCCTGGGGGTGGGGTGGGGCGGAGGTGTCAACAGAGCAAGGGGGGTAGATGGCAGGAAGACTGGGTGAGACCCCCCGTGACTGGCTGGCTATAGGAAAGGGGATATACAGAGGACGCCAAAAAAATGTATACACATTTTAAGAAAGGAAAAAACTGTATTAATTGTAATACTCAATATATACCGATAACAAAAGATGAATACAAGTCACGTTTGACTTCTGCAATTACAAGAGGTGCTCAAAGTGGTTACCATCAGCATCCAGACACTTCTGATTACAGCAAACTACTGCTTGAGCATAGATAACATCTCTTAAAATGTGTACACATTTTTTTGGCACCCCCAGTATAAAGCTGTATGATTATGTGTGTGGCCCAGTATGTCTACAAAGCACTTTCACATTCCTAAGGACTTGTCACCAACAGCCCAATGAGACGTTATCCCCGTTTTACAGATTAGAATCCCAAGGCTCAGAGAGGCAAAATAATTTGCCAGAGATCACACTATTGATGAGATGATACTTAACACAAGTCTTCTGATTACAATGGGTCTTTTTCTATAATGCCATTTGTCTGAGAGTTCTGGGTCATGAAGGGGACAGAGAAAATAGCCCAAGAGAGCTTCCAAGCCCCCTCCTCCAAACAGTTGTGGGGGGAGAGCAGGGAAAAAACAAAGGGCCCCCACCAACTCGGTGGTTCTGCTGCAGAACCCAGAGCTCCCAGCTTTCCTTCAGGATACACTGAGTCATATGGCACTTTGGGGCCTATATGATATTCTCTTGGGCTTCTTGTGAGCCTTAAAATGTACCATCCTGAGAAAGGTATGGCTGGTAAGACAGTCCAAGTTGAAGAAACTGAAACTCAGCGAGGTGAGGCAATTAGCCCAAGGTCACACAGCAAGTAAAGGTCTGAGCCAGGACTAGAACTAAGGGTGTAACTCAAAGCCCTTGGTCTTCTGGGTCCTGTGTCATATCCATCTTCCCGCTCCCTTTCCCATCTCTCCTCCAGGGGCTGGAGCTGGCAGTTTCTAGGTATCAGATGCTGTCATTCTCCTCCCAAGGTAGCTGAGCCTTTATAGAGAATTCCCTACCCTTTCCCCAGAGAGAACTTCCAGGATTCTAGCATAAGCTCCACATGGCAAGGCTGTGGCTAGGAGTCTGGGCCAGAAGGGGCAGGTTCCTCTAAAGACCCAGCTGGGTGAGTCACCCTTTTGGGGCCCCTAATCGAACCTCCCTTTCCATTTGAATAACCAGAGAGATCTTGGGCCCATTAGTGGACACATTCCCCTGTTGAGGTAACAAGGCAGGCACTGGGCGGGGGTGACTGACAGTAGCAGGTCCCAGCAGCAGACAATGAAGATAACTGCTCCTGACAGATGAAGACGCAGCACAGGCAAAAGCTACATCCTATTTGGCTTTTAATTTGGAGGCCCCGAGAGTGAATTCTGAAGCTCCTGCTCTCATCCGCACGTGCAAAGTGGATCTGACTTTCAGGAAATGACCTGAAGTGAAACCACATTACTTATCAGCGGTGTCTCTGGGATTCACAGCCTTCACACTTTTGAAGGGGTCATGGCTTCCGCTTGTGTCCCTTCACACACACCTTTATCTTCTAGGGGCAGCTAGCAGGGCCCAGGTTCCTGGTAACCCAGGGGTGTGTGGCTGGTGAGTGGTGTTCAGCTCTAAGCATGCAATCGGGAAACTACCACCCACAATTCACTGAAATCTGGAATCTGCAAATGACAGCCAAATCCAGCCAGCCCACCCCCATTTTTATATGGCCTTGAGCTAAAGATGACTTGAAAAAAATCAGAAGAAATTGCATGATGTGAAAAGGATATGAAATTAGAATTTCAGCACCCATAAATAAAATGTTATTGGAACACAGCCATGCCCACTCATTTATTAATATATATTGTCCATGGCTGCTTTTCAGCTGTCACAGCAGAGTAGTTGAGACACAGACAGTAGGGCCCGCATGGCTTAAAATATTTACTACCTGGCCCTTTACAGAAAAACTTTGCCAGCTCCTACTCCAAACTCTCATGTCCCCCAATTGAAAGCATGTAAAAGTTGTTGGTGGTACTGGAGGGGAACAGAGAAGGAATTGTCTTGAAACCTGACCCCCAAAAGGCAAGATGAGGGACCGTCTGCAAACTCTTCCCACATCCTCCGTAGCAGAGGGGGAAATGTGACCATCAGGCATTCAGTGCACAGTTACCTCATTTCTGGAGCACGACCTCTAACCAGAGCACTGACTCAATGGGGAGTGGAGGCAGGAAGATGACTAAAGCTTGCTTCCAGCATTCCCTCCTTCAGTGCTGGGTATCATTGGCCCACCACCTGCAGGATTAAGGCCCAGGGGACAATGGTGTTTGCCCCTTGCCCCTACACCCAGGGTGATCACAGTCTGAGGCGGGAGGTCTAGACAGACAGGTAAACAAAATCACCAAGTGGTAGGTGCGACTTGCGGAGAGATATCCCAGGGAGCGGAAGAGACAGAGGGGGTGGGTACCTAACCCAGCTAGGGGCTTCCTAGACAAGTAGAGCTTCACCCCGCCTGCACTTGAGAATCTCCAGAAGGGCTTTGACAACCATGCCAATACCTGAGCCCCCCAGAGATTCTGGTTCCATCTGTCTCAAGTGGGTCCTGGACATGGCTAAGTTTGTCAAGTCTCCCGGGTGATCTGGATGTTCAATCAGGGCTGTGGCCCCTGTAAAGGATGAGTACGAATTGGTTGGGTAAAGTGGGCAGAAGATGGTCTAGCAGGGCAGGGAGCAGACAGGGACAGAGGCAGGGATTCCCTACATGGATGTGTGAGCTGCGCCAGCCTGCAGGCCACAGGGACCCTCCCCACAGTGAGTCCCCCACCCAACTCAGGTTCTCAGGAACCCTCCCCCTGAGGAACTACACCTCCATCCCCACCACCCCCTTATCTCTTCAGGAAAAGTGCTGATCCAATCAGGCTCATTCACAAACCGAGCCAATTCCCTGGGCTCAGGAAAAAGAATGTCCTTTGGTGTGAAGATAAGGGAGGAAATGATAATCTACACATCATTAGGTCAGAGACACCCCCCCCACCCCCCCATTCCCTCACTCACACCCAGAACAGGCTGTGATTTATCCCAGGGCAGAGAGCTCTCCAGGCCCAGGTGGGAAGATGCTCTGAGCCTCTACTTCCCCTTCTCCCTGATCCCTTAGAATTTCCTCAGGCCTGGGAGAGTGTGTGTGTGTGTGTGTGTGTGTGTGTGTGTGTGTGTGTGTTGGGGTGGGGGTGGGGGCTCTAGTCCAGGCCTCCCTCTTGGGGCTCGTCCAGCTTCTGGTCCTCCAGGCGCTGACTCACAGGCCCTATCTTTGATCACTCAGGTAATGGCCTGGCTTGCTCTCAGCGGAGGCTGGGAATAGAGTTAGCACCCACGCTCTGGGAGCCCTGACAGCCCGTTAAACAAGGTGTCCAACATCCTATTTCCTCTGCACTTCCTCTTGCCTTAATCCTTTTATGCGAAACTCACTCAAGAGCAAGCCCTGTGAAATTGAGGCCTCTCCACACGCAGGCCTGGCCTGTTCCCTGCTCCTCCCTGAGCACAGCCCCTCCCACCCCTGGCTCCTGGGAAAAGAAGGGCTGGGCATGGGGAGGGAACTTGGGGGCCCTCAGAGTCATAACTGGAAGTAGGAAGAAGGAAGCTCCCGATGGCTCCAAGGAAACCTCTGACCCCATATCCTCTCCCTTCCAAAAACCACAAATCATTAACATTTTAGCATTAACCTCTGGGGGAAATGAGAGTCCTCCAGGCCATCAGCCAGGGCACAGATAACAGTCAGGTTATCTCAGCATGTAAAATGTTAATACTCAAGGAGAGGCAGTGGAAAAAGGCAGGCAGTCCTGTCTTCCACCTTCTCTGGCTTGGTTTCCTTCTGGCCTTCACGCCAGCCGCACTCCCCACCACGGATTCTGCCAGGATTCCACTCATGTGTAGCATGACACGGGACAAACACCACAGTTTCCCAGTGGAAGATGGGGACAAAACTCCATCTTCACTAACGTGGGGAGAGCACCTGGCAGACGGTAAACACTCCAACGGTTTCCCACTCCTCCCCTCCCCACAACAAAGATTCTTTGCTTGGCCAAACTTTAGTCAGGTTCCTGAACCTTCTCCTAGGCCTATCTATGCACTTCCTTGTACAATCCAGTTTTAGCAAGAACCCTGCTAAGTCAGTTTAGCAAGAGTCTCCCCCCTCCATATCTGCTCAGGTTCTTCACCCGCTACTCCCCACTAACAGGTGATATCTGATCAGCCTGGCCTGTCTTCAGCAAGAATCCTTTTAGGTCGGTTGGGCCAGAATCCCCCTTAACCCTGACGTTTCCTCTTAGTAATTTTCTACCCACTGACCCCCACCCTGCTCCCTGGCTATGAAGTCCCACTTGCCCATGTGTATTTGGACTTGAGCCCTGAATGCCTACAAAACCCGACTGCAGTGGTCCCTGTACTCAAGCCTACCTTACCATCTTCACTAAGTGTCATGAGTAATTTTTCTTTAACTCCTTCCTGCCATCTATGCTCGCCAAGGCCTGCAGGGTAGGGGTGGGGGTCAGGACCAGGTCCCTTCTCCTTTTTCTCCTCAAACCTACCTTTGCTGTAAACACAGGATAGGTGAGAGCCACACCTGCACAGTGGCCATGATGAGAAATGTAGCTTTAGCTTGGGGTGGTGGTGGTGGTGGTGGTGGGGGAAGCAAGGGCTCCCATGGTCCACAGGGTGTCCCCACCCCTTTTCCTCCCTGGGACTCAGGACCTCACAGGCAACCTAGCTTAGAGTGTGTCTTCCTCAGGAGGGGCCTGTCTATCCCCCACCCCCACCCCTAACCTCACTGCCTCATGTACAGCTTGGAAAGGGGATTTGCAGCTGTGCCCTTGGCTCACCAATGATCTCTAAGGTTGAAATATCCTGGAAGATAGGGCTGGATTATACATGGGCAGGCCAAGCACATGCTGAGAGCACCGGCAAAGCCGAGCCACCTAAACATAATTTTTGAAAGAATTTCGTATTCCAAAGAAAGCATATAAATAATAGGAGGGAATCACAACTTTATTGGCTTTCCTTACACCGATTTATCACTGAGCTGTTGGGTTTTTAAATTACATTTGGGGAGGGGCATCTAAAGGTCTGAATGTGGCCCTGATGCCCACCTATTACAGAAGCTACGAGCACAGACCTCTCCCTTGCCCCATCCCTGGGCAAGATTTGGATGTCAGCCAGCATAGGATTATAGGACTCGGAGCAGGGCACCCCCCCTCCCAGGACCCCATTTGATGAAGGAGGGTAAAGGCCTACCAGCTCTAAGGCGTCTCCTCCTTTGGACCTGTCACCTCAATCTTAAGGGTCCTGTTGTCCGACCCCGTCAATTTGTGGAGGAGAAAACAGAGGTCCTGAGAGCTTCTCTGATTTGGCCAAAGACACACAGCATGGACAGGGGGCTCTGCCAGGCTGGGCCTTGCCCACTCTCCTCTGGGCCTCGTGACCCCTTGCAATTCTGAGGAGGGCCTGGCCGGTTGTCCGCGAGCATTGAGGCAGGGCAGAGAAAGACGGCGAGGGAGTCCCAGAAACTGAAAAAAGCACAGAGACAGACATGGGGCCCAAAAAGAGTATGTGAGCTGCAAAGGGAGACAGAGAGAACAGGGAAAGGAAGGTAAGGCAGAGAAGTGGAGAGCGAGGAAGATGGAGCAGCCTCTGAGGAATGCTGATCTTTAAGGCTGACTGATAAAAAGCTTGTTCCAAAGACAAACTCTTTCACACCAACAGCTCCAATGAGACTTTCCGTCATTCTCCCTATCACAGCCTGGCCCCTTCGCTCCAGGAAGAAGAGGAAAGAACATCTCCATCTCCTGCTCTGCCTCCTGTCCTCCCTCCCTGCTCTCTCTCCTCTCCCAGCACTTGCCATAATCAAACCTCCTTCAAACCTCCCTGGGAGCTGGGAGGTTTGCTCTGCCACCTGCCATTCTGTACCCCTCTTGCCCCTGCCGCTCTACCTCCCATTTCCCATCCCCCCCCCATTTCCTGTTTCTCTGGATCAAGAGCATCTCCAGTACACAATTCTCTTTCCTTCTCCTTCCCTCTCTGGTCTCCTCCCCCCACCATCATTACTTCTGACATGGCCCCTACCCCACCGCCCCCATGATGGCTCATGAGCAAACACCCCTAGATTTCTGAAGCAATCATATTAGCCAAAGCTTCTCAGCTGGGGAAATCGAGGCCAGAAGGGCCCATCTCCTCATCTCCTCAATTCTTGCTGTGCTGGCCCCTCAGAGGGTCGGGGAACCAGGTGTGGTCCCTGGTCTTGGGCTTGAGGTCTCCTTTCAGGGTCAGGGGGTGGGCCTTCTCTCCCTGCTCTGCCTCCCCCTTCCCAGCTACGGCCCCTTTTCTCCCCACTCCCTCCAGCTTCCCCTGCCCCTCCACAATTAGGTCTTCTTAGTGTGGGGAACCACCTCCCAGATGGGTCTCACTCCAGCTTGAAGAGCATCTTGGTCCAAGATTCAGAAAAGAATTCCATCTCTTTTTGTTCCCACTCGGGGTCTCTCTTCTGTCAAAAATCTCTACTCCCTTCAAATTCTTTCCCTCTTTCTCTGGAACAACCCCTACTTATTCTTAAAGACCCTACTTGACTGCCACCTCCACTGGGAAGCCCTCCTGACTTACCCAGCTGCCTCTGAGCTCATTTTACACTGTAACAACTTGTATGTGGGCCCATCCCTGCTGAGATTGTGAATGCCTTGAAAGCATTAACTTCACTATTTTAGAGCAAACATTTGTTGAGCATCTACGGTGTGCCAGGCTGGGGATATAGTGGTGACCCAAACAGGCACAATTCCTACCCCCTCCTCACCCGCCTCAGGGCTTACACTCCATTAGGGGATACGGAATCACGAAAGAGTTATCACAGAGGACGGTGAGCAGTGTGGCAGAGGGAAGTGAAGGGTACTCTGGACCCCCAAGGAGGGCACCAAATCCTCCAGCTGGGAGAGTTGGGAAGGCTTCCTGGCAGAGGGTGAATGGGATTTATTTAGGTGAAGACGAGAGGCGTGGAGGTCCTGGCTGAGGGCATTGAAAGCTTGAGGGAGCACAGTTCAGGTGGTGACCTGAAGAGGTAGGTAACACAGGAGCCTTTGCTGGGAGTAGCAGGTGGGTGGAGGTGAGGAACCATACTTCAATCACCAGCTTTCTCCAGAGCCTTTACTGTGACTAGAGCCCAGAGTGGGAGCCAGATACATTTCTTGACATTGAATGGATGGAGCCCAGCTGATACACACGAATCAAGTGTCTACCACGTGCAGGGCACTGGGGCTTGGGATAGAAGACTAGATTTAGAAGGGTAGTAATAACACACAATAGCTAACAAGTATTAAGTCGCTTACCTACTGTGTGCCGGGCACTGTGCCATATGTTTTACAGGTATCATCTCACTCATTCCCTATGAGAGCCCTGTACGGGATAATTACGGTGAGCCCAATAGGTGTCCTAAGCTCAGAGAGGTGAAGTGAATTTTCCAAAGTCACACTGGAGCTGACACTTGAACACTGGCTTAATTGCAACAGAAGTACCCTCTCCCCAGACAAAGAAGGCACTGGCTTTGCCAAATCTGCTGAAGTCCATCTTGCAGAAACCCTGGTACCCTCTGAACTGTCACCTTTCTTCCTTTGGAGCCAGCTTTTCCAAGAAACTCTTTGCATCCTCCCTCCCTCCTCTTTCTTTCCTCTGCCCCCACAGCCTGGGTTACTTCCATTCTTCCCTGGCTAGTCCCCTCCCCCCAAAGAGAGAAAATGGATCTTTAAAGATACATGTATCCATCACTATTATTTACATTCTAATGTGCGTCTGTGGTTCTGCTCCAGTGGGGGAAATGTAAATCAGGTGGACACCGCTCCCGAAAGCCCTAAAGAGCTTGGCTCCCCCAAATTAGAATAGAAAATGCTCTTTTAAAATGCACCTTTAATATGTAAAAGCCTGCCGACCTGGGCTCTAAATAAACCAAACTTGAACCAGATGCCAAATAGAGTAGATGAAGGACAGGTGCACAGAAGGTCCCAGGCTGGGGAATGAGGCCTAAACAGCTATTTATATTAATGCAAAGAAAGTTCAACATTCTTCCCCTTGATATATGCTGCAGTGGGAGGTGGTTTTTGTCCCACCAGCGAGAATAAAACCTACAGCTCATGATGGGCAGGGTCACATGTGCGAGATAAAAAGCTCTGGGTATAATATATGTCTCTACAGCGTATTCTCAGCAGGCTTTGCGTTAGATCTGTGGATGACAACAAGAAAACACTTACTCAAGGTTAGAGTCTGCTCACCAGGCTCCTAATCACAGGTCCCTGTTCCTGAGGGAATGTGGCCACCTCAAAATGGGCCCAGCGAGTCCCGTGCTGAGCTCCTGGGGCTCCCAGCCTGCCTTGGTGCTGAGCCAGCAGGTGGGTCCTGCTTGCGGCCAGAAGTTGGAGCGGGGGGAGCGGGGTTAGCTGCTGGCTCTGGTTAGGGAATGCCTGCATGTGCCAGCTGGGGGAGGAGGGAGATTGTGTCCTTCCCACTGGGGACACCCCTGACTGTTCATAGACTCCCTCACAGCTGCCTGAGCAGTTTATAAAGCAGGCATATATGACTTGGGGCAGGAGTTGTGCTTTCCCAGGTGTGTTACATGAAGTCCTGGCTGCTTCTTTGTGTATAGTCAGGATTGACTTATTCATTTATTAGTTCCATGCAGGCAACATTCATTCATTCAACAGAGTATTGTTGAGAAACTGCAGAACCATGAGGGGAGGCAGTAGCATGTAGAGGTTCCGAAGGGTATAGAATGAAGAGAATGACAGTACTGGTTCAAAGAGAGCAGCCAGGTCTGGTGTGTAGCCCAGTGCCAGGGAGTGGTAAGCAATCAATAAATATTGGTCTCGTGCTCGGAGTTGTCAGGCAACGTGCTGGAGTGAGAGGGGAAACCAAATGATAACTGAAGTGCTGGTCATGTCATGAGAACCTTACAGTCTACGGAGGACTGAGCATACAGACGCATAAGCAAATGAGGTCAAGTTCACATGCTAAGTCTACAATAGAAGTACAGTAAGTCCTCACAATGTTGTTGATAGGTTCTGCGGCTTTAAGCAAATCAACACATAATGAAACCAATTTAATTGATATAAACAAGAGTTAAGTTCCTACGGCATATTTCCAATCAGAAAATGTTATAATGAAATGACATTGAACAAAAAGACGTTATTCAAAGACCTGCTGTATGTGCACAGAACTACGAGGGGTACAGGTCAGACTGGACCAGGAAAGACTACGCACTTTAAAGACCTAGGCCTTTCAAAAATCAATGCAATCGCCTCAGGAGGAGATGTGAATGGAAAAGCATTTTAGGCGAAGGGAACAGCATGTACGAACAGATACTTTGTGACAGCTTGATGTGACGAGGGAATGAGGAGAAGCTCAATGTCCCTGGGCCTGAGATGTAAAACAGGATTGGGAACAGCAAGAAAGGTGGTTGGAGGCACAGGCAGGGGTCAGCTCACTGAGGGCGGTGTAGGCCAAAATAAGTTAAACATTTATTCTGTTGAGTGTGGGAAACTTAGAAATTGAAAAACATTTTCCCCAATCAGGGGGAAATGCATTTGACCCCAAAAAGGCAACTAATCCTCACACTGGCTCAATGAATGGCCTGGCCCGGGCAGAGGATTAGCTGGACCAGCCCGAGGCTCTTTCTTAATGGATTAGTCAGGACAGGCTAGGTTACACTGTGTTTGTCACACTGTGGTAACAAGCATCACCAAGTCTCTGCAGCGTAACACGACAAAGATCTACTCTTTGCTCGTGTAAATTCTTTGCTGGATCCAGCCAACTCTTCAGAGCAGTTGCCACCATGTGAGGACAATACCCTGGGCCAGTTCCACCCTGGCACCCCCATAGCAGCAAATGCTTCAGTGGGGGCTGGGAAAGAAGGCATGCAGAATTGTACATTGGCTCTTAAATACGTCTACCTGGAAGTGACACATACTACTTCTGCTCACATTTCATTGGCCCAAGCAAGCCACATAGCTATGCCAAACCTCAGTGGGGCAGGAAGTCCAATCTTCCTGTGTGCCCAGAGGGCAAGCACTTGGGAAATACAGACAGAAAGAGCTAGTTCTCAGGGAAAGGAGAAGTTGAGAGGAGACTGAGGAGAGGAGCCACAGACCCATGGTGACTGTGAACAAGAGATGGTTACAGCAGTTGGCTGCTGAGGAGGAGGTCTTTTGTTCCTGACTTCTGGTTTGGTATGGGCCTTGGTTTGCTCTTTTGTAATGTACCTCCCAGTTCTAAACCGTGGGGATGCTAAGACTTCACAGAAGCTTTGTGATCTCCAGGAGTGGGGAGGGGAAGCTGACCGGACAGAGGAAGGCTAAGGGGGTCCCAGCCATAAGTCAGTCATTCTCTACCCAGAATTTCAGTAAACCTTGGAGAAGAGCTGGATTGTGCCGATAGGCCTACCACTCCGGGCTCCCCATCAAGATCCTCGAGTTGATCTTGATTCATAAGTTAGAAACCTCTGGTTGACAGAAAAGGAAGGAAGATGGAAGGGCAGGGCTGGTTTTAGAAGGCCTGAACCCAAAACCCTAATTCCCCTAAGTCCTGAAGCTGGTGGCTGCAGGCTTGGAAGGGCAACAGTTTGGGGAGAAGGGAGTGCTTGGGTGGTTCAGAGATAGGGAGCAGTGTTCACCAGCTCCCTTAGGTCCCAGGGGGCCCTGGCAGATGAGTGAAAGGATAATGCCTTTTCAGGGGCATTTTGCCAGCAAGGCAAACACCACAGCTCTTTGCACTGCCTCTCACTACTTCCCCTTCCCTCAGAGGAGGAAGGGTGGTAGGAGTGAGGTCATAACCCCTGCCCCTCATCCCCTCAAACACCTCCAGATTGCTTCAGGGTTTGGGTCCCAAGGAGTTTAACTGATGCCACAAATCATAGAGGTGGCAGGTCAGGCTAGATGGCCTCTGAGGTCCTTTACAACATGGATGGGAAACGAGGGGCCAAGAGCGGGGTCCTACGGGAGGGTGGGGGGAAGGGGAAAAGCTGCCTGTGTGTCCAGCCTGCTCCTGAGGGACCCTGGGAAGAGCAGGCAGGGGCCTGGCGCTGTGGCCCAGGGAAGGGGGGAAGCAGGGAAAAGAGGAGGAGATGGAGAAGGGAGAGAGAGAGAGAAGAAAGCAGTGAGTGTGAAGGAGAAAGAAGAAGGAAAGTAAGGAGGAAAAGGAGGTAAAGAAGTCAAAAAGGGAACAGAAGGAAAAAGAGAAGGAAGAGAGAGGAGGAAGGAAGAAAGGAGAAGGGACGTAGAAACAAAGAAGAGGAGAAAGGCAAGTGGGAAGGAAGAGGGAGGAAGAAAGAGCTGGAGCCACACAGCACTTGGGGGCGCTGGGAGCCAAAGTCCGGGCACCCGGCTGCCTGGAGGGGAGCCTGGGCAGGCCGACCCTCCCGCAATAAAGGAGAGCACAGTAGGCCGCTATGAAGATCTATTGGGCCCCGCAGTGCCATTGTCTTCAGAAGGAATTAAAAACAAATTGCTGAGGGCCAGCACATAATTTAAAGACTCACGGCAATTTTATGACTTGCTAATGTTCCTAATTACATGCCCGTGAAAGGCTTAATTAATTGGGGGATGTAGCAAAAAGTGGAGCCTGTGTTTGTTATCGTGGTTCCACTGCATTGATTTTAGTGCCTATGGAGAATTTAGGGCCTCTTTATTTGCACAAAGAAAATGCAAGTCTCTCGAAAAAATGCACATTAAGATCAACCCCTCGCTGCTATCTAATATACTTTCCTCTACTTAACCAAAGCACTTGTAATCATATTTTGTAAATGTTGGTGCCGTTAATTGCATTGTGAGGGAAAATAGGTTCCGCTTGGCTGATTGTGGAGAATTTTATAAAGTTCGCTTCCTGCGCCCCATTCCGGAGAACTCTTTCCAGGGAACTTGTGGAGAAGTTGGGATGCCCAGTCAGGGAAGTTGGCTCGGCCGCTCCGAGATTTCCTGCTCCTGGCTGAAGCTCAGCTGTCACTGCCTCTGGCTCTCAGGGCCCTGGTGGCGAGCAGAGGGCAGCTGGGCCTGGGTGGGACTGGGAGTGAGGGCAGTGGGCACGAAGGAAGGACCACACACAGCCATTCCTCTCAAGAGCACTGAAACAGAAGACTCAGTTCTGGTGTGGACCCAGCCATACCTTCCTGGGGAGACCTTGGATAAGGCACTTAGCTTTCTTGGGCCTCCGTTTCTTCATCTGTTTAATGGGGGTAATGATCACTGCCCTGCTGATATCATCAAACAAGGGAATAGAAGTGAAAGAGGTCCAGATCTAAGGCTTATGATTCTTGTCATTAGCCTCTGTCTCCTCCTTTCCTCACTTAGGGGACTGCAGGGACATTGTCCTTCCAGCTGGGGGTCCTCTGCGGGAGAGGCACAGCCACCCCACACTCTGCCTTTTTAAGGGAGAGGCTCAAAAAGGTTCACTGGGAGAAGTGGTGGGTTCTGGGAGATAGAGGGGAGGAGCAGCTCGTATCACTTCCTCTAAGAAATTTTTCCTGACACTTCCCTCCCTGAGAACAGGCACTCACTCTTCTTCCTCTGTGCTCCCAGAGGGTTTCCCCGGCCCGGAATCTTTTCCCTGGGTTGCCATTGTTTGATTATTGTAAACTGCTTGAGGACAGAGACTGGACTTCTCAGCTCTCCATCCCCAGGGATGAGGTTCCTACCTATGGTTAGTCCTGCCCCATAGGAGACACACAAGAGCATTTTACTGAATGAATGAGTCAATGAATGAAGTCACTAATTTGGGCAATGGGGCTTGGTCAGAGTGGGGTCTCCAGGCTCAGTGCCTTATTTCTGCCTGTCTGGCTGAGTTCATGATCAACAGCTTCTCCCCATTCAGACCCCACCCCTAATCTCACACACTCCCCCACAGACTCCTCTGGGCCCCCTCTGGCTGAGGAGGGTCTTCTAGAAATGATTCGAGTTGGAATTTTAGGCTCTAACACGGACCCTGTCACTCTCCTTTCTCCACATGGTGACCAAAGTGATCTTTTAAATATGCAAATCAGATCATGTCAAATTCCTGCTTAAAGCCTGGAGGGTTTCCCATCATGGCAATTAAAATAAAAGCCATGGGCAGCCTGTTGGCTCAGTTGGTTATAGCACAGTGCTCATAACACCAAGGCCGCCGGTTCAATTCCCACATGGGCCAGTGAGCTACATCCTCCACAACTAGATTGAAACCAATGACTTGACATGGAGCTGATGGGTCCTGGAAAAACACACTGTTCCCCAATATTCCCCAATAAAGAAAAATAAATAAATAAAAAATAAAAAAAGTAAAACCCAGACTTCTCACCAGGACCTACAGGGCCCATCACCAAGATCCTGGGCCCTTTCTTATCCTCTCACCTCATCCTGTATCACATTCCTGCAAAGCACACTGGCCTTTTTCTGCTCCTCAAAGAGCCAAGTTCAGTCATGCCTCTGGGTCCTTGCACTTGCTATTTCCTCCACCAGAGATGTTCTTGTCCATCATTGCGTGGCTGGCCTCTTCTCTTCATTCAAGTCTTATCTCAAAAGTCTTTTCCTCACAAGTTCTTCCCTGACCACCAATCCAATGTTGCCCTCTTCTTATTATGACTATATTATTATTATTAAATATGACTATATTTAATTCTCTTTATGTCGCTTTACACATGTTAAATATACATACTTTTCGGTTCTCTGTTTGATGCCTCCATGAGATGAAACTCACAGGGACCTACATCGTGTGCTCATTGTTTTGGCGGACTCTCACTCACAGTTGTTTATTTCCTTGTTCAGTGTACAGTTTGGAATGTGGGCTCCTGCCTGAAGAGCTTTACTTATGAGAATGCTGAGATGCCTGGGTTGGAGGTAAGTCCCTCCAGAGAGGATGTGTCTTTGTTTCAACCCTAAGGCTGGTAACAACTTAGGCTCATTGTAGCTCATTTATTGCCTTAGGTTTCCCTGCTCTCCACCTGGTGGAGAGTTGAACCCCACCCCATATGGAGGCTAAGAACTTTCAGGAGGTACTTTTTCATTTTCATTCAGTGTCCGGGTGAAGATAGGAATGGTCAAGTTTTTCTGTTGTTTCCTTTGCATACGGAGATCTTTCCCCCCTAGTTCATCCTTTTACTGAGGGTGTAGCATTTCCAGGGTCTCGGCTTTATGAGTGTGTGTAGTAGATGAGTGTCTCGATCCCATCTCCCTACCTTGTCTCCTGACTCCCTCAAGCAAGGCCTTTAACACTTTAAGTTCCATGCTGCCAAAAGCAGCAGTAGAAGCTTCAGGTTTCCAGGTTCTTCTTTGGTTTTGACTCCTGATGATTTGACCTCATGTTTTTGTGTGTGTGTGCCACCTCAGCTGTACCCATAATGAGATGTCTGTATATCTCACCCAGCATTTCTAGGTAGTTTGTATTGGAAGATTTTTTTTGGGGGGTGGGGTACAGGGTATCTAGTTCATTATATTGTAAGGAATGGAAGGCCCTCGGGCACTCTCAATCATATTTCCCACGTTTACTGTCTTCCCAGCACTTGTCATTACTTGACATGACCACAGTCATTTGTTCACTCGTTTACTGCCTGCCTGCTCCAACTGGAATGTAAGCTCCACGAGAATAGGGACCTCACTTCCCTGCTCACTGCTGCCCTCAGCACCTGGAATAGTGCCTGGCTCCTACAGGAAGTATTTGTTGTTAGACAGCTTGGGTTCAGATCCCAGCGTGGAGACCTGGAAGAGTTACCCAGCCCCTTTGGGCTCATTTCCTCATTTATACCACAGGACTAGTAGTCATTTTTACCTTCTGGGGGAGTTTGTGAAAATGACACGAGGTATGTGTCAAGCACTTAACTTGAATCACTGCCGGACACTTAGTTAGTGGTAGTGACTATGATTGATGACTTCTGGGTACCTTGTTGCCCTGTCCCACTCACCTCCTGTGAAGCCCCAGCTCTTCCCGCCTCCCTGGGTTCTGCCAATTGGAAATCAGGGCTCCATTCTTCCCATCTCTGTCCAGGAGCTGAGTGACCCTTTCTGACCTCACAAACACAAGAGATAAAGTTCCTGGCCTCCATCACATGGCAGGCCCGCTTGGCCCCTGTGTCACTCACAGTCCCTCCTCCCTGCCTCAAGAAAAGGCCTTAGGCCTGATGGGAGGTGAGAGGTAGGGGAGGAGATAAAGGTGCTACTTTGTGTAGAGACATGTGGAAAGAAACCCCAGAAGAACCTGAGCGGAAGGCCGGGGAGGGTACAGAGGGTGATACTGCAGAGTGCTTAACTACATCCTGACTCTGTCACTTATTCTGCTGGTCTTGGGCAAGATACTTAACCGCTCTGTGCCTCAGTTTCCCCATCTGTAATATGGGATAATCATAGTGCCTACTTCATAGAGCTGTTGTGAGGACAAGTTAACAAATGTAAAGTGTTTAGAAGTAGCCCTGAGATTTATGTGTTGATTTTTTTATATCTATTTTATTCGCTGTTGAGTTTCCAGGACCTTGCACAGTGCCTGGGACATAGTAAGTACTCAATAAATGCTTCTTGAATAAATGGATGGATGGATGGATAGACTAGCCTGAAGGGAAGCATGTACAGCAGACCCCTCAGATGTGCCCTATAAATTCTGCTGACAATCCTAACAGAATTTAGATAGAGCCTGCCACATGTAGAATTCTAAAAGGCTGGGACCCAAGAGAGGTCATTTCAGCCAGGTGCGGGTACCATAATCCCCAGGGGATTTTTCAAATACCTGCTCTCCCTTCCTTTATGGAAAGAGATTGGTCACGTTGGCTGGGTGTGCAGAGAGCAAATGTTGTTTCTGAGCTCTGCCCTGTTGACTGTCCATGATCTAATCCACTAATCTCAAACTGAGGCTCAGAGAGAGAGAGAGAGAGAGAGAGAGAGAGAGAGAGAGGTTGTGCAAGGTCACGAAGGGAGTTGTGAAAGAGTTGGGACCCAAAGTCAGGTCTTCTAAGCCCTGGTCAGGTGCTCTACAGATAGTCTGCTTCCCTGGGACCGCTCCCACTGGCTGAAGCAACTCAACTATATGAAGTCTTTTTTTCTAAACAGAAAGGAAGCCTCAAGGGGGTTTGGGGGGGATGGGTGAAAAAGGTGAAGGGATTAAGATGTGTAAATTGCCAGTTATAAAATCAGTCACGGGTATGTAAAGCACAGCATAGGGAATATAGTCAACAATATTGTAATAATTATGTATGGATGGTGTCAGAGGGGTACTAGACGTATAGGGGTGATCATTTCATAAGGTGTATAAATGTCTGATCACTATGTTGTACACCTGAAACTAATATATTGCGTATCACATGTAATTGCAAAATTAAAAAATATTTTTAAAATTAATTAATAAAAAAGAAAGAAAGAAAGAGGACTCTATGATAAGAATGCAGGGAAGATTTGAGGAACCCATGGGCAGGAATGCAGCCGGCCTGAGGAGTGGGAGGCTGGCAGGTCCAGGAGGCATCAGAACCTTCTCTCTGTATCTATGTTCTCTTAAATTATCCTTCACCATTCTGAGCCTCCCACCTCCATTCTTATTTTTGAAATTATCTTTTTTTATTATGAAATATTTCTCCTGCAGAGAAAACTATAAACAATAATATAATGAACAGCCATGTATCTTCCACCCAGCTTTGTTAAATCTTAACGTTTTGCCATATTTGCTTCAGATTTATATATATATTTTAAAAGAAACAGAACATTATAGATACAATGATATTCCCCGTCGGTTCCTGCTGAGTCTCATTCTCCTTCTTCCCTCCCTCCCCAGAGGTAACCACTCTCCTGAATTTAGGGTCCATTCTTTCCACGCAAGTTTTCAGTACAGATAATACACACAGCAGCACTATATTGCACTGGTTTGCATGCTTCTAAACTCTATATAAATCTCATTCAGTATGTGAACTTCTACACCTTGGGTGTTCTGTTCAGTATGTATTTGGTTTTACCGTTGTTGTTACATGTAGCTCTGTGCATATTCAGTGCATGAGGACATATGCCTCAGTTCACCCTTCATTTATTGATAGGCTGTGATAAGCACCCTGTACCTATTTCCTTGTGCACATGGGCAAGGGTTTCTCTGGGACACCGAGCTAGGAATAGAATTGCTGGATGACAGGTCTACCATTTTTCTGTTGCTGCACCATGAACCACCCTGAAACTTTTTATTTGCTCACAATTCTGTGGGTTAGGAATTCAAGCTAGGCACAGTGGCGACAACTTGTCTCTTTTCCACAATGGGGTCTCAGCCTGGGCAGCTTGAACATCAGGGACAGTTCAACTGGGGCCATATGTAGCATGGGGCTTTGGGTCTAGCTGTCAGATGTGTTCCTCAGCTTTCTTCCAGATGGCCTGTCCCTGTGGATAGCTTGGGCTTACTCTCAGCATGGCGGTCTTGGGAATCCAAGGGACAATCCACATTGTGCAAATGCTTATTAAACCCCTGCTTGTTTCACTCAGACTAATAACCCCTTGGCCAAAGCAAGTCACGTGGCCAGGCCTAGAGTTCAGGCAGGATGCGGATACTGGGAGACGTGGTTCCCTGGGGGCAGCTGATGTAGCAGTCTACCACATAAGGTGTAGCAACCATTGATTTTATGAGATATTGCCAAATGTCTCTCCAAAGGTAGGATCTATTTATAATCTCCCAACCCTGGTATGACCCCCTCCCAAAGGTGTCTGGGTTGTTCTACATCCACACTAATATAGGTAGTAAGTCTTCACTTCACATCATCGATACGTTCTTGGAAACTGTGACTTTAAATGAAACAATGGATAACGAAACCAATTTTACCACAGGCTAATTGAGATAAACGAGAGTTAGGTTCCTAGGGCATATTTCTGGTCACAAAAACATCACCAAACTTGCAGATAAAACCCCCACACACTTCTAATATTAAACACTGAGATAAATGTGAGCTATACATACAATTAAGACAAATAATAACAAGTAAGATAGTAATTCTTTCCCAGCCCACTTATTCCAGTTCAGCGTTGAGGGTGGCTGGAGTCGATCCCAGGAGCTCAGGGTGCAAGGTGGGAACTGACCCCTGACAGGATGCCCTCCCATCGCAGGGCACACTCACACACACACACTCAGATTGGGATAATGTAGACACACCAGTTCACCTCACATACACATCTTTGGGATGTGGCAGGAAACTGGAGCCCCGGAGAAAACCCAGGCAGACATGGGGAGAACGTGCAAACTCCACACAGACAGTGGCCCTGGTGGGGAATAAATTTCCTTTTTCTCATTAACATTATAACGAAACCACGTTGAATGACATGACATTATTCAAGGACCTGCTGTGTATGGGTATTGCCAGACTTTTAATGTTTGCCAGTCTAATGGCTATGAAATGTGATTGCATTGCCCTGATTACTAGTGGGGTTGATTTTTCCCCCCAACTCTGTTGAGATATAGACATATAACATGTAAGTTTAAGGTATACAACATGTCAAGGGTTGATTATTCTTTCCTGTTTATTGATGATTTATCTGGGTTTCCTCATCTGTGAATTGCCTGTTCCTATCTTTTGCCCATCTTCCTGTCAAGTACTTTTTCTTTGTCATATTAATTTGTAGTTGTTTTTATTTTCTGGATTCCCAATTCTTTTTTTCTTTTTTAAAGATTTTTTTTTATTGGGGAAGGGGAACAGTTCTTTATTGGGGAACAGTGTGTACTTCCAGGACTTTTTTCCAAGTCAAGTTGTTGTCCTTTCAATCTTAGTTGTGGTGGGTGCCATTCAGCTTCAAGTTGTTGTTGTTTCAGTCTTAATTGTGGAGGGCACAGCTCAGCTCCAGATCTAGTTGCCGTTGCTAGTTGCAGGGGGCGCAGCCCACCATCCCTTGCCAGAGTCAAAATTGGCAACCTTGTGGTTGAGAGGACGCGCTCCAACCAACTGAGCCATCCAGGAGGCAGCTCAGCTCAAGGGGCCGTGTTCAATTTTAGTTGAAGGGGTCACTGTCCACCATCCCTTGTGGGAGTCGAGGAATCGAACTGGCAACCTTTTGGTTGAGAGCCGGTGCTCTAACCAACCAAGCCATCTGGGAGACAGCTCAGCTCAAGGTGCCGTGTTCAATCTTAGTTGCAGGGGGCGCGGCCCACCATCTCTTGCGGAACTCAAGGAATTGAACTGGCAACCTTGTGGTTGAGAGCCCACTGGCCCATGTGGGAATCAAGCCGGTGGCCTTCGGAGTTAGGAGCACGGAGCTCTAACCGCCTGAGCCACCGGGCCGGCCCTGGATTCCCAATTCTTAAACGTTTAACCTGACTGTGGAGGGGATGCCTCTTACTCTCAAACCCTGGGGACAGAAGGCTGTTACTGAGGACCCTGGGGCAGCAAATTAGGCGAGGAGTTTGGGATACTAAAGTTCCTTGGGTTATGACTCTAAATGACCTCAGCATCTGTCCAGCCCTCCAGCTGTCTCAGCCAGACTTAGGGTGCAGATGGGGAGACCAGGGGCTCCCCATCATTATTCAGTTCTCACATGCCTAATAGCCATTGGCCTTGCTTCCTCTTTCCCCTCCATCACTCCTCCTCCTCCTGCACACAAGGCCACCACACCCCCCATGGGAAAACTGGACAGTGGTCAGAGCATGACAAGGTGAAAGAGTCTGCTCAGAGGACCAGGAAATCTCTGTGTCTGGCTGAGCCTCTCTGCACCCTCTGCACTAGACAATGGTCTTGGGCATAGCTTGCATTTCCTGCCTCTGTGCTTTACTTATGCTGTTCCTGCTGCCTCCATGCTCTACCTAATGTCCACTCCAGAAAACCCTCGCCTAGGGGGTCCTACACCGTACCAGACGCAACGGATCCCTCTTCTGACGCTCCGCAGGGTGTTCTTTGTACCATTTGGAACCTTTTACAGACTGTAATTTGAGTTCCAGACAGGACAAGATTACTCAACAGACAGATTTAGTGTTTTAGGGTGCCCCTAAAACTCAAACCCAAAAGTTGAGCCTTGAGGAACTTAACCAGAATTTTGCAAACAGAAGATCTAGAAAGAAGTGATGTGATGTTAACTTAGCATATAGCTCTGAGCTGTCCAATTCAACAGCCAGTAGCCACATGTGGCTAGCATCTCCTCAGTCACACTAGCCACATGTCAAGCACTGAGTAGCAGCATGTGGCCACTGGCTACCCTATTGGACAGTGTCAATATAGAACATTTCCATCACTGCTGAAAGTCGGTCGGACAGTACTGATTTGTATTAGTTCTATGTTTTACAACTTAACGTTGTTTCTATTTTGAAATACCTGTGCCAGGAGAGAAATAAAATCTCATCATTATTTAAGCTTTCCAAGGTCTAAATATTGCCCCAGTCTCAACTCAGCCACTAATTTGCTGTGCAACCTTAAGAAAGGTCACCCTCTTTGGGCCTCAGCTTGCTCATCTGTAAAACGAGGGAGCTGATGTAGAAGGCCCCTCCATCTCTGACCCAGTCTGGTTCCACCTCCGGAAACAGTTACTCATGTACTGGCAGGAAGAACAGAGGGAGGGTGAGAAGGGTGAGGAGGGAGCAGGAGGAAGGGCAGATCATTAATGGCTCCCAGATTCTTGCCTTTGATCAGGTAGTCTGGAGTGAGGTGAGGGGCCAGGAGATCAGGTGGTGGGAGGCAGAGAGGAAGCAGAGGGCCAGGTGAGGGGTCAGGTAAGATGCAGCTGCTTGAACTGGAATGGGGCGGGCGGTGTCTTCCACCCTGTTTCTTTCCACCTGGGAAAGAGCTGAGCCCCTGCCCAGGGGCCCACCCCTCCCACTCCTGTAGTATTCCACTGGGAGTTCATCGAAGAGACTGGGTATCCTTTCTCAACCCCGTCACCGGTCTCCAGTCCCAGCTGACATACAGCAAATACAAAGACAAAGTGAGGGCTACTGTGCTTGGAGGAGAAGGAAAATTGGGCTGCCCGGTGGAGCCCTGGATGCCTGTTCATCCTGCATGTGCAGGTAGGGTAGGGAGCCCACTAAAACGAATACACTTTGAAACAAGAAAGGGGCAGCCTTTTTTGAGTTGTTGGCTTTGGGGACTGGAGCATATAACTGGGTTGGTGACCAGGAATTGGAAATTGTCTTCCACCTTGGGATGGGGATAGGACTTTCCAGTGGGGAGACAACCCTGAAATTGTGATCAAGTTTCCAATCTTAACTCCTTGGATGAGTTATTTAACTCCTCAAAGCCTTAGTTTGTTCATCTGTAAATTGGGACCCAGGATACAATTAACAACGGTGAGGAAGAAATAAGGCCAACTCTTTGTGGAGAGGACCCATACATATTTGGGAGCATATGTATTTTGGAGTCTTCTAAAATTGGAGCTTATACCCTTGAAGGGACCCTGTGCACGTTGCCCTGACAGTCACCCCCAACCCAGGGCTCTAACTGCATGGTGGGGAGGGGGCCAGGACCCTTTGATCTTTGATCTCACAGATCAGAAACCACAACATCTCTGTTGGGCGGGTGGTTGGAAAGAGGGCACTGGCATCTGGGTCCCCTTGGCTCAGACCCAGGAGTCCGGGTTTCAAAGGTGAGCTTCAAAGGCAGGGCTGTGTTAATGTGGCTTCCTTTGTACCTGCTCAAGGAAGGAAAACAAGCCAGTGCCCCCTCCTGCCCCAGGGTGGCAGCTCAGATCCTAGAAGATACTCCCTGCCCCCCTTCACGCCCTAATACAACTAGCTTGATCTCCCCAACTGGATGGAGGATTTTCCTCTCATCAAAGCAGTGATGAAAAAGCTGATTAGGGTGGGCCCTGCCCCGCTCAGGCTGCCCTGGGGGTTATGGTGACAGGTGGGGGTGGGGCATGGGAGGAAAGGAAGGCCAGGAACTACAGCTTTAATGGGATGGGGCGTAGTAGCAGCAGTGACGCAGAGAGGTTTGAAAACCAGAAAACTGGCTGGGAGTGGTGGCAGAAAGATGCCTACTGGGGCCTGTAGGCATGGGGGAAGCTGAGCGGTCTTGCCTTTACTCCCTGCCTTCCTCCAGCTCTCAGAGGAGGCTGCTTACCTGTCATCAGATCTGAGCGTTCCCTCCCCTTCCTCTTCTTTGGCTGGCTAAACCTCACCCTGGCTAGTTACGGGGGCCCCCTGCCCGGCTCCCCACCTCATGGGCTGGCTGTGCCAGCATTTCAGTGACCCCATAGGTGCCCTGGCCGGGCTCCAGTGGGGGAGAGGGGTGAAGGGAAGGTGAGCATCGCAGCCCCTCCCACAGAGGGGCCAGAGCCACTCCAGTGGAACAGGGCTGGGGCAGGAGGTGGCTGGAAGATGAATGAAGTACTTTATTTTTCTGTCAAGTTACCCACACTTTGGCCTGAAATCCTGGGGCCTCAACCACATGGATAAACTCTGCCTCTTGAAAAGAAAAGACTCCCAGTGCCTGGTGACAACGAGGATTCTCTTGGGATTGGTTTGCAGATCTTAGATTTCTAAGTGGAGCACCTCATCCCTCTCCCAGTGAATGGCCCAAGTGTCAATTCATTCATTCATTCATTCATTCATTCATGCAGCAACTTTTTATTGAACACATACATGTGTCAGGCATTCTCACTACAAGTCTATAATTTACGCATGATTATCTCCATTTTATAAGTGAGGAAATTGAGAGTCAGGGGGTTAGGCAGCTTGCCCAAGATCACAGGCTGCGAGGTTGGTAGGACATTAGTGCCCAGAGCCCACTGTGCTGCCTGGTATGTTCTAGTCTTGGCTCTGCTGTGAGACCCAGAGCCAGCCTTTCTCGTGGGACACAGCTACACTGTTGTCGTCATTATCTGGGCCACCCGTCCTCATCGGTAAAGTAAGGTTGATGGACTGACTAAGCAGTTCTTTTGACCCTGGCTGCACATTAGTTAGTATTTATAAAAAACAACAGGTCCTAGAATCACGTCATTTCGTTAGAACATTGATGAGATGCCTAGGAAGTTAATTCTTGTTTGTACCAATTAGCCTATGGTAACATTGGTTTTGTTATACATCGTTGCGCTGCAGTTCCAAGGACCTATCGATGTTAAGTGAGGACTTAACTGTACTGATGCCTCCTCCCCCACCCCCCACACAGCCCAAGAAATTCTGGTGTAAGTAGCCTGGGCTGGGCTGCAGGCATCAGTATCTCTCTCTTAAAGCTGCCTAGGTGATTTAAGTGTGTGGTCAGATCTGAGAACTCCTTTGCCTAGATGATGGCTGATTCTCAGGGGTTAAGCGTGGAGCCCAGCCCCTTCTCCAGGCTGAGAGACCATGGCCTCTGAGCCTGTTCTCTGTGCAGAAACATGGAATGGCTGTCTCTTTAAGGAGATGGCATGCTGGGAGCCAGCAAAGGACCCAACCCTATGGGCCAGGTGGCCAGAGAAGGCTGGGGAGGAGCTGGTGCCTCAGCAAGAGCTGAGGAGGCAAACTTCCAAAGGGAACCAAGGAGGAGGGCAAACTCCTTCAGGCCTAGGGCAGGCGCAGAGGACTGAGGAGCATCCCCACCTTTCTGGAGAGAAGCAGCTCTTTGGTCTGATCCTCTGGGGCCAGTTTTGGGAGTGCAGGGCCAGGAGGGGCAGGGCCAGGCCACATGGACCACAGTGCCTGTGGGGAAGGTGAACCCAGTGTCCTTGGCCACCTGCCCTGCCATCCCTGCACGTGGTGTTCTTATGCTCGGTCCCCACGTGGGAGGGGAGGGAACTAGGGGCACCTTGTCTCTCCTTCCAGAAAGATCTGCTGACAGAGACAAACTCACCCACCCCCATCCTCTCTGGCTGTGGCTGGCAGGCACCCCAAGCGGTTCAGGTGGGGGTGGGCCTCCTCCCTCCCTCCTTCCCCTGCGCCCATAGCTACACATTGTCAGGTCTCAGCAATCCCTGAGTCTATTTGAGCTGCTCAGAACTGAAGGGCCCAGGGCGGGGGGAAGAGAGGCCTTTGAGACCTGGGTTTGTCCTTCATCTATTCAGATTTCAGCCAGAGCAGGGCTTCTTAATCTGGGATGGACAGACACATTAATAAGACCCCCAGATCTTATTAAATACAAATTCTGATTCAGTAGGTATGGCCCGACACTCTGCATTCCTAACAACCCTCAGGTGACACTGCTGGTCCATGGACCACACTCAGCGGCAAGGAGCTAGAACTCCCCCATGGCGTTCTCTGAGCTCGGCCCTCTGATAAGCCTGCAAGCAGCTGGCACTCACCAGGGTATGGCCAGGCTGGGCCAGGCTGGGCAGACGGCCACCAGCCCCTGGTGCCCCTAAGGAACAAGTGGTCCTCACCAGCCTGGCACGTGGCACCATTGATGGCTCAGTGCCCAGAGCAGGGAAAACATAAAATCTCATTTCAAGCCTCAATGATGGTTTGGTTCAGCTTTCCTAGCTTTTTAGGAACTTAATTCCATGCATTTTTCTTAAATGCAAGGCTGCAAGGCACCTGCTTAAAATGATTTTTTCCCCCTTTACATTTGAGTAGAGACAGTCAAAGGGAGGCAAATGCTTTTCCTTTCCTTTTTCAGATCTCGGCTTTGCTCTGTCTCTGCTGTGTCTGTTTTGATGTCTGTCTGTGTTGGCTTTTCTTGTCTGTTTTCTGTTTTTTCCTTGAAATAGTGCAGGCTCACATCTGTAGAGACCTAACTTTGAGTCCTTCCTTTGCCACTTTGGGCAAGTCTCTTCATTTCTCTGACCCTCAATTTCTTCATCTATAAAATGGGCTCATTAATGGGTGCTTCATAGAGCAGATGTGAATATTTTGTTTATTAAATTTATTGAGGTGACATTGGTTAATAACATTATGTAAATTTGAGGTGTACAACAGCATAATTCAATATCTGTCTACTCTATTGTATGATCACCACTGACTATTTTTATATAAGATCATATACATTAAAGCACCTTGTAAAGTAAAAAGGACTGGCCAACAATATGGGATCACTATAGGGTGGAACCTGGGAAAGACCTTCACTCCCTTGAGCCTCAGTTTTCTCATCTGCTAAAGGGGATCAAAGAGCATCTACGGCTCGGGGCAGTTGGGAGGATATCATGAAAGCATGCCCATAAAATAGCACATGCCCCTTAGTGAGGGTTCAAAGAATGTAGCAGCTGCTATTATTATAGTCTTTCCCGTTTCCTGGTTGTAGTGTATCCATCCCCTTTCTTTGCCCCTCCACCCCTTTCCTAGCATCTCATTGTCAGCCACACTTCAACAGCCTTCCCCTCTAATAAACTCAAACTCTCCCGTGGGAGACATTACCAAAGCCCTGGTGTTAGGGCTCACCCCTCCCTACTGGAGCAGGGTGTCCAGAGGCCATGGGGAAGTGGCGTGGTGGTGCCAGGAAGGACATACGCGCTGGTGGGCAGGGTCCCAGGAACTGGCGGTGCCCCAGCTTCAAGCACATGACCTTTGTCATCGGTAGTGTGTTTCACAAAGGGCCATACCAAATAGCCTTCCATATCCCCAGAAGACCCAACAAGAGTCAGTGGATTAAATTAAAGCAGCAGAGATTTGTGTGGGATAGAAGGCAGGCTCACTTGACAGCCTGGGATAACACACAGGAGAGGCCGAAGAAGGAAGACTGTGCCGCCCTGTCCCAGGAAGGAGGCCTACCGTGGATTAGGTCTGAGAGCTGGCGCAGGTGCTCAAGGAAGGCAGGTCCATTGAATAAACGAGAGGCAGGAGGGTGAATTATCTCGTCTCTCCTCGTCCAGAATTTAATAATTTTAGTGTGACACCTAAATTTCTCTTAAGCTTCAAGATGAAAAGTAATCTATCTGAGTTTGACTGTGGCATTCAGCAAAGGCCTTCACGGGCAGGGTCCCCACCCTCACCCTCCAGGCTTCCTAAAGGCTCGTTTTGGCTAAGAGACAAAGTTCAAGGTGTGAAACCCAACTGTCGATACAGTCACTCTCTGCAATCAGGCAGAATTAATTGTGTGAACACCATTGATCAAACCACTTAATACTTACAGGGGCTGAGAAGGAGCTGAAATGTAATTTCATTACCAACCTGCTCACCCCTAATGAAACTCCTAATAACTCTCTAATTTTTCTATCAGATAAGGCTGATAGGTGGAAATGGGGGAGAGTAAGTGGGAAGGGGGGGGAGGGACAGGGAAACTTATTTTCTCTTTTTTGCTAGACTCTATGTAGATAGATCCAAGTTAAATAGCTATTCCCAGGAGCATCTTCTTAAAGGTTGTGGCCAACCCTGAGATGCAGGCCAGAGGTGGGGTGGGCGTGGGGTGGAGGATGGGTATAGACAATCCTAAACTGCAGGTGAGGGTAACAAACATCGTTCTGATTTGGTTTAGGGTGACTACTCAGTGATTCAAAGGCAGCTGAGAACAAAATCTGTGTGGCTTCCCTGGGCCCACAGCAAGCGGTAGGTGGTGAGGTGTGAGCAGAAGTGGCCGGAGGTTCAAACCGTCAGAGGATAAGAATGCCTCAGGAATAGTCACAGAGGAGAATGAGTCCTAGCTCAAGGCCCGAGTGGGCAGAAGGAAGTTCCCCTTTAGGGGCCTGTACACAACACCTAGCCTCGAGTACACAGAGCAGGAACAGGGATTCCAGGCCCACATGCCCACACACACCGGCCAATGTAAGTTCCATGGGGATAGAAACACTATCTGTCATGCTTGCTGCTTTCTCCTGCGCCCCACAGGGCGTTTGAAATGTAGCAGGCACTTGATAGATAGTTGGAAACCAAGCACAAATAGCCCAAGCATACGCATACACGTGACCTGCACACACAGAGGCATGTGTACACATGAGCGCACACTGTCTCCCACCCTCTGTTCTCTGGGGGGGCAGGGAACCTGGAGGTCTTATTTGCCATTTTAGCCCTGGCACATAGTGGGCACCTGAGACATGCCTCCAGCAAAGCTCACCTATTCAGGTAGTTGGGTCATCGTTTCCTTCAAACTTTTACTAAAGACTCCCCTCTCCCAGGAGATCTCTCCTGCTCTGTCAGGTTCTCAGGTGCTGTCCGTTCACCTGCATGACACCTACACTGGTTGCTCTGGGTGTGTTTAGCCTGTCCCTCCCTCATCAGACTTGTCCTCCCAGATCACCCCCTACTTCCTGCTGTACATCAGACCAGGAACTTCTTGAGAGGAGGGGCCCTCCCTCTTGTCAAAAACACGAGAGCTCCTGGATGGCACTCCCTCCCCCTCTCAGACGGGAAGTTCTCTCCTTAGCCTGAGCGCTCCAAAGGGGGCAAGGCTTCCTCATGAGGTCCTTGTAAGAGGCCCCTCCTCCACTTGTCTGGGCAGGTGAGATGACACCTCCTTCTTGTCGAGCTCTCCGCTGGGCCCCCTGAAGTCCCCCAATGCCCAAGAGATGCCAGAAAGCCTGCCTAGTGCCTAGGTTCCAGGGTTGAGCTCACAGGGTGGGCATGGAGGCAGACGAGGGGGAAACAGCATAAATAACTGGGCCTGCAGGGGTGTACGTGTGTGCACGCACACCAGTGTATGGAGGTCCTGCTTTTCCTGGACTGAGCCAGTTTGAGCAGTGAAACTCAGGTTTCTATGTCCCAGCCCCACCATGCTCTGCCCAGCACTCCCCCTACCCCCGCCCCCCCAAGCCCTGGAATCGTGGCCTTTCTGGGGCAGGGATATAGGAGGGGCATCCCCTACAGCCAGGTCCTCAAGTCCCCCACACCCACCTAACACATGCACACAACCTTTTTTGCCCCAGCTCCCATGACCTGGCTTCTCAGGCCTGGAAAGGAGGGAAGGAGGGAGGGAAGGGTGGGGTGAGAGGAAGGGGCAGTGGAGGGTAGTTATTTACAAAGCCTGTGCCCTGGGGACCCTTGTCCAGGACAACAATTACAGCCCCTTAATTAACTGAAATGCAGTCCGCCTGTCGATGGAGGCATGTCCCCCACCGAAGTTTGCTGCGCCTGCCGCTGTCTAGTACTGGTTAATGAATATAAATCAGATAGTTTATAGTTAGCAAGCAGGGAACAGACTGGCAAGGGCCTGAATTCCAATGCAGAATGCCCGAGGATAGGAACGTGCCCTCGATAACGGAGGCCAGGGCACCCATGGGGGCAGCACAGGTAGGGAGGGGTAAGCCTGCCTATCTTGCGCTGGGCTCTGACCACACGTACAGGTGTATATGCAGACCATGCACGTAAGGAACGCCTAGCACAGGCATTCCCTGCCCACACAGGTGATGTACCCCCAAAAGTGGGGGATACCTACATGGCCCGTGCCCTCTACAAGACACATGGCAATGCTGAAGAAGCACAGCCCCTAGAAAACCCTGGGCTCTGCACACCTCTGAAATCACAGGACCTGGGTTCTGGGCAGCTTCTCCCTGGGATGCCCGCTGTCCCTGATTCCGGGGGTCAGTCTAGCTGACTGTACCTGGCAGGGGCTGTGGTGGGGCCACTGTGGTTGTAAAACCCTGACTCCAGGCAGGGAAGCTTCTAGAAAATGTGTGCGGATTCTACCCAAGGCCTTCACAGCTGCAGAGGAAGTACACTGACATGGTCCTAGCCCACGGCGAAGTTCAAAGGCGAGTGACATACGCACAGAAGCCCACGCTTAGAAGGCTTAATGATTTAATGCTCTTCTGTAGCTGTCCTGGAAGTCTTAATAATTTTGAACAAGGGGTCCTGCATTTTCACTTCGCACTGGGCACCCCAAGTGAGGTAGCCAGTCCTGTTCTCGCACTTAACATCAGGCCAGTGGAACGAGGCTGTGTGCAAAGTGTGAGTCTGGTGTCCTGTTGTGTAGGGCATCCCTGGACAGAACTGTAGCGACAGGGCTCACTTTTGGAAAATACATTGTACCCAGACCTGGAGCTCTGTCCTACTGGCTTTGTCACCTCACCTGGGCAAGTCACCTCAGTGTAGGCTTTCATGGAGATGACCTCTCAGCTCCCTTCTGGCTCAGCCACTGCTCACTGGGGAAGAGGCCCAACCGCCTTGGAATTTTGGTTACACACACACACACACACACACACACACACACAGCTAAAGCCGCATCATAGAGCTGCATTATCGCCCCTGGAGAGATGGAGTTGGGGGGTGTCCCAACACCCAGGCAAGTCCTGACAAGCTGTTTCTAAAATCCAGAGACTAGCAAACACCTTTCCCAGCTTGTTTACTTCCCTAGTAGGATGTGGGGGGCTCCCACTACAGGGGAGCTGGTGGTGGTGGTTATGGTTTGGGGAGGGGGTCGGATAAAGTAATTGGCATCCACAGCTTGATGACACCTCCCCCCCACGTTCCGCCTGGCTGCTCAGGGCCAGGAGGGGTGACAATTATTTACTCCTCCTGGGCTCCCCTGCCGGGAGAGCTATGGGGAAGGTCTGCAGGTTCTAGAGACAAAGGAAAATGATCCTATGGCCACAGCAGCGTGAGTGGCAAAGGGCAGAGCTCAGGGACAGGAGCACGCACAGACATGGGCCAGTATGGCTGTATGGCTGGGGAGGGGGCATGTGGGACGTGCACCCAGGGACAGTTCTGGCCCTAGTCCAGAGGAGACTGAGGCTGCCTGAAAAAGGAGGTAGTCCGTCGCCCAGGGGCTGCAGTGGGGTCTTTCACAGACCACGTTGGTGCCTCTAAGACCTCACAGTCTTCTAGTCTGGGCAGCGGTGTAGGGGCATCCCCAGGCTCCACCCTTTTGCAACAGCCTGGGGAGGGACAGTCGCTCGTGCAGGCCACTCTTTCTTGTCCATGGAGCCAACTGGGGAGGAGGATGGTGGTGCTCAGCTTGGCCAGAGCCTCCTACCTCAGTAGGTCTTTCACAGAAGCATCCCCGAATCCTGGCTAAGCTATTTCAATACACCCATTTCACAGATGGAAAAGTAAACAGAGAAGGCACTCACGCCTGGAGCCCTGCAGCAAGAAGGATATTACAGCTCAGGTGACTTGTCCCTGATTCTGGATTGGGGCCCTCGCAGGCAGTCAGCACTCCACCCCCCCTACTCCTTCCCCCACATACACATCACATACACCCAGAGGTGGAAAGCAACCCATGTCCCTGACAGACTTGGGAGAGGAAGGTCTCCTTCTGAGGGCTCCAATGCTCTGACAAGGGTCCCCCAAATGATGTGTCCTAAATAAGCCCTGTCATGCACCAGAACATTTGCTGATCTTTGCAGCCTGGGGTGAGGAAGACCAGGAGGACGTCAGGAACTGAATTCAAGACTGGAGCCAGAGAAGGCACCAGAAGATGTTTGCACTGTGATTAAATTGGAGTTGAAATCCATCTTGACTCCTAGCCCAGAGCAGCCAAACACATACACGGAGACACTGAAAGGACACCTCCTCCTAGGGCACTGGGCTCCCTGAGTTGGGGTGGGGTGGGGTGGGCAGAGGGAGGAGCGGTTGTCTTGTTTTGTTTGAAATCTGGCCAGGCTCTCCCACCCCTCCCTCTTCTGAGACATTGTCCTCAACTGGGGATGAAACGGAAAGTCAACGGTGCTCTGAGCAGAGCAAGGACGAGCCCGGGGAGAGCTGGGAGACCCACGCCTGAGTGGACCAGCCCCTGCCCCACTCCAGTCTCTGAGCTCAGCAGGCAGCAGGAATGGAACAGCCCTGCATTTTGAGGTGAAATGAGGAATTACGAGCTCAGGACCCCGGTTTCTGTTAGAGGCTCACTGACACCATCAGACAGCGAGATGGGTGGCATAGGGAAGCCCTTTCAGGCTCACACCTGAGTCAGTGATGGCACCTTGGACAGGCTAAGGCCCGGCATCCGTGGGCACTGCCCTCCTGTGTGGGGAGAGAGGAGCAGGCAGCTTTCGTTCAGGTTCAAGGCCTCCTCAGACTGATCCCAATATGGCCCTCACCCACAAATGTCTCATCCTCACCTCCTCAGAATTCAGAGAGGCAGGAAGGCACCTCCCAGACTACAGACTAGCCCATGAAGTCATCTGCATTCCCCTGAGGAACATGGGCAAGAGTCAAGGGAGAGAGAAGGAGAAAGGCCAGAACCACTGTTCTACACCAGGTTGCTAGTTTGAGCTCTACCAGCCAAATTCTCAATCTGTTTTGGGGGGTGGGGTGGGAAATGGACCCCCAGGGGCTTGAAGATAAGGAAACTTGTCTGAGTTCTTCTCTGAATTCACTGAGGGACCTCCTAGATCCCCCCACGTCCTGGTAAAACCAGTGACCTTGGCACTCTGTGGGTCTGGGGGTGCTATAGGACTGGGAGTGAGGGTAGGGGGATGGGGAAGGGTTTCGTGCTGGGATTCTCTTGAGCCTCCCCAAGCTAGTCCCTTCCCCCTGGACACAGCAGGAAGAGCATGCTTTCAAAAGCAGAGACTTGAGTTTGACTCTCCAGCTCTGCCACCCTACGACCTTGAGAACGCTCCCTGACCTCTGTGGCCCTCAGTTTGCTTCTCTGTGCTAAAACCTTCTCCATGGGATATTGCGAGGCAGAGAGAATCTGGGTGAAAAGCCTGACTCCAGACCCTGGTTTATTATTGTTATTTTTCCCTCCCATGACCGGGGAGGAAGAGGCCCTTCTGTAGCCTCCATAAAGGCGCAGTCTCCTTTATTTCTCTCCCCATTCACCAGATATGATAAAAAAAACACACAAAAAAACACCTCTGCCAGCTCAGCCTACGCTGGGGAATGCGTGTTTGGAGAGAGGCAAGGAAAGCCAGGAAAAGGTTGACTGCTTTTTTTCCCCTCCCTCCCTTTAGCGTGGGTGACACCGGCAAGAAGTGAGCAGCTGACCCGGGTTTGAATTTAGAGTGTTCATTAATACGATATTATGCCATATGCTCCCGCACACTGTCTCCCTCTAATGCAGCCGCCAATTTGCTGAGCAGCCCTAATTAGTAATGGTATAATGAGAGTATTCAGAGGGTAATGTGGTGGGTGGGGACAAGAGCGATGGGATGGCTCCTGGACAGTGGGGGAGGGACAAGAGCTGGCTGCAGAGGTTTGGGGCTGGAGGCCCGGGGTCATCTGGACCCAAGGCTGGCTGAGGCCCAGGAAGCAAGATGCCTTCCTTCCCTCTGCCACCCCAATTCCTTAGGGAGCGGAGGCTCAGTGTTGTAGAGTAGGGTGGGCAGAAGTGGGTGGACAGCACAGAGGGAGATGAGAGAGAACCTGGGTGAAGAAGGAGGGAATGAATGGTCCTTTGTTTTCCATCCGGAGGTGAACGCTAGAGAAACTCTAATAGTGGTGTTCCGTGAGCGCGTGCGTGCGTGCGTGCATGTGTGTATGTACGTGTGTGTTATGCAAACACTAAATCCTTTGAGTACTTACTATGTGCCAGGCACTCTGCTGGGCCCTCAGAATCACCCAGCCAGGTGGCGAGACCAACACCATTTTTCAGATGGGGAAACTGAGGTTCAGAGGTTCCTTAATTGGTGAAGGAGCAGAGGACTGGCAGCCAGGACCGTCAGACTCCAGGCCTGGAGCGACTCAGTCTGACCATCCCTGTGCGGATGCTGTGGCCATGCGGGAGGGGACGGGAGAGCGTGATGGAGGGGCTGGGGATGGCAAGGCATAGGAGGGACTGACTACACATACTCCTCACCCTTCCCTACTCCTCAGTGCTTTATCTGTCCCGTCCTTCTTTCCTCAATTTGCAGTTTCTCCAGCCTGCGTCCCTGGGGTGAGGTAAGTCATAGGAACCAGTTGAGCCACACTATATGACGACCAGGACCGACTCCACAGCTTTGGCCATTGCCATGCTAGCTGAACCTTCAGTTTGAGCAACTGAACCCTCTGAGCTAATGGCAAAGTCTGCCCCTCGCCATAGGTGAAGCCCAAGAAAGGGCTGAAAGCCCCAGGGAGCCTAAAGTAGCTGTGCCCAGGTTCAGGGCTGCCCCACCCACTCTGAGCCTCCTAATGCCAGGGGTGCCCACAGGAGTAAGGGGTGGGCCCTGGAACCTGCATCTTGGAGACCCTACTGCCAGCACCCCTGTCAGGCCCCCCTTCCCAGGCACGGCTGGGCAGCGTTCCCTCCCCAGGTGATCGCAGCTCTCCCGCAAACCCACACGCAGGAGATGAAATATTCATCACGTTCATATTGGCTCCTCTAGCGGCTTTTAGGGAAAGCAAATGAGACTGACTCCAGGAAGGAAATGAGTGTGAGGAGGCATGGGGGTGGGGGGTAATGTTGAGGACAAGGGTGGGAGGTGCCTCCTAGCTTCCGGCTGCCTTGGATCCAGCTTCTGGGAGCAGGCTGCATCTTCTGTTCCCGGCGTCCCCAACCTACCGTATCCCATCCCCAACTACCCTTACCTCTCCACCAGCCCCACAGCCCCCACCACTTGTCTTGGAAGATGAGAGTTCACAGTTTTATTCTCCAACACATCCAGGCAGAGGCACAAAGCATAGATCCATCTAACCAACAGCCACTCTCAGCCAGGCAGTGGGCGACCTGGGTGAGCAAGGCAGCTAGGTCCCTGCCTTCAGGAATCACACAGATGATAAACAGGCCTCAGATGGAGAAGACCATTGCAGGTGGTGTCTGAGGGAAAAGAAACGCTTATTTATTTGGGTGGGCAAGGAAGGCCTCTCTGAGAAAGTGACATTAGAGCTGAGAGCCGGATGGTAAGGATGAACTTTCCAGGGAGAGGGAACAGCACGTACAAAGGCCCAGAGGTAGGGAATTGCTTAGAGTGTTGACGGAGCAGCCAGAAGGCTAGTGTGACTGACTCAGGGGAAAGTGAGCTTAGAGAGGGTCTCAGGGGTCTGATCACACAGCGCCTCATAGACCACAGAGAACTTGGGGTTTATTCTAAGAGCCAAGGAAAGCATTGGTACACAGCAGGAAGGGCAGTGAATTTGGAAATCAGGGCCTGGGTGTGAGGCCTGAGCAGGTCCCTTAGCCTTCTAGCCTCACCCTCCTCATTGTGAAATGGGGACAGCTCAAAGGGCGCCTATGAGGGTTAAATAACACCACTTATGTGAAAGTGTGTTGCTATTTAGTGTTACTATCACGCATGCCCCCGCCTGTCCCTTGGTGAACCCGCAAAGGTCTGTCTGGACAATACCAAGTCACAGAACCTCAGAACCCTGGCACGGAGGTCATTCAGTGAGTATTTCCTGAGCAACGACTGTATGCCTGGCACTATTCTTAGTGCCAGGATGCAGCCATGAACACAACAGAGTCAGTATGGACTGGAGCGAGCTGGACCAGCCCATTTCACAGACAGAGTATGGCAAAGTCAAGGCCATGCAGGGCTAAGCTGCGAGAAGGACAGCCCAGGTCCCCTGGCCGCCCATCCAGTGTTTTCCCCTAGATTCAGACAATGGGTGCCCCACCCTCCTCAAGCTGACATGTTCTCCACTTGGAACGGAAGGTGGCTCCCTGCCCATGGCCCTGTGTGGAATAAGGAGGCATTCTTCTGAGAAGATCAGGGAGCTTTCTAGAGTGGTTATGATGGGCCTCGAAGTACAGAATGGATTCGGCTGTGAGGAATGGAGGGATAACCAGCACAAAGGACCACACAGCCTCGGAGACTGAAAAGCAATGGGACATGTATGTTAAATAGCGGGTAGGTCTGTCAGAGACGGAAGAAGAAGAGCCAGCGTGATGGACCTGGGAGGGCAGGTGGATGCAATTTCCCCAGGCAGTGGGGAGCCCCAGGAGCTCTTGGAGCTGGGCCGTGGCATTCTCAGGACGGCTCCTTAGAAAGCTCTGGCAGCTCTGTGCTCACCACATCAGAGCGGGGAAATGGAGGCACGGAGATCCGTGAGCAGACTCCCACAGTGACCCAGGTAAGCATTAACGGAGGACTCCCCTGGAGCAGGGGCAGTGGCAAAGAAGGAAAAGGAACAATTTGAGAGGCATTACAGAGGAGGACGCCACTGGAATCGGTCACTGATGGAGTGTGGGGAGCAGGGGGAGGAGGAGACAAAGAGCTCTCAGAAGATGGGAGATTTAGCTGTTCTTTATTGATTCCACGAACATTTCCTGAGCACCTGCAGAGGGTCAGGCCCTGCGCCATTCAGGCAGGAAATTGAGCAAAATTGTGCAAAACTTGAAGGCGTGTGATTTGCGCTTTTGTTGGGATGGGGGATGGGGAAGTTGGGGTGAGGGGTCGCCAGGCTCTGGTGCCCCTCTCAGAGCCTTGCTTTTGCTCTCTGTAAAATGGAGGCATTTCAAAGGATAGTCATTCTTTCTCCCAACAGCTGCCAGGGCCAGGGAAATACCAGTTGGTGCTTCAGGAAGCTGCTTCTGGAAAGATATTCCAGAATTCTGGTCATTCTAGCTTGTGGAAATGAGGAGGGTGTGGAGAGAGGAGATGGGCTCTCCTTTGATGCTGGGGAGGCAGACCCATGTAGGGGAGCAAGGAGCCCTGTCAGGGGTCATGTTCCTCTCAGGAATGTGGAGACAGGGGTCTCAGGGCCTCCAGGGGAAACAGGTCCAGGAAAGGGATACTTCAGGAGCAGGGATGGTGTCAGTGATTCCTTCAAAAATAGTAGCAGCCCATGTTTCCTGAGTCCTCTGCTATAGCTTTACATGAATTAGGTCAGTCAATCCTCAGTCTCTAGGAACAAGCACTGGTAGTGTCCCCATGTTCCAGATGAGGACACTGAGACCCAGATTTCTGAGACCATTCACAGAGCCAGAATTAGAATTTAGGCTGTCTGACTCCAACATCTAAGACTTAACCTCTTCTCTGATACCCTCTTCTGACAACTCACCCTGGACCTGGAGCCCACCTGCCCTGCCATCCTCTCTACTTAGGGTCCACCCCACATACACTGAGCAGTAGCCCCACCCCACAGCCCTGTAGGGGCAGCAGCAGCCAGGTTTGCCTTTCTGGGAGCAGAAACATTTGAAGAGGTCTGTGGAGGAGAGGTAAAATTTGGACTTGCCAAGATGGGGGTAGGAGAGGCATTCCGTAAGTGCCGGCATCACCAGAGCACAATGGAGGTGGTCACTTCCAAGTGCACTGGAGCCGGGTGCCTGAGCCCTGGGGCACCCTTTGTCCTCATCCTGTCACCAGTTTTCCAGGAAGTTTGGAGTCTCCCCCTGCCCTCCCCCACCCACCAGGGTGAAGGTTTGTGGGGAATGTTCTCCCGCAGAACTCGGCACGAAATAAATTCCGTTCTTACTCTGCAAATGACACTGCACATAAATATTCAGTAAATTAGCAGCACGCTTTTATAGATTTATCAGTCATTGCAGGCACAAAATGACAGGCAATGTTGTAGCTGAAATATTAATGCTGACAAATTAATGATTTCTGAGTAAATGATGTCATTTTTGCACCGTTTCATTAAAATTTACTCACTTCTGCTTCATTTCTGGACCTAAAAAAAATTAAAATCATTTCTTTCTCTCTTTCTTCTTTCTTTTTAGTGTGGGATCTGTTCCCAAACCTGAGAGGGACATAAATTTTCCCCAGCAGCACCCCGGAAATGGAGGTGGGGAGCTGGGCAGGGCTAGCCTCCACTCCCAGGGGCCCTGGAGAGGGGCTGGGTAGAGACCCCCTGCGTCCCAGAGTGGGTTCCTGGGTCTGTGCCTTTAGTCTAGCTGGAACATAGCAAAGTGGTTTCCCTGGGTCAAGCCTAGAGTGAGGGTGGAGATTACAGAGGGAAGTGGGGAGGGGTTTTGGGAAAGGGTATGTAGTGGTGGGGGGCTCAAGGAGCGGAAGTAATTACCCTCCCCACTCTGAGGGCCTCCTTGGCCTTCACTTGCATAGCCTCCTCTCTTGCAATATATTTGGGGAATAATTAATTCCCCAGACTTCTGTAGCAGGAAAAGGGGAAAATACCGACCCCACCCTCAGCAAGGCTCTTGGAATGAACAGATTTGAGTCCAAATCCTGGCCAGACCACTAACTGCATAGTGTGACCTTGAGAGTCTTGCTGCCTCTCTGAGCCTCAGTTTCCCTTTCTGTATCTCCTCATTTCTCCGGGTTCTTGGGAAGATCACATGGAATGAACAAGGTGCTGCACAGGGACACGTTCCCCAGTTGGATACACCCCTCGTCCGGTAGGCTTCCTCAGTTACCCCGACCCCCGCCCCCAAGGTGAGAGGGGCTTCGAGGAGGAGCTGGGAGGACCCTGTGCCCCGGGGTGGCCCCAGGGTGACCTTGCCCAGCCCCGGCAGGGGTGGGAGCCCGGTGCAGCCTCCAGCCACTCCTCCCCTCGCCTCGGTCTAGTAAACTGGCCAAATGCAAACGAGCTCGCTTGCCCCGCAGGCGCAGCGGGAATGGAGCTGCGAGGCCGAAAGAGGCCAGGCGACACAAAGGAGAGGCGAGGGTGGTAGCGCAGGCACTGGAGTCGGGGCCCAATGTATCGGGCAATCTCCGGGCTAATTCGTGTCAGGGCCAGCCTCCTATCTCCTGCACAGCTCCCCGGCCGCTGATAAAATTGAAGTGGAAATGAACTTGGATGCTCAGGAGGATCCGCGCAAAGCAACGTGGGGGTGGAGCTCGGCCCCAGGAAGCGGCTCCCTCAGCAGCTGCCCTTGGCGCTGCCCTTGGCCAGGCCAGAGAGATGGAGCTGGGGATGGGGAAGGAGGGACGCACCCCCCCCACCTCCTACCCCTGCAAAAGACCCTCCCCAGTGGCTCCCGACGCCCATCCTGGTTATCATTTAGGCAGCCTTGGTAGTGGAGCAGAAATTAGACGCACGTTTATTGAGTGCTTATTGTGTGCCAGGCTCAATGCCAAGTGCTTTGTCAGTTATTCTCTTATTTAACGTCCCCCCCTCCACTCCCTCCGACCCAGCAGCAAATGAGGTGGATCTAGTGATTGTCCCCATTTTCAACGGTACAGACACAGAGGCACCCAGAGTCGCAGCTGACCCGGGGACAGCTAGCAGAGTGGCAGGCAGCGGCACACTGCAGCAGGAAGGCGTCACACCACTACACTTGCTCTTCACCTGGGAGCCCCAAGGCGACGGAAAGAGCACACAGAAGCAGGACAGAAGTGGGGCGCTGGCAGTTGAGCATACCTGTGATGAGACAGGCCTTCCAGCCATGGTCTCCCCTGAACTCTGCACCTTGATGTTATCACCCCCAAGTGAGGAACCTGGCGCAGAGGCACAGGGCAGCTGGGAAGCAGGAAATGGCCGGTGTGCGGGTCTTGAGTTCTGACTAAATCCGTTCAGGATGAAGTCTATGCTGCATCATACTTTTTTGGGGGTGTGGGTAAGAGCCTGGAGGGATAACTGGCTCTTGTAACGCAGTTTGGTTATTATTCACTTATGTTCATTTCAATTTTATTTATTTATAAATTGGCCCCTGCTTACCCACCCGTGTCACAGCCTGCCTGCTCCCACCTCTGGGGCTCCAGCCACCCTGTGACTTTAGGCTTTCAATGCCCTCAAAGCCTCCAGCTCCTGTGTATTCCAAGACCCTCACACATTCTCTTCCCTCAGCTTGGAATGCTCTTCTCCTGGGCAGTTTTTTCATCTTTCAAGTCTTATGATCTTTTAAATAATCACTTTAATGGTGATGATATACTCATATACGCTGTATTTTTTTTTTTTTTCAATTGGACCAGAAAGGCAAGCAGCTGGTCCTCAGTTTCTTTTTCACAGTAGCTTCTCCTTGAAAGGACATTTGATAATATTCCTTCTTGCTGAGTGGGATGGCCTTGCTGAGCCATTTTTATGGCTCTTTCTAAGTGCATTGCAAAGGCGTTATTGTCTAGGAGGGGTTTACCTGAAGGAACGTCTACCTGGAGCTAGAAAACGAGTATCTGAGTCCTGGCTCTGTCACTTAATATTAATAATTGTGTGACCTCGGACAAGTTGCTTCTCCTTTCTGAACCTGTTTCCAACTCTGTAAGAAATGGGTATAAAATAGTAACATCTGCCTCACAGGGTAAATAGCACAGGATAGATAGGTGAATAGCAATGAGATGTGTGTGTGTGTGTGTGTGTGTGTGTGTGTGTGTGTTTGGAGATTCTGTAAGTTGTAAAGTCTTATACAAACATTAAATTTTGTTATTATTCAAGGTCCCCCCTTTGCCTGTAGTACCTCCCTGTGTCCCCACAGGGTCCTTGAGGTACTTTATTGCTCTCCCCACTCCCACACAGACATTGCATACCCCCTCCTCCCTGCTGAATTTAAATTAATTTCTCCCAATCTGGTCTTCTAGCTGCACCGTGTACGGACCTCTTCGAGGCCGCTCACTATCTACCTCGTGTAGGAATTACTTGTGCTTGGTCTGCCCCTCTTGATCTAAGAGTCTCTGAAGAAAGTGGCCTTAACTTCTCATTCTTGGATCCCTAGGATCCAGCATGGTCCCCAACACATAGCAGGGGCTCAAATAATGTCTGTAGAAATAAATACTTTTGCTCCTTTGTTAATTTATCAAAGCAATATTTTCTGGGATATATTTTTTAGAGTTTCATAAATTATAGAAACAGTAAAACAACATTAAATACAATTTTGAGAAGAGAAAAAAAATTACCTAGATCCTACCACTACTATATGTCGATACTTTTAATTTTTGTTTATTCTTTTCCAGTCTTTTTTTTTATGCCTGAATAGTTTATATTGCTACAAACATTGCGTGTGTATAATGTTCTTTTTTCACTTTACATTATCTCCAACATTTGTATACTTTCTACATTTTCATAATGACATTTTTAATGGCATAGTGTAGATGTACCAAAATTTATACATTCCCCCCCATCATATATGTTACTGTTAAACTTGAGCATATATTAAATCACAGAGGAAGTCTCAAAACACATCAGAGAATCAACATTATACAGGATATATTTTCAGACCTCAATGCAAGGAAATTAGAAACCAACCACAGAAAGAGAGCTAACAGAGACCTATGTTTTGAAACTAAAAACCAAACTCTGAAATAATTAATGGGCAAAGAGTAAATCCATGAATATTAATTAAATATTTAGAATTAAATGATAGTAAGGGTTCACAATTCTGAACCACTGTACATGTAGACTGGAAATGAACACTTAAGTAAATGGAGAGAAGCCAGGCTTCTCAGTGGTATAGTGGGAGGTTACAGAAAAGTCAGGGGTTGAGGCTAGAATGATCACGTAGCAATGAATTGGAATTGGAGACATCAGAATGAACTTATATTTAGTCTAATATAAATACAGATGGTTACATACAGCATTCTATATAGATATGTGTGCATATGTGGGTTAGTATACACACATATATTTTCTTGCTCTGCTAGCTGAGAGGGCCTAGAAAGAATGACCCCAGTGGCAATGATCAGACTTGGTACCCAGATCTTGGTCTTCAATACCATTCTCCAGTAAAAGGAACCAGGGCTCCTTGGAGAAATGGCTGATTCTGGGACTGGGCCAGGAAATATACCAGATGATCCTGGAGTATTTTGTAGCGCCAGAAAGTAAGAAAGCGCTCAAATATGAAACAACTCTTATTGATGGGGGTATGTCAAAGAGACAGAGGAGCAAACTAACAGTGCCTGGTAGCCAAAGCTGGAACAATCTGAGCAACAAAATAAATAACATAGTATTGGATTATAACCCGAAGTAAACAAATATCCACGCGTCCACATTGATATGAATAAATGGCTAGAAAAATAAATTAATAGGGAGAATAGACAAATCTGCTGTGCAGAAGAATCCCAGTTTATGAAGATACACTGGCCTCAAGGACGTGCAGCACAACTCCTCTGTGCAGAGTGAATGCTTTCCAAACAAGCACAGTATGGACTGGGAGAGAAAACAGTGTGTTTACAGTGAGTGGAGCAGTCTGACAAGCCCTACCTCAGTCAGGTGATCAAGGTCATCAACAGTGATAAGTCACATGGATACTATGTACCCTTGGTATGATGTGAGGACAATGGCACTTTACCTCTGTGGTCTTCCTCTCAAAAACCCGTAGCTCCAGTCTAATCATGAACAAAACATCAGCTGAATCTCAGTTGAGGAACATTCTATAAAATACCTGACCAATATACCTTAAAACTGTCAAGGTCATGAAAAACAAGGAAAGCCTGAGAAACTGTCACAGCCAAATAGAACCTAAGGAGACTGATGATTAATGCAACGTGGTATACTGGATGGGACCCTGGGACAGGACATTAGCTAAAAACTAAGGACATCTGAATACAGTTTGGACTTCAGTTAATAAGAATGTATCACTATTGTTACATTGAGTGTGACAAATGCACCATGCAAATGTAAGACATTATTACAGGGAAATTTGGGTGTGGGGTATATGGAAACTTTCTAGGTATTATCTTCACAATTTTCCCGAAATCTGAAACTATTCTAAAAGGAAAAGTTAATTTAAGAATGATAATGAAAGTACTAGGTAAAATTTGTAAGAAGCAGTTAAAATAGCATTTAGAGGGAAATGTATAACTAAATGCATATGCCATAGTCATTAGTGCTAGTCACCAGATATAGCCAGTGCTTTGGCCCTGGTAGGCCTCCCGGTCCCTTTTGGTTACATGGGACCAATGAGTTGTGAGCTAAAGTGATTTGTATCACTTCCAGGAGGGAACATTTAATTAATGGAGCAAGAACATCCAGTGGTCTCTTTCTGCCATGGCAACCACCACCATCTCAGATATCAGCTGCTCCATTAGCTGGTGGCCTAGAGTGAATATGGCACAGGGCAGAGCCCCTACCCCACCTGTGATGGACCAGTAGTATGAGAGAGAAATAAGCCTTTATTATTTTATACTGTGATTTTGCTGGTTATTATTACAGCATAATTTAATTTATCCTGACTGATACAGCATGTATCTAAAAATATGAATCAGGTAGGTTACTTTCAGCTATTCCACAACAAAACCCAGCTCAAATTAGCTTAAACTATAAGGGGATTTATTATCTTTATCATAAGATGTTCTGTGGACGAATTAGTTCATTCAAAGTTTCCGTGATGTCATCTTTCTGCTCTGCCATTTTCATTTGTAAGTTTATTGTTTAAGCCACTGAGTTTGGGGGTAATTTATAATGCAGCAATAGACAACTAATTAACAGTGTGTAAGGACACTTGGAGTCATGGTAGCCATTTGCCAACATGAAGGGAGCTAGTGAACAAGTGACAATAATAATTAAAACAGTGTGACATTGGCCAAGGTTTGGGATGGAGATCCTAGCTGTCCACCAAAATCCAATGCTCCCTTTTTGCACGGTAATAGAGTGGTAGTTAGGCACATGGCAGCCTGGCTGGGCACTGCATTTCCCAGTCCTTTTTGCAGTTAGCTGGGGCTATGAGACTATGTTGTCACCAATAGAATATGAGCAGAAGTGATAATGACCCCTTGTGGGCTACGATTCTTAAAGCAGCAGGAGTGTCTTCTCCATGCTCGCTCTTCTTGCTTCCTCAGGCTGAAACCTAAATGTGGCTATGACCCAGATTTCAACAGGGGATGACTGAGCCACAAGGTAGAAGGAACACGGGTTCCTGAATGGCTCCACAGAGCAGAGCTCACCTTAGACTATTATGTGCATAAAATATAAACTTGATTCTTTAAGTCACATGATTGTTGGAATGCTTGTTATAGCACCTTGTTATTTTTTTAATCCTAATTAACACAAGCATAGATAAATAAACCAATAAAACAGAATAGAGAGCCTAGGAACACATTCATATCCATATATGGGAATATTGCATATGTTTGAGATGTCACTACTAACCACTAGGGAAAAGAAAGACTACTTAATAATAAAGCTGTGACACGTCATTCACAGAAATATAATGTAGATGTTTTAGTGACCTACACATGAAACACAATTAGAGGAAAGTATTTTTCGCAGCCCAGGATAGAGAAAGATTTCTCAAACAAGAAAGACAATAAGAATAACCTATAAAATAAAAAGTAGATTTATTTAACTTTATTGAAATTACTTCTTGTCTAAGGCAAAATATACCATCGGCAAGATTAAAAGGCAGGGAATTTACTGGGAGATATTTGCAATATATAATTTATCTATCAGAATGTATAAAGAATTCCTGTAATCTATAAGAACAAGACAAACAACCCAACAGGTTGGAAAGTGAGAAAAAATATGAACAGACAATTCACAGAAGAGACTATTCAAGTGACCATTAAGGCCATGAAGAGAAAAATGATATACTTTTGTGCACCCACTAGATTGGGAAACATTGAGTGGTCGAACAATATAAAGTGTTGGTGCCAATGTGAGGAAAACAATACTGCTATATATGGCTGGTGAAAGTATAAATATTGCCACTCAGAGAGCAAATAAGTAGCATCTAATAACACTTTAGAATGTACATACTCTATGACCTAATCAAAACATTCAATTTCTAGGTATGTTCTCTGGAGAAATTCTGGCATCTGTATACGGAGGCTATAAACTACACTATTGTTCACAAGTAGCCACATGTTGGAAACACTCTAGACCAGGGGTGTCAAAACTGCGGCCCGCGGGCCAACTGCGGTCCGCAATCCATTGTTAATTGGTCCGCAGCAAATTCCAAAAATATATTTAGTTTACTTAAATAAACCAGGTGAGGCAATACGTACTTCACCTCGAGTGAGTGGCCCAGCTGTTTGTGTATTTTACCGCATATGGCCCTTGGTGAAAAACGTTGAAAAAAGTTTGGACACCCCTGGTCTAGACGATTATCCATAAAGGAATGAATTAATGACATATGATGCATTTATATATTTTTAAATGTAAAAATAGTATATATTATTTATGAACACATATGAATGGATATAAAAGTCTTTTATAATCCATTTAGGAAGGATTCACTCCAAACTCAGAATAATGCTTCCTTCTTGGAGAATGGCTCTTTCAGGGGACTTTATACCTCTAATGTCATTTACTTAAAACAAAAGCAAGGAAATATGACAAAATATTAACTTTACTAAATGTATCCATCAGGGTCCAATCAGGAGACAAGAACCACACAGGGAAAACTTACTATAAAACGTATTAGCTAGTGAAAGATCACTAAGACGGCTAGAAATACCCCTAAAGGATACAGGAGTAGCAAACGGGAAGCAGCTACTACCAGTCTAGGGCTAAGAGAGAGGACCCAAGGAAGGGACACATGTGGGAGAGGGCTCCCCAAGCTAAGACTGAGAGAAGTCAGACTGGAGAGAGGACGTGGCTATGGACCCCATAAAGAAGGTCACTGTAGTGCTTCAGCCAGAGCTCGTCCACAGCTGGCAGGCCATGGCTGGCAACCAGGAAGCTGCCCACTCGGGTGCCAGTGTAATTCATTGGAGGCTGAGCACCGCTGGGTCTCCCATATGTTGTTGGCAGCTACGCCAGGGGAGCAAGAATTGCACAGGAACCAAAAAGAGAAGGCCCTTCCTCCGCGGTGCCTTGCAGTGCTCTAGCGCCTCCTATTCACAAAGGCTCACATTGTGGCAGCTGCTAAAGGAGACGTGTTTACAGGGTCCAGCTCCAGGATCACAAAGCAGGGCAAACAATGGTGGATTTGAAGCTGAGAGGCAATATATTGATAGCTGGCACACTAATGAGGGGTGGTGGTAATATAGAGGTTGGTTACATTATTCTTCATATATTTCTCTGTAGTTTTATACGTATTACAATAAAAATAGTAAATAATCACAAGTTAAATAATTTTTTTTAATCCAAGTTTTAAAGTTAACCAGTCAGAGAATAAAAAAGCTCTCCCAAAACACTTCGGGAAGAATGGTAAAATGGAAGATTAGAAGATCAGAATTTTTGAAAGACTAAAAATGAACCAGGAGGTAAAACCAAGAAACATTTGTTTTCAGCAGAGGAATGTTTTCCCTTCTTCTAGCGAGAAGACCAAATTAAACACAGAAAAAAAAATTAAATGGGTAAAACCTCCTTAGACTTAAAGACTGAGTCAAGACGAAAATAAAATTATACGCTGTTTATTTGAGACATCCCTCAAACAAAGAGACAGAAAAGATGTACGAATACAAAGGTGTTTCCCCATGATGCCCTATCCTGGTGCCCTTTCTTTCTCCTCTTCTCCACTTACCAACACATATGCATTTATTTGTACATGCCTGAAATCACTCTTGAAGATTAAGAAGCTGGTAACATTGGTTACCTCCAAGAAGAGAACTGAGTGACTGGGGAATAGGGATGGGAGAGAGACTTTTCACTGTATACCTAGCTGGACATTTTGAATTGTGAACAGTATGTTCACATATTGCTTACTTAAAAACAAACAAACAAACAAACAAGCCCCCCCAAAAAGCTAACTAAAAACTAAATCCAAAACCTTATGATCTTTAAGATAGAGCTGCTCCTTTCCATAAAAAATAAAAATAAAAATAAAAAACAGAATTACCATACAATCCAGCAATTTCACTTTTGGGTATATAGTCAAAAGAATTGAAAGCAGGGTCTCGAAGAGATATTTGTATATCCAAACTCATAGCTGCACTATTCTAATAGTTAAAACATGGAAGCAACCCAAGTGTCCATCAACAGGTGACTGGATAAGCAACACGTGGTCCATGTATGCAAGGAATACTATTCAGCCTTTAAAAGGAAGGAAATTCTGACACATGCTCTAACGTGGATGAACCTCGAGAACATTATGCTAAGTGAACTAAGCTAGGCACAGACAAGACAAATACTGTATAATTCTACTTATCTGAAGTATGTAGTCAAAGTAATAGAGACAGAAAGTAGAATGGTGGTTGCCAGGGGCTGGAAGGAGGGGAGAAATGAGGAGTTATTGTTTCATAGGTACAGAGTGTCAGTTTTGCAAGATGAGAAGAGTTCTGGAGGAGACTGGTGGTTGATAGCTGCACAATATGAATGTACTTAGTAACACTGAACTGTATACTTAAAAATTATTAAGACAGTAAATTTTACATTATGTATATTTTATCTCAATGAAAAAATTGGAAAAAAAGACATAGCCCCCACTTCCCAAGAGGCCCTCTTTATCTGTCCACTCCCCACCGATCTCCCCTTCTCTGACCCTGTGTCACTCTTATGAAAGTCCTGCTCATCTCTAGGTGTGTTGGTCTCCTGTGCACAACCACCGACTCAGATACTTGAGGACAAGGGCCTTGTTTTATCCCCCCACCCCCTTGTTAACTCCATACTCATGGTGGCAAAGTACTTAATGAATACTTGATGAGATGGACACATTTTGCTTCCTGGGTTAAGTCTACCTTGGAGAGCGTACTTTCTGGGGCTCTGGAAATAGGAACACTAACAACTTGGTGGTGTGGTGGAAAGAGCCCAGGCTTCAGAGTCAGCCCACCAGGATTGAGATGCCAGCCCAGCCACTGACGCCTCAGGCCAATGAATACTCTGCCCAGAGCCTCAGTTTTCCCCTCCAAAAAATGGGATAACAATATGTGATTAAATATAAGATGGGTCATTCTTATCTGTCTTCTACATTGAGAGAGTTCATGGATCAAGGGCTTGTTCCTTTCCTGTATACTGGTACAATCCATTGACACTGCCAAGATTTCACCAGTTTTACATGCGTGCACGCGTGTGTTTAGTTCTATGCAGTTTACCCCGTGTGCACATTTGCAGATCCCTCGAGCAACGGCTTTATAGCCACAGGCCTTAGCTATTGCTAAGGACTCCTGTTTCAGAAGGACATTTCTCCCAGGGATCCTTGAGGTTTCTTTTAAACATTGCAGTCTCCCCAACCCTACAACCCATTACATTTCTTTTTCTCCCATATCTTAAAAGTTCCTTAGATAGTTGATTGGATAACAAGTACTTCAGAGAATTCCCTAATCATCTCGATTAGAGTACGTCCCTATGCCCCTGGTGCCCCTGAGACCAAGCAGATTCCCTGTTCCAGCGGAGACCTCTCAGGAGCAGGCCACTCATGTCTTCTCACAGGCACTAAACCCACCCATTCCTGTCCCTCTGTGACTCTGTGGTACTGAAGAGAAACCATCATTCTTGTTACCTGGTGAGAAGTCTCCTGAGAGCCAGATTTACCACCTGGTTAGCGTGGTGAAGTCCTGCAGGCCAGCCTGGGCCAGTGAGGGCTCACAATGGCCAGCTGCACCCCTGAGTCAACTTTCCCTTCCTGAGAAGGGGTCCTCCTAGGAGCTGCCACTTTCAGTTCTGGGTCTTTTCATCCTCATAAGACAAGACAGTCCTAGGGTGTTTGGGGGCATGCCAAGAAAGCAGCTAGTAAGACCAGGGACCCAGAACTCTCACCAATATTCCTACCAGTAGGCATTGTATTCACTGAGAAATGGTGCCTCTTCCTTTGTTCCATGGAGATCCACTTCTCAGGTATGTGCTGGGATCCCTTGCAGCTTCAACCATACTAGTGATCCAATCTCTCAGCACCTACCCCCACCATCCCCATCTGTAAAATGGGACCAACAAGCCCTCACAGGGCTCTCTTGGTACTAAAGTGAGATCACCCTGCAGTAAGCCCAGAGCCTTGGAGCTAAGTGCTCAATGAAAAGAGTTGTTCACTGCCATCCTGTCTGTTGTCATGCTTCTTCTGCATTCCTGAGTCACCTCCTATGTGTGTTACTCCCTGGGGCTGGATTTGCCAACTTCATCTTTCCGTATTTTTCTCTAAGAGATTAATTGCCCTAAGAGTTGGGTTTCCTCCTCCCAAGGGTGGGAGGAGAAACCAAAACAGGTGGTGTGTAATCAGGGACTTAAAATGACTCAACTGTCCCCTGGCTGCAACTCCTGTTTCCCAGGCCATCTAAGCCACTTCCAATTTTACCGGATTAACTTGCTTGCTCAGACTCCCAAAGAAACCCAAGGTCTCTCTCTGGCTCTCTTTCAGGGCCCAGGACAAATAACTCAGGGCTTCCCCTGAGAGAGTGAAGGATGGATAGTGTGAGGCAGAGCTCAGCTCTTGCTTCTTTTCTTCCTTGGCCCCTCATTACCCCCAACCATGCCACCATCCCATGAAACCCGGCACCCCGGGGTGTCCCTGGGGTGGGTGTGGACCTGGCTGGCCTATCTCTCTTCACAGGGAGGCAGGATTTGGCTAATATGAACCAGCTGTGTTGTTGGTGGGTTTTACTCAGCCCCTCCCCTGCCCTTGCTCTGATAGCTGTGAGAAACTGATGACAACCTGTTTGACCTCTGACCTCCGAACTTGACCTGCTGCTAATACCTCCAGCTGCTGATTGCCGGAGGAGCCCTTTGTCTCGGGCTGTTTGGGAGCCAAGACAGACAAATGATTTCTATTTGTCCTCTGGTGCCGCGGATGGAGCTGATCGATAGGAACCGTGAATGATGCCAAGGATTTGTCACCACGGCTTATGAATGACAAAAAAAGCTCCTCAAACCGCTCCCCCCTTTCGTCTTCCCCAAAGAAACACCTTTTGGGGGGAAAAGACTGAAAGCCAGAGAAGGCATATTGATTTCTTTTTTTTTTTCCTTTCTTAAATAGCAGCTTGAGCCACAAAAGAGAGAAAGGCAACACTTTTCTGTGCTAAAATGCAGCAAAAAGCTTCCCAGAGAACGAGACCAGTGATTAGATCAGCTATTGCGTTTAAGTACACACCACAACTGCCCCACTTTGTCTGCTGAAGCCTGCACCGACTTCTCCCCCATCTCTGACAATTCCTGACTCAAAGGCTCCAAAAACGGCCCTATGCTCCATCAATTCTCCGTCTGCCTCCAGCTCAGTGACCATCTTGTCCGTTTCCCTCTTTCTCTCTCCTCATTTTTTCCAGGTTGTGTATCCTGGTCTATGAGTCTGAGCCAATACCAGTCTGTCTTCATTTAGAGATTATCAACAAACAGCCTTTGCACTTGGACCCTTATTTGGAAAAGACAAGGCAGAGGGTGGGGAGGCGGTAGCAATGATGGGGGACACGCAACTTGGGAAAGACCTTCCTCAATCCTCCATGCAGGGGTGGGGTAGGTTTCAGGCAAGTCTGAGAGGCAGCCCATCCCTCTGCAGAGCCAGAAGGCCCCACAGCAGGTTGGGAAGCAGGGACCTCCTACCCTTCGCTTCAACACCTGAACGTTTCTTGCTGGTGCTGGGACCACAGGGTAAGTGAGAGCTGCCGCTCCTCCCTGGGGAGCTGGCCCCCTAGTACAGACAAGCAAAGCATCGCAGTGCAACAAGATGGATGCGGGAGGAGGGAGTAGGATACCAGCCCAGGCTGGGACGGTGACTGGACTGGGGTGGTTGGGGGCTGCCTAGAGGAGGGGACACCCTTGTTGGGCTTGGACAGATGAGCAACAGTAGAAAGTGTAATGTTGCATTCCAGCTGTGAAGACCAATGACCTCACAGCTGCTGGCGGTGGAATCTTCAGGTAAACCCCTACTAGAGCCTCCAGAGTGAGTGCTATTGCATCAATGATGCAGAGACTCTGTGTTCTCATTGGTGAAGTAGACAGAGCAACTGAATTTGCCTCATAGGGTTGCTGAGAGTATTAAATGGGATGGTCCGCACCAAGGGTTTATACTGTCTTACAGTACGTGATGGCTGCACTTGTCTTTATGATTATTTTTAGCTGTTATTATTTGAAGACTTGCTTCCAATCTGGCTATTCTTCAATCAGGGGGATTGAGTAGATATAGACACCCCCTGCATTCCACACACCCTAACCAGAGCCAGGATCTGGGTAGAGTGGGGAAACCGAATGAATGGGGCTGTGGCAGGACGAAGTCTCTAGACCAAGGTCTAGAGAACACCAGAATGACTTCTCCCCCAAAGCACGGGCCCCGGGCATAGGCAGCAAGGAACGCCTGGTCTCAGGTGGGGCTGGGACAGAGTAGCGTAAGGATGCAAGGTGACTTAGGCCCTTCCTACCAACTGCATGGACTACTGCAGTGGGTGCTTATCTGGGCTCTCCCATCCATTATCTATACCGTTATCAGAGCCACCTTCCCATCTCAAAATAAGATCATGACACTTCTGTTAAAAGCCCTCCAGTGGCTCCCCATTACCTTCAGGATAAAACCAAACTCCGTATCCTGGCATTCAAGGCCCTCCCTGGCTTAGGCTCCAACCCATCATCCAAGTCTCCCCACAAGTCCCCACATCATGCTCCCTATTTTGCAGCCACTTGCTGTGTACCCTGCTAACCGTACATCTTGTGAGGTCTCACTGCCAGGCCTTTGTGGAAGCGGGTCCCTCTGCCAGGACTGCCCCCTTCATCTCCATGTTAGTAAGAAGTTCCCTCTCTTTCTCTGCATCTTCCCACACAGCACATTGTACTTCCATTCTAGCACTTACAGCCCTTGATCTGAATGATTCTGCCCCTTCTGCCTCTTGTCTGACTGAGGGCTTCTGGAGACCAGGCACCATGCGGTGCCAGAGTCCTTCCCACCAGCTGACTGTATGGAACGGAGTAGCTGGAAGGTGCTTGAAGCTTAGAGGACACTTAGGAATTAGTGAGGGATGATAGAAGTGTGGGTGCTCCTCCGACAAATGAAAGACAATGGTGGGCAAAAGGTTTCAGTCTTCAGATGGATCAAAATGTGAGGGTATTAAAGTCATGGTTCTGGCAACTGGTGAGTCACAAGGAAGGCGCTGCTTAATTTAAAAATTTTAAAACACTGAATATATGACAAACTCCTTGTAGAAAATTCCAGCAATATGCAAACATAGAAAAAAAGGGAGTAAAATTCTTGTAAAATCCCCTTGTATCAGTTAGGAATATTTCTTCTACAAGAGACAGAAAAACCCCGTTCAAACTGGCTTAAGCATGAGGGGATTATGGGCTCATGGGACTGAGGAGCTAGGGTTGGGGCCAGCTTCATATGATGCCCTCTAAACCTTCTCTCTCTCTCTCTCTCTCTCTCTCTGCTCTCGCTCTCCCGCATCCCTTGGCTCTCCTCCAAACTGGCTTTATGCACACGGTCCTCTTTGTGACTCGAGGTGGCACAGGCTATCCCAGATCTCACATCTCTCAGCTTCTAGTCCAGCAGGGAAGAAAGACTGTCTATGGCAGACTGTCTTTGTCAAGGAGACTACAATATCTCCCATGCTCTTCTGCAATGCGACCTTGCACTTCCCCCATTAAGAGGTGAAGTCTAATTTCCCTCCCCTTAGATCGGAGCTGGCTTTAGTAACTCATTTGTTACCAGTGCAATGTGGCAGAAGAGATGATGGTATGGTATCTGAGACTAAGTCAGAAGCGACTTTGTAGCACTTGCCTCCATCTCTTGAAATATTCACTTTCCAGATTCTTCCCTCTTGAAGATACTCCCCTTTGGGACCCAGCTGCCATGCTGTTAGAAGCCCAGGCCTCACTATGGCTCCAGTTGGCAGTGCCGGCCAAGCCCAGCTTTCAAGTAATCCAGGGTTTCAGATGTGTGAGTAAAGAAAGAACTCTCCAGATGCCTGCCCCAAGTTGTTCAACTCATCTACAGCTTCCCTGGTAGGGCCCAGACGTCATGGAGCAGAGATAAGCCATTCCATTGGTGCACTCTCCAAACTCCTGACAATGGAATCTGTTATAAAATGGTTGTTGCTTTATACCAATAAGTTTTAGAGGGCTCTGTTATGCAGCACTGCCTTTCTCAGGAGCTCCAGAACAATCCACACTGGTTCAGGTCACCATGGTGAATCCCCTTGTGCCTATACAAGGCGCACAGCCAGTCATGCTGACCTTAGGGTGAGTCACCTCCACCAGAATGAGAAAAGGGGGTGCGTGGCAAGATCAGAGGGTCACACAGCACTGGTTACCCAAAGGCACAAACCACAGAACCCTCTATTCTCATCACTCAGAAATTGAACACCCTAACAGACACCTTCCTGGGCTGATGTACATATGTAGGTATAAAATTCAACACAGAGACGGGGGGGGGGGGGGGGGGCCAGCCCGGTGGCTCAGGCGGTTAGAGCTTCGTGCTCCTAACTCCAAAGGCTGCCGGTTCGATTCCCACATGGGCCAGTGGGCTCTCAACCACAAGGTTGCCAGTTCAATTCCTCGAGTCCCACAAGGGATGGTGGGCTCCGCCCCCTGCAACTAAGATTGAACACGGCACCTTGAGCTGAGCTGCCTCCCGGATGGCTCAGTTGGTTGGAGCGCATCTGCGACCTCCACAACTAAGACTGAAAGGACAACAACTTGACTTGGAAAAAAGTCCTGGAAGTATACACTGTTCCCCAATAAAGTCCTGTTCCCCTTCCCCAATAAAAAATCTTAAAAAAGAAAAATTCAACACAGATAAAGCATACTTTACAAGATATTTTGTAACTTTAAAAAATTTAATGGATCGTGGGACTCTTTTGACATTAGAGGACACAGACGTACATCATCAGTTTTAATGGCTGCATAAGATTCCATTATATGGATGAACCGTAATTGATTTAACCAGTTCTCTATTGATGGGTCATTAAGTCATTTCCTTTTTTTTTTCTATTACACATAGTGCCGAGATAAACATCCCTGCACATGCATCCTTGGGCACATCTTCCAATGTTTCCTTAGGATAAATTCCAAGAAGGTGAATTGCAGATTGTAAGGTTAGGCACATTTTTAAGGCTTGCCAAGGATTTCGAAATTCCTTCCAGAAATGCCTTCGAGAAATGTCCCTCTTTTCTAAATGCCTTCCAGAAAGGTACTTCTGTATGCTCCTATTGTCCCATCCACAGGGCACAAGGGTGGCCATTTCTCCACACCCACATTGGAATATTTGCCAATTGGAAAAGTGAAAAAAATGATTCCTTCATCGCTGCTTTAATTCGAATTTCTTTGATTACTAGCAAGGTCAAGCCCCTTCTCATATACATATTGACTATTTCTATTTCTTCTTTTGTAATATTGCCTGGTCAAGTCCTTTGACCAATTTTTTTTTATTGCAGCGTTCATATATTTTATTATTGATATATAATACCTTTTGGTAGGTCACAGTGTTAACCCTTTGTTGGCCACATGTCTGCAAGCATTTGTTGTTTGTCTTTTAAGTTTGTGTAGCTGGCCATTCTTAAACTAGATACACAAAGCCCCCCCACAAGGCAGAGTATACGCCTTCAGAAGCAGTTGAGTCCTCAGAGGGCTAACTTTAACCACTCCTGTCAGAGGCGATCAACTGCCTAAAGAAGAATCTAGGACCAACACAACTGACCATCCTGGTAGGAGGCTCCAATGCATCCACTAGGAGGCAGGAGATGTCCTAGGAAGCCCAATGCTGGAGCAGCAGGGAACAGTCAGACTAGGGAGAAGTGAGGTAGAGGAAACCAGGAGGCCAGGGACTCTGCCTCTTCCATGGCAGCCCCTTCTACACGCTTCCACAGCAGGCTCCATGCCAGTGCAGAGCAGCTACCTCTGCTTGGTTCCTGCTCCAGGGGCCAAGTAGGAGCATGGACCACCTTGGGGACAGTGTCAAAGGCAGGAGGCCCTTAGCGTCCGCCAAGTTTGGAGAGGCATTTATGATCAACCAGAGGAGTAGGAAGGTAACCCCGGGTATCACTGAGAGAGTCAGGTCAGGGCCAAGGAAACAGGACTAAAGGGCAAGTCAAGGAGCCGGCAGTGGGTACTCTGCCCAAATCTCTTTGCTGTTGTGTTGGCTGCTAATGGCCCCTAACTGCCCCCATGTCTGGAGAACTGCCCTTGGTGAATGGGAGCTGCCTCTCTGGAGAGGTTCCACATGTTTACACAGCCTACAACCAATGAGTGACGGACATGAGGAAAGGAGGGGCGTGCAAAAGGCTGTCTCCCTTGCCTCAAGGAGGCACCAGCTCAGATGCAGTGGATACCCCAGAACTGCAGTCTCAGGCTAAAGCTAGAGTCCAGCTGAGACTGCATCCTTTCTAAACTCCTTCCTTTGCCTAATTCTGCTTTTCTTACACCCTTTGTCCTAAGACCACACCCCAAATAAATCATGTGTACCCAAATCCTTGTCTCAGGCACTGCTTCTGGAGACTCTGACTTACCACAGAGCCTGAGCTGCAAGTTCAGGAGCAGGATGGGAGGAGATGAAAGAAGAGGACTCAGAAGCAAGGCTAGGCTGTTAGAATGGGCACTGGTCTCTTTGTTGGGGGAGGTGGTGTGGGGGATGTATTACTGTTGGCTGGCCAGGATTCACCGCACCCCGTCTCAAAACCAAAGCTCAAATTCCCTTTGGGACACTACTTCTACCTCATCCCCCAGGTGGTCTGATGGGACTGTATCACCCTATCACCCACAGTTCTGGGGACGAGCCCCGGGTTAATTCAATCTTTGTGTCCCCCCACCCTCACCTCCAGCCACGGTGACTGACTCAAGAATGAGCATATAAATGAATCAGAGCCAGTGGAATGCTGGGGCTTCAGGAAAAAGAAGTGCCCTCCTTGCCACTGTAGTGGGTCAGCATCTATCCGACTGCAGCACAGCTATTTCGGCCACCTTATGGAGCTGAAGAACGGAGACAACCATGGGCAACCAAACTGAGAGATGGATTCTGGTTATGTCACTTGGGCTCTGAATCAAACTGCACCTGAAGCCAGACCTACACCTGAACTATTCTATCATGAGAAACAATAATTCCCACTGAAGCCAGTCTGAGGAGCATTTTCTGTCACTTGCAACCAAGAGTCCTAAGAGACATGCATGGTGTGTGTTGCATGGTTAGCACAGGGATCTGAAGGAACCCCGCAAACCCACACGAGTCAAAGCCAGAAGAGTACCCCTAATCTGTCTTCCTTCACTTCTATTCCAAGCAGCCTGCTCACTCCCAGGGTCGGCCGTGTTCACCAGGGCATTTGGGCCAGTAAGGCCAGTCCAGCCACGCCTGTCACTGTTGTGATCACTCAGCTGTAGTGGCCGATTCCTTCCACTGTAGTCTTCAGATTCCCTCTACCTCCTTCCTGGGAATTCATCACCTCTTCTTTCCCCCTCTCTGGGAGGGATCAAAGGGAGGCCACGCCAGGCAAGGAGAAGCAAGGCCATTACAAACGCCACATTAATTGGGTGGTAAGGGAGCTTCCGTCCTCAGGTGGTGAGGTTGCAGTGTTTCCTCTCAGGGCCAGGACGCAGAGAGGTAATGAGGCGTGGGGGAAAGGGCATGGGTTTTGGAGCTGGATAAACATGGGCTCCAGTCCTGGCACATCCCAGCAGTGGGGTCTGCTGTTTGGCCTCTCCAAGCTTCAAGTTCTCCATTTGGGAATAAGCACATCATCCTGACAGAGGCCTGAGGGCACGGAGCCCATAAAGTGACTGGGGACCAGAATGGGCCTCCTTAAAGTGCCTGGGGTGGGGAGAGGGGGAAGGAGTGCGGATCTCTAAGTCTGACAGAGGCAAGGGTAAGCTCAGTTCCTCGGATTCACAGTGGGACTGCCAGGAATTTGGCCAAGGGACAAGGCAGATTGGGACAAAACCTGGTTCACCCCACCCCCTCCTTCAGCCAGCCCAGGTCCTGGGGCTCATGGTGCCTACAGGGGGAAGTGAAATGGCACCCCATGGGACTAGGAAAGTGATCCAGGCTGGGCCAGGCTGAGTCCCCTCCCCACCCCACACCTAGAGGGAGAGGCCAAAGAGACCAAGGCTTGGAGAGAAGACGGTGCCCAGGACAGCCTCCTTGGGCAGTTCTCCTGCCCTGGGCAGAGCTTGGAAGCGGAGAGCACTTTCAGGCATTTCTCCTCAAACACATTAGACAAGGCCCTTAGAGGAAGCTCCTGGGGGAGCTCCAGAGGGAAGAAACTAGTGTTTGCTGAGCACCTACTATTTGCCAGGCACCGGTACTTTAAGTCCACCATCTTAACGAATGCTCACAGCAACCTAGCGAATAGGAATTATTCTCCCCACTTTGAATATGGGGAAACTGAGTCCCTTTGCCCTTAAGTGGCTTGCATGAGACCAGCTGAGAGGATATCAGAGCTAGGATTCCAGCACAGGAGGGTTACGTTCCAAAGGTCCCATACCCTGCAGCCTCCTGGGAGCCCAGGCCTGACATGTGACATCTGAAACTGGCCTGCAGCCAACCAGGCTGAGCGCAAGAGGCAGTCCTGGTTCGGCTGCTGGAGGAGAGAGGAGAGAAGGAAGGTCCACAGGGATTCAGGAAAGTTCCCCAGCGCCAGCTCCACTGCTTCCTGGAGGGGTGGGCCCTGGAGAGGGACTGGGAAGGGTGCCTCACTTTGGGGGGGCGGCAGGGTGTGTGCCTCCCTGCAGGGACTGCTTCACAGGCATCTCCCTCTGGATTCCTCAGGAGGGTTGAACAGAAAGAAAGGACAAAGCATGGAGGTACACAGTTTTGGGTTCAATTTCAGCACTACCGTTTCCTACCTACGTGTCCGCAGGCCCATCCCTTCCTCTCTGAACCTCAGATTATTCACATGAAAAACAGGAATGCTGTCTTATCTCCTGGCAGCCTTGCAAGGACTGATGAGGAGAAGCATGTGAAAATGCCTCGCACCTGACCTGGCACACAGCAGGGGCTCACTAAATGTTAGTTCTCACTCTCCACTTCCAATTCTCATGTGACAATAAACTCTCATCTAGTCCACCACTGTGACTAACTTATAAATAATATCTAACATTTACTGAATACTAACGGTGTGCCAGGCATTGTTCTGCATGTTTTATATCTGTTACCTCATTTAATTCTCAAAGAATCCTGTGAGGCAGATACTATTATCCCCATTTAACAGATGAGGACACTGAGGCACAGATGTTAAGCAACTTGCCCAAAGTCATACAGGTCACCAGGGGTAGAGCCAGGATTTGAATCTGGACACAGCTTGACTCTGGAGTCTTCGCCGTGAGCACTCGCCTCTCTCCCTCCCCTCTCAGCCCACGTTCACCGCAGACTCTTAAACCCCAAAGTGCTGTGCTAGGGTCACAGGGGACTAACGGAGATACATCTTGAGGTGCTCACGGTCCAGGGCAGGAGACAAAACTCACAGAAACACAAGTAAGAAGGTGGTAAATATCACAAGAGAAACTTGGGTTGCAGATTGAAAAGAGGGAAAGATCAGTGCCGGAGACTGGGGGAACGGCTCTCCAGGGAAAGGGAAGAGCGACGAGAGAGGTGGAGGGGTGGGAAGCCTCTATGAGGGCACAGGTGCACAAGGTCAAGTTTAGAGTGTAAGTTAGGGCCAAATGATGAGCGTCTGCTTGGGACTTTGTACCCTGTACTGGGGGCAGAGGAGCGAGGTTGAAGGATACTTTGGAGAGAAGGGACACACACAGGTTTCTGCTGTATAAACCCAGCTCTGCCCGCACTGAGAAGGAGGCCCTGGCTAGGACAGAAGATCAGCTGAGAGGCAGTTGTAATGGTCAGGATGCCTATTGATGAGGTTCTGAACGAAGGTGGGGACAGTGGGATGAGGTGTCCCATATCTGTCCCCCTGTGGGGAAAGGGGGAGAGTGGACCACAGCTGGTACCTCCTAACTCAGCCAGCCCCATTCCCTGGATGGTCAGCCTGGCTTGGGCCACCTGTTCCCACCGCCCAGGGATGTGAGCTGCAGGGATCATTAACTGAGGCCATGAACTCAGTCTCCTTGTCAACACATCTGGGTAGAGGTCCCTCCTCCACCTCCACTCCTCCTCCAGGGGAGGATGAAGCTGGACTTGCTGCCCAGCTGAGCGTTTCTCTCTCTGTAAGAATGCCAGAGATATGCACCTGCCACTAACGTTATACTACCCACTAGTCCCACACGCACATGTCCCCACATCACACGGCCTCACAGAAGGAGCACTAAACTAGGAGGCAAGACGCCTGCGTGCAGGTCCAACTCTGCTGTTCATGAGCTCTGTGGTCCTCAGCAACTCACTTACTCCATCTGAGCTTTGATGTTCTCATCTGTGAAATGGGCATAAAAGGCCTGCTTCCCAGGATTGCTTTGTGGACTGAGAGAATGTACATAAACATCTCCCATAAACTCTTGAACTACTGCTTGAATGTTGACTTGGTGCACATTTTCATTCATCCCACCAATTTCTGTTGAGCTCTGACTCTACCAGGTGTCAGGGAGTGCACAAGCCTTTGCACTTCCACACTCATGGTCCTATTCCAGCCTTCGTTCACCCTGTGATGGGGAAGAACTTTGCTTGAAACTCAAGCTATGTTCATATCCTGTGCATGACAAATGGGAAAATGGCTTAAATTAAAGGAAGAAAGATATTATCAGCACTAACTTCCCAATGCAGGAGGCCAGTTGGTTCCTGGAAATCTTCCCAGAAGAAAAGAATCAATTAAGTACTTTGCCCAGAATAGACACCAAATAAATTGCTGAGTAGAATTGACTCTGTCGTATTTGCCAGGAGATAGGAAGACCCCTTAAGGGGGTCTCAAGACCCCTTCTCTGTCTGACTTTCTATTAACCACATATACATGTTTGCCTGTGTAGTACATGGGTGAGAGTCTAGGGCTGGCACTTAGCAGACCTGCCTCAAACCAGCTGTGTGACCGTGGAAAGATCTCACATCCTCTCTGAGCCTCTATTTCCTTCCCTGAATGCCAATCAGAATGAGAAATGTAATGAACCTCCTAGGATAGTGTCTACACTCAATATTCCACAAGTGATTGCTGAATAAATGAATGAGTGAATGAATGACACACAATAAGGTGTACAATTCATGTTCACTCTTCCCGCTCGGGACCTGAGTCTGCTCACCGCCAAATGTCTCCAGGTTCCCTGTCGGTTCTGGCTTCTGTGATCTGCCTTCATGCCCAAGGTTCAAGCCAGGTAGAGAGCAGCTGAGGGATTTGGGGTCTGCAACTTCACACCCAGCAGCTCGGCTGCCCTCCTGTTTCAGGGCATGGGCAGCAGGTATGCACTGCTGTTCCCACGGGCCGCCCAGCTTAGCTGGAGGCTCCATTTGCTGGGAGAGTAGCCTGGGCTGCAGCCCTGCGCTGACCTGCTCTTAACCCCTAGGAAAGTTACACAAACTCCTCCACGCTCCACTGGGAGCTGGGTCGCATAGGGTGGGAGCAAGAACAATACTTCCCGTTGTGCCCTGGGCCTATTCCACATCAGCACACATGGGGGAGGGACAAAGGAGGCAAGCAGAGGGGGCAGCGCAGCTCCGGTTTCAACCATGCCTGGAAATTGGATCTTCCTCCCCAGCCAGAGTTTCCTGGAGCATGAAGGGGGTCTGGAACCCAGGTCTCAGCAGGAGACCACCCCATGTCTCTCACCAAGACCAGTCCTGCGCCTTGCTGAAGAGCAGATCTGCATAATTTCTTGCCATTGCATTTCCCTTCAGCAAATGAACCCCAGTTCCACGGTGTACCTACACGGAGATGGTGGGGAGGAAAGGGTCTACTCTGGGAACCAGGAAGCCTGGATATGGTTCCGCTGTTCCCAAGAAAGACATCAGGGTTGGATTAGCCAAGGCCTGAGAATGCAAGAGATGGAGCCAGACTATCCCATTCAAATTCTAGCCAGCCATTTACCACGTGGTGACCTCAGATTAGGTACCTACCACTCTGACACTTCTGCTGTAATGGTACCTCCCTCCCTGGGTCATTATGAGGAAAATGAGCACTTAAGGCCGTGCTCAGCAAATGCCGGCCGTATGGCTTGCTCGCCACACATGTTTAGTGGGAAGTGGAGGCACATGCAGTCCTCCCTTAACTTCTCAGGGAAGAACAAATTGTTCAAATTGTCTAAAACAAAATAGAACTACTTAAAGTACACAAAACTAGCTGTCAACATTGTGAAACATAATCACAGTTTTGATTGCTCGGTGAAAGTGTAAATATTGCAAATTCTTCTTCAGCCAAGAAAAGAAAAAAACAAAGAATAACTACAGACAACCCTCTCATCCCTCTCATTTGAGTTCTGCATGCCCATCTGAATTCGTTTGCTCATGTGACACGTGCACAGCTTTGCGTAACTTGAGACACATATTTTTTATTCTTCTTCAGTCATCTTATATTTAGGATCTAGTTGGCAGTGGTTGGTTTCTTTACAGGTAACTGTAGATATGTGAAAACAACAAAAGTCTCTCCTCTTCTCCCTGACAATCTGTCACAGCTACGTCTCTCCCTGTGCCCTTCTCTTTCAGTGACCTCCTTTCTTCCCTGTGCCCTCTTCTCGTCCTTGATTCAGAATTCCTAAAAGAGAACTAACAGGAATCATCAATGTCCCAGAGTGGGAGAAATAATTACGATTTGAGGGAGGAGACAGTTCAGGACCACGGACAGCAGCACAAGTTCCTTTTGCCTACTTGTCAGCCCAACGCTCAAACATTTTAGTTCTGCTCTGACTAGACCTCAGGAGACTCATGTCCTGAGAAGGGGGAGGAGGAGGCGGCTGGAAGGGCAAGATCAACTTTAAGGCCTCTTACAGCTCTGCGACCCTAGGATTCTTTGGCTTCACGTTTGCCATCCCTTGTCTTTTTCCCTCCCTCTCTCCCTCCTTTCCTTCCTTTCTTTTTCTTCTGTCTTTCTGTCTTTCTTTCTGTCTGTCTTTTTCTCTCTCTCTCTCTCTCTCTCTCTCTCTCTCTCTCTCTCTCTCTCTGAATAGGGACCTTCCATTCATTTTAATACGCTTACAGCTATCCTCCAGGGAGAGAAGCCAAAGAACGGAGCTCCTCATGACATAGTGGCAAGTGGGCCCTCAGAAACCCTCAGGACTCACTACTGAGGAGTCACCACCTGACTTTCCTTCTGCTCCTAGTCACCTAGATACATCTTATTAGTTCTCACAAAAGGCTGAGTTGCCATAACAAAGAGACCACAGGCCTAAAGAACAGAAAAGTTTATCTCATTCTCATGGAACAGGGCGAGTAGGAGGTCTGTCCTGCTCCACCCAGCCAGACAAGAAGCCACTCCCTCCGTGAGGTTTCCTCCACCAGCACTTGGTCATGCCCTTGTCTGCACGGTCGTGCTGGGTGCACAGGTCAGATAAGTAATGTCTCCCAGGAAGGAGAAAACGTGGGAGGAACACAAGAATAGCATTTTACAGGCCTAGGAGTAACAACATATCCCTTGAGCTCCTATTTCATTAGTGGGGACGTTGTTGCAGGTCCACACCAAGCTATGAGGGGACTGGAGGATTTGGTCCCTAGCTGGGCAAGCATGTGCCAAGCTACAACTTCACTGTTTTGGAAAAAGAAGAGAATGGACTTTGGTTCAACAACATTATTCTATCTAATGGATGAGGTAGAGCTGTGAAAATGGGAAGTTTTGCTCAGGGAAAAAGAAAGGAATGTATTGAGTCAGATATCATGCTAAGTGCTTTCTTGTACACTTAAATGTCTTGGGAGGGGGGGATCTCATCTCCCCAAATGTCCAATCCAGTTACTTCCCTAGTCTTTGCTTGTGCTGTTTCCCCCACCTGAAATTCCCTATTTCTTGGATAAGTTGATCCCACCCTTTCTTCAAGTTCAAGAACCATCTCCTTGATCACAGAATTTTGAGCCAGAGTGAACCTCTATAACTATTTATGTTACTGCTTCATTTTATAAGTGAGAAAACTGAGGCCAGAGAAGGAAAGACACTTGCCCAAGGTCACACAGTAAAGTATCCACATAGCTGAACAGTCCATAGCTACATCTCAGGAGTCCAAGTCCAGGGCTCCTTCTTTTACACAGCACTGAGAAATCCCTGCCTGTTCCCACAGGCTTCTGCTCTGCTTCTCATCATATGAGTTTGGACAAATCTCTCAGCCTCTCTAATCTCCAGATTTTTGAACTGTGAAATGAAGAGGTTGGGTCAGATTATTCCTATGGTTCTATTAGGACACAGACCCAGGCATTTAATGGTTGAGTCTCCCCAGACTTTCAGGTCCTGGCCCATCTCAATGACGCTGAACCCCCACACACACCCCAGAAAAAACCTGTACCCCTCTCCACGTCCTTCTACAGATGAATTCATAGCAGGATCAACAGAAGGGCTTTCTCCCCCATCTCCCCAGGGACCAGGCACGGGGCTGAACACTTTACATGTTGTATCTTATTTCATCATTGAAAACTCCCTGGAGAGTGAGTATTACTCTCCCCAATTTTTATATGAAGAAACTGAGGCTCTGAGAGGTTAATGGCTGTCTGGGGCAAATGGATTAGCTTTGATCCTGGGATCCCCAAAGTGGAGAGGCAGGAACAGCAAGGGGAGGGGGGAAGTTTCAGGGAGATTTTGTCTTGATGCAATAAAGAGCTTCCTACTAGAGCTGCCTCTAGAGCGATAGGCTGTCTTGGCAGGGAAGGATTTCCTGTTCTCTGGAGGTGTGCACACACGGGGTGAAAGATCAAAGGATTTTAGCACCAGATGGGTAAGGCAGGGGCAAAGGGGTCAACTCTATCAGTGATTCCCAGAGATTATTTCAGGAGATATATTGACCAGCATGAAAGTAACATTTCTTATAAAGAGAAAAAAAGTTACTCTGTCAATTATTTTTCAAACTTTCTGATTTGGACTGGGAGAAGGTCTTGGTTTGGTGCTAGTACAGCTTGCACAACTCTACCACTTGTTAGTTCCTTTTTGAACAGGAGAGAATAAGCCTCAGGCTCAGAGCTCTGGAGCAGTTGGCTGGACTCACTAGAATTGAATAATGTGGGGTTTTCGATTTTATTTATTTTTATGGTTAACTTCTTTCATGGTAAATGATTCTGGTTTCCTCATTACTTCTGTGATATGAAGTTTCATTTGAAAATGAATATGTTTTAAGAGAATGAAAATAAAAGCCACAGACTGGGAGAAAATATTTGCATTTGCAAAACACATACCTGATAAAGGACTTGTATCCAAAATATACAAAAAAGTCTAAAAATTCAACAATAAGAAAACAACTCAAAAAGTAGGCAAAAGATTTGAACAGTCATCTCATCAAAAAAGATACACAGATGGCAAATAAGCATATAAAAAGATGTTCCACATCATAAGTCATGAGGGGATTACAAGTTAAAACAACAATGAGATGTTATTAACTATCTATTACAATGGTTAAAATCCAAAATACTAACAACACTAAATATGGAGCAACAGGAACTCTCATTCGCTGCTGGTGGGACTACAACATGGTACAACCACTATAGAAGACAACTGGCAGTTTCTTACAAAACTAAGCATACTCTTAGCATGTGACCCAGCAATCACACTCCTTGGTATTACCGCAAATGAGTTGGAAACTTATGTGTACACACACACACACACACACACACACACACACAGCACATGAATGTTTATAGCAGCTTTATTCATAATTGTCAAAACTTGGAAGCAACCAGATGTCTTTCGAAAGGTGACGAGATAAACAAAAAATCTGTGGTATATCCAGACAGTGGCATATTATTGAACATTAAAAAGAAATGAGCTATCAAGCCACAAAAAGGCATGGAGCAAGCTTAAATGCATATTGCTAAGTAAAAGATGCCAGTTGAAAAGGCTACATACTGCATGATTCCAACTATATGACATTTTAAGGCAAAACTACAGTGACAATGAAAAAATCAGTGATTCCCAGGGGTTGAGGGGAGAAAGAGATAAGTAGGTAGAGCACAGAGGATTTTCAGGGCAGTGAAACTATTCTGTGCTATATAGTAAAAGGTGAACGAACATATGGAATGATGCATTTGTCAAAACCCATAGAACAGTACAACTCAAAGAGCGAATCCTAATAAAAACTGTGGACTTTAGTTAATAATAGTGTGTCAAGATTGGTTCAATTGTAACGGAGGTACCACCCAGCATTGCAAGATGTAAATGGTAGGGGAAACTGCAGACAGAGATTGGATATATGGGAACTCTCTGTACTTTGTACTCATTTTTCGGTAAACTTGAAAGTTCTCCTAAAACTAAAGTCTAATAATTTAAAATAAATAAATGTATTTAAGTTTAAGAAGTTTGTCAACTAGCAATTCCACTTCTAGAAATAGAGATGTGTATACCCAAGACATGTCCAAGACTCTTCAGAGCAGCACTGTTGGAAATCACTGAATTTCCACCAATAGAAGAATAGATAAATGAATTGTGGTATATCCACACAATGGAATACTATACAGCAACGAAAAAGAGCAAACCACTGTTATATGCAACATCAATGAATCTCACAAACATAACGCTGACTGTAAGAAGCCAAATACCAAAGTGTCTATCACATCTGATTCCATTTGTATAAAGTTCTTAAAAATGCTAACCTGATCCACAGTGTTAGGAGTCAGGACAGCCATTCCCTGTGGAGGGGTTTTGAGACCGCAAAGGGGTCCATGGGTATTTCTGGGGTTCTGGCAGTGTTTCCTTCCTCATCCTGGGTGCTGGTTACACAAACGTGCTCACTTTGTGAAAAATTCATCTAGATATTCACTTACAAGTTGTGTACTTTTCTGTATATACACAAAAACTTTACACAAAGTGGGTCCATTAACAATATTGCACATAAACAGTAATAAAGGATGAAACTCCACGACCCAGCATTCCCCCACCCCCAGCATTATGCCCGACAAAAGTGTATTCACATGCCCACCAAAAGACATGTACGGACTGCTCACAGCAGCACGGTTTTGAATAGCCACAAACTACAAAACTACTCACTACTCAACAGAAGATTGGATCAACTGTGGTGTATTAAAACAATCAAACACCATGCCACATGTTAAAAAGGATAAGACTATTGCCTCACCCAACAACACAAATGGAGCTCACAGACAAGATGTTGAGTGAAGGAAGCAAGACAAAGACGGCCTAGTGGAAAAGTCCAGTTATGTGAAGTTCAAAATCAGACAAAACTAATCACTGGTGACACTTGGGGGCTACTGACTGGAAGAGCGTCGGAGGGAGCCTTGTGGGTGCTGGAAACATTCCACATTGTGATGGGGTGGACATACGTGAAAATGATCAAGCTGTGCACGTAAGATATGTGCACCTTAAGTTTAAACATATAGGGGGAAGTCAGAAATGGCCAACCTTAGGACAATAGAACACAAATGACTTAAGTTCGGGAAATAGTGGACAAGAAGTTTTTGGGGGCCTTCCTGTTCTGAGAGCAGGATCCTCTAACTGCAGCAGTACCAACACCTCCCCACCAACGGCCCCCAGGCCTGAGGTCAGCGGGTGACCTGCCCCTTATCTGGCCTGGTGATCAGTGGAGACACTGGGTTTAGGGGGTCAGACGCCAGTTGTCCCCACTCTGTCCCCAGGGCCAGCTCTGAGCACTGCAACCCGAGGCCTCGGATCATGAGGGCAGATTCCTGCTTGAGCCTTTACAAACAAACAGAGGGCGATGGCGGTATACACGCTGCCGTCCCTCCCTGATCACCCCCAAAGCATGGTGGACTCTTTCCTGGGATGTCCTGTGCCTCCCCAGCCTGTCGCCATCTCAGACCCAAGCATCACTGGGCATCCTCCCATGCGCTTGGCCCCAGCATCATTTTTATCCCCTGATCTACAGACTCACTGCAAGAGAGGTCACGTGCCTTTACTTCTCCACACCTCATTTCCATCTCTGCATAATGTGGGGACAGAGGAGACTCAGAATAGAAGCACCGACCAGCCCCATCCAATGCTGGGTTCCCTTCGGCGACATCACAGGCAGTTACCCAGCTTCTGCCCGAACACCTCCTGTACTGGGGAGTTCACCTCTGACCGTTAGAATGTGCTTCCTAGAAATGAGGTGCTGCTAGACTGTGCCTCTTTGGGCAAAAAACCTTAAATTATCTATTAAACGTATGGTTGTCCCTCAGTATCTGTGGGGGACCCCTGGCGGATACCAAAATCCAGGGATGCTCAAGTCCCTTTTATAATCCATATTTGCACATCGGAGCGAGGAGGGGGTGCCTACACCACACTTCATTCACATGGATTCAGCGAAGAGCTTGATGCAAGGCAAATGCAAGTTCTGATTTTTGGAACTTTCTGAAAAAATTTTTTTCAAATATTTTGATCTAGCTTATTTAATCCATGGAAGGAAACCCACAAATACAGAAGGGCAACTGTATATAAATATGTACATAAATATATACATACATATATATGTATATATATATAAAATCTCCACATATATATGCCTAATTTGCACAGATAAGCTCTCTCTGGAAGGCTATGCAATAACACAAGCAATAATGGTGGCTTCCAAGGAGGGAAACGGGGTCGGGTGCAGGGGTAGGAGGAAGATTTACTCCCTATTCTCACCCATCTGTACCTTTTGAATTTTGCACTTCGTGTGTGCATTACCTAGTAAAACTAAGCACAATACTTTGGAAAAAAAGAGTTCTAGTTCTTACACTTCCCGGTGGGCCTGGCTCGGGGTGAGGTCAGAGCCAGTTGCACCCCACCCGCCAGCCCACACACTGCCTGATGGATATTTAAGACTTTGGAAGCAAATGCCAGAGCCCCGATCCCTCTGCCAGTATTTGTTGTGAGACTGACAAATTGCTTAACTTCTCTGAACCGAAGTTTTCTTGCCTGTAAAATGCTAAAATAACAATGTACAAGGATTAAATAAGGCAATGTCTGGCTCAGCATAGGTGCTTGATAAAGTCTGTTATTAATCTCGTCCCCTTACTTTACTTACACACATACACCTTTCAATTTACAAAGTATTTTCCTATTTAGTTCTCATGTCAGTGTTAGCATGTTTAACCCCATTTTACAGATGAGAAACCAAGGCGCAGTGTGACTTGCCCAAGGTTACATAGCCAAAAGGTTGCCAAGCAAAGAACCAGGCCTCCTGAGGTTTACTGTGCGTCTTCTTCCTCACCAGGCTGCCTCTGGGTCTGGGATCTTTACTAAGTATCTTAAATTATTCTCTGAGGGTCTTGGAAATGACCCTGGCCCTCTCCCTTCCACTCTCGCCTCCACTGCTCAAGACATGTCTCTTTCCTGAATCTTTGTCCTGGAAGTCTGGGCATTTTGAGAAGTGGGGGGGAGAGGGAGAGGGACAGGGCTGTCCCACGGCCTAGCCTGGGCTAAGCTTGACCTCACAGAAATCTGGGGTGGGTCCCTGACACTTGTTTGCAAGACCTGGAGGAGAGACCAGCCAACGTGATGGTCCCAGGGCCATATGAAGATGTCACCACAAGAGGCCGCACAGGGCAGGCAGCTATAATTAAGACTTTGATTGGAGGACAGTCAGCAGTCAGTGTGGGCAGAGAAGGTGGCTCCAGCCCAGACACTGGAGGGCAGTGATTCCCTGGGATTCCCTCTGACCATAGGAACCAGCAGGCAGGCTCATCATCCCCAGCGAGGATGTGTTTGTGGGGTTTCTCCATCCAAGTCCATCTTGCCCTTGGGCTCCAACAGGTTCAGCTCGTATCTGTCATGCTCAGCATGTGGCACAAACAGAGCCTGGCAATACTAGGCACCCATTAATTATTGGCTGAATAGATGAGTGGTACCCCCCAGGCTGTCCCATCCACCCCCAGCCTCTGCACATTGCTGCCTCCATCACTCACCCATTTCTGTGCACGCCAACCCCCCCGTGTCTGGGAAGTTCTGGCTGAAGTCTACCCCTCACCCTCCCTGCAGTAGCCTCGCCCCAGCCTCTGTGCGGGGAATGGAGTGTCAGGCTAGGGGCGTGGGTGATGTTTATAAGAAGCCACAGCAGACTTACTGCAGCCCCCTCAGTTCCCAAGGTGGAGGAGAAAATCACAGCTGTAAATTTCCCCAACAGCACCCTTCCAGGCCCCTCCTCCTGGATTCCAGCCCCTTAGCTCGTGATTTACGTGATTTACGAAGGGAAAGAATCAGCAGCCTCAGCGCCTCTGCAGGATGGAAATGGGTTCCTGCAGCCCCAGCAGAGAGTACGTCCTCACCCCAGGCCTGGGGTAGGAACCCCAGTGGTCCACCAACACCCCCACCACCTTGGCTCTTCTGCCTCCCAGCTGGGGTCCCCATCACCCTGCCCTCCCAAAGCCCAGGCTCCCTGGGAAGCCAGGAAGCATTAAATCCCCCAGGTGCTCATTCCACAACCACTCTCCCTGACCTTTAGTTTTCCATCTGTCCAACGGGACTATTGGGGCCTCATGCTGAAATGGGGAGGGCTCCAGCCAGGGCCCCACTACAGCTGAGGACAAAACCACAGCATTCATTCACTCAAAGCCAGAGCCTAGATTACACAGACAGAAAGTTGTGGTATGTCCAGAAGGAACGGGTCTGGGCTTCACCCCACCAGTTAGCAATGTGGAAAGAGCACTGGATTTCGAGTCCAGAGGTCTGCATTCTAGTCTCTGTCCTGCCAATAGCTCCTGATATGCCTTTGGGTAAGTCATTTTTTCTGGATGTCAATTCCTTCATCTGTAAAATAGGGGCCTGGGTCAGGTGGGGGTGGAGAGCCTGAGCGGCACCCCCAATCCCTCCCACCCTGGAGTCTACCTCTCATCCTGGAATAGCATTCACTGATATGGCTCCCCAAGTGACCTCCCTGCCCCAAGTCATGTTACATGTCCTCTCCGACTCCCCAATTCTGGAGGAGGGCGGAGGGTGAACTGCTGTCCCGCACCTGCTTATAAGGTAAGGGTCCTGTTGCTTTTGTGTCCCCCTCATCCCTGAGGCTGTCACCAAGGCGAAGGGCCCCCTCTCATCTTGGCCTGAGAGCACAGGCTCTTGGAAGCCTACCCCCACCCCCCAGTAAAACGTCTCCTTTTTGTTCCCTCTCAAAGTGGACCTTCTTATGCCCACCCCCACCACAGGCAGGGCTGCATTCCCACCAGCTCCACCAGGAAGCTGGGAGCCAGGGCGCTTCTGAGAGGTCCAGGTTGCTGTAACTTCTCTGCCCACTCCCAGCAGCAGGCAGATGTTGCCCCTCTATATCAGGGCACCAGGGATCAGAAAGAGGGGTGGATGGTGAGGCAACAACCACTTCACTTCCCATAAATGCTCAATGGGCTGAATCAACCAGTCTGGTGGCTGGGCTGTGGGTAGCACGTTTGTAGTAACCTCACAATCAGATAGTAATAACGGCCCTACATGTACTGAGCCAAGCGTTGTTCTAAGCACTTTACCTACAACAGCTCCTTTAACCATCACAACAACTGTAAGAAGAGTGGGCTACTATTATCCCCGATCTACAGGTAAGGAAATGAAGTTCAAAGGGGTCAAACTGCTGCGCCAAGGTAAGAGACTGGGGCCAGATTCAAACCCCAGGTGTCTGCTCGGACGGACGCCTGAGCTCCACTCAGCACTCTGAGCATTAGGGGTGGGGGGCACCTCTGCTCTCCTCCTCTTGTGGGGAACAGAGGCCCAGTGAGAGGAGAAAAGTCCCCCAAGGTCACACAGCAAGACAGAAGCAATCTTGTTGCTCAAACTGGGTCTCCTGGAGGCCTGTCCTGAGCTCTAATCCACATCCAGACAGCGCTGGCGAGCCTCAGGACAGAGCAGCCCCCACCACCCAGAAAATGAAGGGTGTGCCCTTCCCTTGGCCATGCTCAATCTCTCCGTGGTCCAAGGGAGGCCGGCTCTCCTGTTTTGGGCTGCTCCACGGCTATCTGTCAGTGATCTGTAAGCTCTTCCCACAACACAAATCCCATGACTCCATTCATCAATGACCAAGGGTGCCATTTTTATTTTCGTATCAGCCCATGTTCTTAGGCATTCGTTTTGTCCACCTGGAATTCAACTCAGCTGGTGGTGAAACTGTTTGCTGCTCAGAGACCTCACACGGGAGGCAGGGGCCTACCCTCCCAGAGAGTGGCTTGCCTCAGACACCAGGAAACAGGATCCTAACCTAGTTGAGTCAAGTTCCGAGTAGATTTTTGCCTGCAAATGTTTTATGTTTTTAAATCCTAAATTCCTCCAGTGCAGGGTGTATGTTTCTCCATTACACTGGGGAGTTTCCAAGGCAGAGCTATGTCTCCCCCATCTGCCTAGGGGTTCTCTCGGGGTAAGATTTGTGTCTCTCCCATCAGCTTGAGGGCTTTCCGAGTCCAGAGCTGTGCCTTCCTCATCAGAGTGGTTATTTCCCAAAGACAACAATGTGTCTCCCCCATCAGACTAGCTATTCTCTGAGGAGAATTCTCTTTCCCGCATCCGACTGAGTAGGGTCTGTATCCCCCACCAGTCAGTCTCCATCCTGGCACAGCCAAATCTACACCATTTGGCACAGGGCAGCTTCTCCCAGAATGAAGTTTCAGACGACAGAAAAACTCCTCCATCCCTCCCACTCCAACCCCAGGGAGCCAAGCCAAAGAGGCCACTGTGAGGGGCCACTGGGGCCTGTCCCCGGCCAGCGGGGCCCAGCCAGGACCACAGGCTCCTCTCCCTGCCTGCCACCCCCACTGGGCAGCCAGCGCCCCCTGACCCCATGGCCTTCCATCATGGGAGATCTATAACATTTACAATCCCAAAACAAAAGGCCCCGAGGGCCGAGGACAGAATTCATCTTCCCAGCTGACAAGCCCCGTTAATTAACGACTTGGAAATCGATGACGAGAAGGGACAGGCGGCAAATGACACCTCATCGTGGCCAGGAGGAGGGAGGAAATGTCCGGGGACTGGCGGACACGCACCGCAGGGCTGGCCGGGCGCCTGGGAGAGCCACCGCACCCATCTGTCACTGTCACTTCAAACACAGTCGACTACCCCCAACCCAGAAATTCTCATTTCCCACCACAGCAGACCCCCAGGAAAATGGGGGGGGGGGGCTCTGTGCCCAAAGAGTGAAGTGAAAGTAATTATGGAGCACCTACTACGTGCCAGGTATTGTGCTGCATGCTTGTCATTCATTGTAATCTCTTCCAGCAGCTGTGGAAGGTAGGTTTTACTATTCCCATTTTAGGGATGAGCAAATTAAGGGCTGGAGGAAAGTCAACCTAAAGCTGGGGCTGTGTTTTAAAATGTGTTGTAGGCTGATGAAATCAGTTCTTAGATCTAAGAAGTCATCTTGATTAAAGAGCTCTGGATTCAAGGACAAAAGATCTAAAAATGAGGCCAGCCTCCAGCTCCACTTGTGTAGTATCAGACAAGTTATTTAATTTCTCTGAGCCTCAGTTTCTTCATGTGTCACAAAGGGAGAATAACCCCCACCCTACTTATCAGACAGAGGGCTCACTAGCCTTATGGATGAGTGTAGGAAGCAAGAAGGCCTACACTTGGGGAGAGGGTCAGACATTATTTTCTTGTCACTAGGTCTACTGATCACCCCTTCCAAGCCTGGGACATGACAGATACGGAATGAAATGGTGTGAGAGCCAGAGGGCCGTGCTGGAGAAGGGAAGACTTGAGAAAGCTGAAGGGTGACCATCAAAGATACAAGGACAACAGGAAAAAGGCCCCCTTGTGCCAACCTGAAAGGACCTGGATCTTTCTGTAAAGAGGAGATAACAGACGTACCTACCTCATGAGGTTGTTATAAAGTTGAGACAAATTATATAAGGGCTTAGCATGGCTTAACATATAGTAAGTGCTCAATAAATGTTAGAAAGGGTTGATATTCTCCGATTCCCTCTCCCTCTCCCCAACAAATACTGGTTGAGATGCAGCACAGAGGGAGAAAATAAAGCATGTGGGTCGCGTACCTGATCCAGGGTTCCATGCTGAGGGTCCTGGGAGGGGGTATGGCTCCCACTCTTGGAGAAGACCCCTGAAACTTACCTTTTGCTGTGAGGAGCTCAATGTTGGGGCAAGGACACAGCTCTCTGGGAGCCCAGAGGAGATGCTGTCTGACCTGGGTTGGAAGAATGAGTAGAAAATCATCATGGAGGGATGTGGACAGAAAGGGACTCAGGCCAGGGGGAAGCAGTCCAGCTGGTGCTGGCACACAGTAGATACCTCCCCTGTCCCCCTCCACCCAGCCCAGAGCTCATCAGAGTCCTAAAGGTGTCTGGGGAACGTGGGAGTGCCTTGTGGCCACTGGGGGTATGAGGGTGGAGAGCCTGGAGGGGCTGGGGCCAAATGTGAATGGATCCAAATGCCATACCACACTAGGAAGTTTAGAAACTCAGCTTTCTTATCTGTAAAATGGGGTCAGATGCCAAGGAAGATAACACAAATGGCAAATAAGCACCTGAAAAGAGGCTCAATATCATTAGTCATTAGGGAAGTGGAGGTACCATTTCACACTACTAAGATGGCGATAATCAAACAAACACGGACAATAAATGTTGGCAAGGATGTGAAGAAATTGGAACCCTTGTGCATTGCTGGTAGGACTGTAATGGGAGGCAGCCACTGTGGAAAACAGTTCAGAGGGGCCTCAAAAAGTTAAACATAAATTTACCATATGATCCAGCAACTGCACTCCTAGGATACATCAAAAAGAATTGAAAACAGGGACTCAAACAGATACTTATATGCCAATGTTCATCGCAGCATTATTCACAACAGCCAAACAAGTGGAAACAACTCAAGTGCCCATCAACAGATGAATGGATTTACACAATGTGGTACGTACATAGAATGGAATATTATTCAGCCATAAAAAGTCTGAGGTTACAATACCTGCTACAACATGGATAAACCTTTAAGACATTATGCTAAGTGAAGGAAACCAGATGCAAGAGGAAAACTATTGTATGAGTCCACTCATATGGAGTATCTAGAATAGGCAAACTCATAAGGCAGAAAGTAGATTAGAGGTTACCAGGGGCTACAAGGAGTGGGCAATGGGAAGTATTGCTTAATCAGTACCAAGGTTCTATTTGGAGTGATGAAAAAGGTTTGGAAATAGTGATGGTGGTTGCAAAACATTGTGAATGTAACTAATGCCACTGAATTGCGGACTTAGAAAATGGTTAAAATGGCCAATTGTATGTTATATATATTTTACCACAATTAAAAAAAATTAATCCAACAGGAAAACAAATTGGACCAAGAATCTCTTTGGCAAAAATTCTGTTTTAGTTGTCTCCTTGGGACTACTCTGGGATCAGAGGGGACTGGCACGGGGTAGATCCTCTGACGTGAGGGTGGGAAGACACATTGTACTCCCTCTGCTGCTTCTTTCCAGCTGCCCCCAAAGCCCCCCTCCTCCCCCAGCCCAAGGCATGGAGGAAAGCTGGCCAGGACTGGGCCAGCCTGGGATTCCTCTGAGAGCAGATGGCTTTACTCCTCTTCTCGCCACCCACAGCTCCCTTAAAGAAGAGACCGTCAGAGAATACGTCATCTCACCGGAGCTGTAAATGTCAAATTTAAATTCATACTTTGTACCACCTTTGATTTCAAAGAGGATTACACCTCAGTGGTGAAAGGCGGCCACAGGGCAGGGCCTGAGCAGGCCTCCTGGGCCTCTGCTGGGCCCTGAAGCATTGTTAACTCCTTCCAACTCATTAGGTCTAATCCTCGTGGTGCCGAGGAAGGGGCTCTGGGCTGCACCCGGCACTCAGGACCATATGTGCCCATTGTATCACTCATTCGCTAATCCAGCACCCGTCATGGGCACCAGCCCACTGGAAAGGGGCTGTAGACACCCGCTCCAGGCTGGGAGGGGGCAGACTGGGGGCTGTTTCAGCTTCCAAAGCCCCTCAAATCCTTTGTGGATCGGTCCACAGGGACCACGGCCTGGGAAGGAAGAGATGGGAGTCCCAGGGGAGGTGGAAAACCAGACATCAATCTGTCCTGCTATGCTTCTCTCTCCCAATATATACTTACTTACATAGACACCCAATAGGAATGCACACTTACATATACACACTCACCCATCTACACTCACTCCGTCACACACCTACATACTTGCTGTATGTGGCTGCACACGTGCAACGTGTCCACTTTCTCATAACACCTAGTTGCCAGCGGTACACCTGTGCACCTGCACATATTCACATACACACCTCACACATTCAGACACAGCCACACGCACACACACTAATCTACACACTCACAAATACCTGGTCCACTCTGCAGAATTTTCCAAGTTTATCTAAAAAAATTACAGAGCCCCTGGCCTTTCCGTCCTGACCTTTCCAATACCCCGATGTTAGAGTTGGAAGGGCCTTTAAAGAGAACTGAGTCCACCTGTCTCTCTTCCAGGTGGGTAGACTGAGGCACTGTAGGATGAAGGGGCCTAGTAGGCAGTGTGGAAGCTTGAAAGGAGTGGAGCCTGGAGCCCTGCAGCAGCAGCTCTGCCCTCGCTAGCAGGTTGAATTTGGGTAATTCTCTTATGCCACAGGGCCTCTGCTGCCTCGTCTGACTATAAAGGTATAACAGACCTTCCCTGCAGGGCTGTTATGGGGATAAAATGAGACAATGTACAGGCATGCCTCAGAGATACTGCAGGTTCGGTTCCAGACCACTGCAGTAGACTGTCACAATAAAGTGAGTGGTAATCTTTTTGCTGGTGGAGGCCCTTGCCTTCAATTGGTAAAAAAAAAAAAAAAAAAAGCAACATCTGTGAAGTGCAATAAAGCAAAATGCAATAAAACAAAGTATGCTTGTATGTCCAAGTGCTTTGTGAAAGCAAAAGCACCCTACACAAGTCTGCAAATGTCACAAATGGATTCCCAGAGTCACCTGTGAAGAAGCAACGGTAAGACTAGAACTCAGAGCTTTGGACTCTCTGCCCAGGCTCTCCATTGCCCAACACTTTTCAAAAGAGAGAGAGCGCCAGCCAAAACCCATGGGCCGGGGGTTCGGGAAAAGAGACTTATTCACTCATCCATTCACCTACTTATTCATTCAACTATGAGCCAGACACTGTGCCAGGCATTGGGCAAGCAGCTGTAACCCAAATGTGGTCTATCCATACAATGGACTATTATTCAGCCATGAAAAGGAATGAAAGTCTGACACATGCTACAACATATGTGGACCTTGAGAACATTATGCTAAGTAAAATAAGCCAGACACAGAAGGACAACTATTGTAAGATTCCACTTCTATGAGGTACCTGAACAGACAAATCCAGAGACAGAGAGTAGAACAGGGGTTACCAAGAGTTGTGGGGAGGAGGGAATGGGGAGTTATTGTTCAATGACCACAGAGTTTATGTTGGGATGATGAAAAACAGAGGATATAGATAGTGGTATGGTTATACAACACTGCAAATGTCTTTCATGCCACGGAAGTGTACACTTACAAATGATTAAAACTATAAATCATATGTTACCACAGTAAACAATCAAAACAGAAGTCCCTACCCTCGTAGAGCTTAGATCCTAATGGAAGGAGACAGACAATAAATAAGAAGGAATAAGTAAATAAACAAGACAAAATAAGTAAAATGTATTCTATGAAAGATGGTGGCAAGTGCTATGGAAAGACATCACGCCAGAGAAAGGAAGAGGGAGGGTCAGGGGTGGGGCTACAGTAGGAAATAGGGGAGTCAGGGAAGTCCTTCCTGCAAAGATGCGAAGGAGGTGAGGCAGTATGTGGACATCTTGGGAAGAGGACAGGCCCAGAAGACAAAGGCCCTGAGGTGGGAACGGGTTGGTGGTCACAGGGTGCAGCAAGCGGACCACTGTGGAGTGAGAGGAAGGGAGAGGGGTGGGCGGGGAGCTGGGGCCTGACCAGATCAGACATGCACAGCTGGAGTTCTCATCACGCACTTAGCCCGCATCTGGGAGGACCAGCCATGCCCCAGCACCTACCAAGCACCCACTCCCAGACTCACCCCTCACATCCCCTTCCACCTCTCAATTCCACAGCCCACTCTTCAAACCTCCCTATCTCCCCCCTGTACCTTGACACCCCCTGAACCTCCCCTGGACTCACTGCAGCAACATGCAGACATTCTAGCTCCCACCTACACAGCCCTCAGCCCAGCCCCGGGTTCTTCCACAATCTTTCTCCTGACTTCTCAGCCACATGCACCAAAGCTCAGACACAGGAAAAGGCCCAGCTCCTTGACCAGATGTTTCTTAATTCTGTTTCAACAGGAAGAGGGAGACCTGCGTCCATCCCATCAAACGTACTTGACATTCTGGGAGGTGGGAGGGAAGTGTGTGTGTGTGTGTGTGTGTGTGTGTGTCTCCCTCGGAAGGTCCCATGCAAGGTTCACACTCCAGAAGAAATGCCTACCCTGGACCTCAGTGGGGCAGAAGAGAGAAGATTGGAGAATGTAAGCTGTTGGCAGCAGCGACCTGAGCATATACTGTAGAGGAGAAAACCACCAGTTTGCTTCCAACACACTCAGAAGCACCCTGTCCCAGCAGCCTTCTGGCCTCATCGTCCTCCACATGGGTCTCTGGCTGCTGCTCTTTTCCCCGACAATCCACTATCAATCCAGCAGCCAGAGGGACCTCATTAAGCCTAAATCAGATCATGTCCCTTCCCTAGTCAAACGCTGCTATGGCTCCCCACTTCCCTCAGAATCAACGTCCTTGCAGGGACCCACCAGGACCACCCTATCTGTCTCCCTTGCCCTCTCCTCTCTGACCTCACCTCCTACCACATTCTTCATCTCTCATTCCACTGGCCTCACTGGCCTCCTTCCCTTTCCTTGAATATACCAGACCCAATCCCGCCTCAAGGCTTTTGCACGAGCTGTTCCCTCTGCCCAGAAGTCTCCTCCCCCAGAATTCTGCATGGCTCACCTAGATCAGGTCCTTGCTTAGATATCACCTCCTCAGGGAGGCCCTCCTAGACTATCCTATTACAAATTGAACCCATTCCCACAACACCTTCTCTGCCTCCTTCGTTTTCTCAATAGTACTTATCACCACTTGATGCTGTTTACTGTCTCACTCCCTCCACCAGCATGGTAGCTCCGTAAAGGCAGGCGTTTTTGTCTTTGTTCACTTCTTATCTCCAGTGCTTAGAACAGTACCTTGTCCCTCGTCAATCCTCTGTCAAATGAATGAATAAATCTACCAGGAACTACAGTGAGGGGGACGCTCCCAGGGAGGGGGCAAGCAGAAGAGAAAAAAAAGAAATCTGACATTTGTTTTAGCCTCACTGTGAGCTGAGTACTTCACACTCAGAAGGCTAATGCTGAGAGAGGTGAAGGAATTTGCCCAGGGTCACACAGCTTGGAGACGGGAAAGTGAGGTATGTCTGCTTCAAAACCTGCTTAATTTATCCGGTGCTATCGCCAAAGTGTTGGCATCCTGAGCTCCTGAACATGGTGTCCTTCTTGTTCTGCCACAATGCTATTTCTGCAGTTCCCCCTTTCCCCTCCCCACAGAAGGCAACAATAGCCCTCCTCCCTTCCCCTGCACGCATGCGAACACACACACACACACACACACACACACACACACACACACACCTTACTTTCTCATTGATAAGTGCAGGAGCTTCATTAGAAGATCACGTAGATCCCTCCGGGCCTGCTCTGAGCACCAGACACTTGCCTTCTTCAGGCTGGAGGAACACCCCACCCCACCCGGCACCGGGCTCCCACGAGTGTCTGTCTCACTCTGAGCCTGCGCATCTGCTCACGTTTGCGTCCTCAAGGGCGGAGCTGGGCTCGCAGACCTCTCGGAAGAGATGGCCTGAAGGAGGAGAGATGGGAAGTGGGCTGGGCTGGGCTTGGGTTGCCACAGAGCACGAGGTCAATGAAGCCTCGTTAAACGAGTGAATGAAGTGAATACACCTGAAAACCACAGGCCTCAGCCAGGTTCCGCGTGGAGTCAGTGGGCTGGTCATTTGCCGCTTCTGAGTGGCCCTCCCTTCTTGGCCACACCCACTTTTCCAGCCCTTGGATGCCCCAGCCTAGGACAAAGCCCACAGCGGTTTTGATCCCCCAGTCTTTTTCCTTTAGGTTGTGGTTCAGTCTCCTCGACTGTCAAATGTGGCTGTTGTAAAGCACTCGCCTAATGCCTGGCTACGGTAAACTCTCACTAGAGGACGTTAGTGATGGAGAGGGTGATGGAATGAAGCTGGGGGAGGGATCCCCAAGTAGACCCACCCTCTGCCTCTCTTTCCAGACCTCGCAAGCTCAGCAGAAAGGACAGAAATGGAGGCTTTGACGTGGAAATCAAACGAGTCCAAACAGTAAGGCCATATGAAGAGGAAGGCTGGAGACGAGAACAGACGTTTGTTGAGTAACTATTATGTACTGAGTTATATCCTTTGACCCTCACTGTGCTCTGGGCCCCTGATGCCGTTGCCTGCGTCCTACTGAATACCCTGTGCACCTCTGTCACAGGTCACACCGTATTTCCCTTTGTCTTTCCTGCTGTGAACATCTGGGAGGAAGGGCTGGAATTATCCCTGTTTGTGTCCCAGTGCCTTGTATGCATGAAGATAGGGTGGTTTTGTCCCTGTGTCCTAGATCAGAACATAAAGACATAGGACAGTAAGTAACTTCCCCAGGTCCGGCAGCAGTGCTATAGCCAGGATTGGGGACGGGGGTCTACTAAGGAGGACAGAGCTGGGGGAGGGCAAGATTCCTAGTTGGACATTGGGGATGAAGAGTGTAGCCTTATCGCCCCTTCGTGATGCAACAGCAGCACAATCACTGCCACCATTATTGAGCACTTTCTGTTTACCACCATTAGTAAGCACACTAAGAGTTTTGTACACGTTAGTCTCATTTCATCCTCCCAGCCAGCCAGGGAGGTAGGTCCCATTACTAGCCCCCATTTTATAGGTGAGAACACTGAGGCTCATAAAGCAAGGTGACCTACCCTGTTTTGGAGACTTTAGGATAGGTATCGGCCACCCCGCCTCTCCTAGAATGCTCCACTTCCCACAGTCTCATATTTGAGACTCATCGATTGATTATTGATGGATGCATTTGTGGTCTGGCTCTGGGGCCTCTCAGTCAGGCCCTGAGCAAGGACAGAAATGAGGGTAGAGGCGGGGGTCCTCCAACCCCAGGAAAGGCCCTCAGGCTGTCCTCACCCCAGCATGCCTGCTTCTGGCATCCACCACTGCCAACTCAACCCACCTTCCCTCCGCCTCTGGATTTAAAGGCACAGTGACAATTAATCACCTGATGACATGGAGGGCAGGCTGCAGAGGAGTTAATTAATTAGGGAAATTTCTCCCAGCCCTTTGAAGGTGAAATGTATGGGGAGGGGACAGGGCCAGGGACAGTTATTATTCAAGCTGAACAGGCTGACTCTAAGAGAAGACTCCAAGAACAAGGGTGGAGACCTCACCAAAGTAGCATAAAGCATGCTCAAGACCGCCCTCCTCAGCCCAGCTCTAGGCCTCAAGCCACAGCGGGTGGGGTCCCCCTCCTTAGGCAATGGGCTGGGGCATCCCTAGAGGAAGAAGGGCCTCTGGGAACTAACTAGGATAAGAAGGGCAAAGCTGTTACCTGCACCCCCTCACCAGATAAAAGCAGCCAATGATACTGCATATGCCAAAGCCCCTAGGAATGATTTGGGTGTCATTCGCACAGCTTTGGTGTTCCAAACATACAGATAACTGGCAGGGGACTCTATCAGACCAGATCAGGCTCAGGGAGGGAAGTCAGGGAGGGTGGTGGTCTGGTCACAGGAGTGGAGGGAGGGGTGGGTCTTCAGACCCTTTCCCCTCCAACATTTGGCCTTAAAGGGTTGATACCTTGTGCTTGTGTGGACTCTGTGCTATCTGCCAGGCTGGGGGGCTGCCACCAGAGGCAGGGAGGAGCTGGCCCTAGAGAGCCCATTGTCACCCACAGATGGAACAGGCAGTTGACTTAGTCATGAGATTAAGAAGAGCAAGAAGACCCCTCCCCACAACCATACACCAAATGTCATCTCTATAGCATCAGGACTTGGAGGCTAAAGAGACATTGAGATGACAGACGCTTAAGACCTGGTCCCTACCTCGAAGGCACATGCAGACCATTGACAGATAAGGCAAAGTTCTGAGCCAACGTGTGGTAGCTGCAAAGCCCCACGGGAGCACAAAGGAGGCCATGATTTATAATGATCGGGGGATCAGGAAAGATTCAAGGAGGTGGTATCACCAGGGGTGAACACCTGAAAAGAAAGCTGAACTATCAAGAGGCCGAGGGTACAGCCTGAGCAAAGGAATGGACGTGGCAGCTTGCACAGTGCATTTGGGGAAGGGTGAGATGGTGAGCAGGGTGGCCACAGTCTAGAGTGGAGGGACAGGGGGCATAGGGAGGGTTGGAAATGAGGCCAGAGAATCAAGGTGGGCCTGGTGGCAGAGGGCCTTCCATGCTGGGACTGCACATGATTCAAACATGGTGGGAAATCATTGGGGGTTTTAAGGCAGGGCTTGCCAGGAATGGACCACTCTGGGCTTTAGAAAGAGCACTTTGGCAGCTGGGGGACAAAAGGTCATTGGAGAGGAGTGAGGCAAGATATGGGAAACCAGTGAAGAGGCAGGTTTCATGGTCCAGGAGAGAGATGATGATGGCTTCGGCCAGGAGATAGAGCAGAGGGGAAGGGAACTATGGTTGTGTCCACCTACTGTGTACTGGGCACTGTACTGGACTTTTCATTCCTCCTCTCCCTTCTTAGAATTTTTATTATGCCCAGGGTTTGGGGGCAACTCCGGGACTAATTAAGCTGGGATGAGCAGGTTTTGCACACCGAGCAGGAGTCTTTGCTCCATTCTCTCCTCTCCCCTTGACGTCTCCTTCCCACCCCGCAGGGGGGTTCAGGGGCCCGGGAACATTGCCCATGCCCAACTCAGGAACCCCCATGGAAAAAAGCAATGCCACACAGCCCACATTTCCCGCCCCCACTCCCCCATCTCTGCCCCCTCCAATCATTTGTATGACAGGAAGAGAACCTAATCCCGAATCTGAAAAACTATGTGATGGAGGATTTACAGTATTAGAAGGCAAACAGTGGCAGGTGTAATTAGGAGAAAAATTTGTCATGCTCTCGACTTGGAGAAGAGAAGGGAAGGTCTGGCATCCCAATCTCCCCGGTGTTTACCCAGCGTGCGCACACACGCAGGGGAGCGGGCGCTGGCCACGGGCAGATTAATATTTGATGCAAGGAAGAGAAATGCATGCTGTTCATGTTTATTTAGGATATTGTGAAATACAGTGAAATTTGCAATTTTATTGGATTGGAGGGGACGGTGTTTTGGAGAAGTCTTAAGCTGCATGGTAGGACACGCACATCTCTCTGGAGCATAGAGGCAACCAGCTTTGGTGGTGAGCCCTCCTTACCCCCCTTCCCAAATCCAAACTTCTAGTTCCATTCCTCTCCTGAAATGAGAGAGGATTGGCCTCATGGGTATAAGTGGAATAAGACAGAAATCTCAGCTGGGCCTCTTAATTTGGAGTTTAGTGGCATGAGGCTGGCACAAAGAGACGCTATCTCTGGGGAGTGCTTGTCAATTACAGGAGGTCTGGAAGCCATGGTTGGGCAGCTTTAGGCATTGGTGATATTGACTGGCTGTGGGGGGCGGGAGTTGCTGGCAGGGGTGTGGGGAAAGTGTAGAGTGAGATAAAGAGCTGTTCTCTTTGTATTCAAGAAACTAGTTGATAGAGCCTTAGAAGGCACGAATCTGACCTTCCTCCCCCAGTCAAGGGCTCAATTCTCCCATTTCCTTTCCCCAAGTGGTCATCTAACTATACTTCCACATTTCCAGTGTTGGGGAACACCTTCCATTGTTGGACACTGTCTGATGGAAAACTTTTTCTTAGAAACAGCTACATGGTTTCCAAGCTTCATGATTAGGTTTGGGGGTAGCAGGGAGGCAAGGATTAGGTCATATGGCATGCTCTCATTTGTGTCAAAATAAAGAATCTAGATGATGATCGATTAGATAGATGATGATAGATGATAGAGATAAATAGATAGATAGATGATAGATATAGATGATAGATGATAAATATAGATATAGGTATAAGTATAGGTAGAGGTATAGATACAGATATAGATACAGATATAGATATGTGATAGACAGACATGATACACAGTAAATTTCTTAAAGAAAACAAAAGTTGGTAATGGCAATTATTTCTATAAAGGGAAAATCGATGGATATGAAACTGGGGAGTCTGGGGAGGGAGGGAGACCAACTTTTCACTGTATACCTTTTAACCAATTTGAATTTTTCATCATGTGCCTGTAGTACTTTTCTCAATAAAAATACTATTTACTTTAAAAGATATTTTCTACTCAAAGAACAGGAATAAAGAGAAAACAGTACGGTGTGAAAAAGAAATAGGATGAGATTTAGGGGAGTAGATGAGACAAAGGACGACAAGGAAACTAAAAATGCAATAGCAGAATTCACACACATCACATCACATCACATCACATCACATCACATCACATCACATCACATCACAACACATTGATCATTATATTGAACCAAAGTCTGTCTCCTTGGAGCTTCCATCCACTTTCCCACTGTGCTAGTTCTACCAACTGGGTCACACAGAGAAAGAAGACCCTTTCCTCTGCCCCATGGCAGCCCTTCAGGTATTTGAAGACAGAATGAAATTCCACGAGAACCATGTCTGGCATTATAAATATCTGAGCTGGATCGACTGGATCCTGACCCCAGCAAGACTTCTCTCCTCCACCCAATATGGCCACTCCTTTTCTCAAGGATGTGCTCCCATAAGGCTCCCAAGATCACTGGTCTTGCCCGCAAGGCTAGTGCCCCATTAGGCTGGGAGCTCGGAGCAGGGCTGAGCCTCCTCCAGTTGGGGGCCGTCTCTGCAGTTTTCTCACACTCTCTGACCTGGACAGAATCCCAACCTACTTTAGCAACAAACTGTAGACATCTGGAGCTTGATGGCCTCAGAGACTATCCAATTCCCATACTTTAAAAATTGGTAAACGGAGGACCAGGACGAAACAGAGACTGGCCTGAGATCATGGAAGCAAGATCTGTCTTGTGTGAACAAAACTTCTCACCGTGTGAACACTCTGGAACTCCACCGGGATGGAACCTTGGGCAAGGCCAGTGGGAGAAGCAGAAGCAATGCCAGGCAGCCTAGTGTTGGAAGTGGCTCTGTTTCCAGTATAGATTGCAACAAAACCCAACGAACTGTGCGAGCCAGACAGCACATGAGGTTAATTCAGGCTTGCGGAGAAGAGGCCAGGCGGGCGTCAGCATGCAGCAGTAAGAGGAGGAATATGACTGTGCTGATGCTTGCCAGTGCCTATCTGTGTGTGTGCGGTGTGTGTGTGTGCACACATGAACCCGTGTGGGTGGTGTCTGTGTGAATGTCCACACAGGTGTGTGTCTATGTGAGTGGAGGGATTGTGTGTGTGTGTACATGTGAGTATCGGAGAACATGTGTGCCTACAACCCTCAAGGGGTGAATGTGTGTGTGCGTGTGTGGCTCTCTACGTCTGCGACAGCCCTCAGCGCACAGACTTGCTGCATTTGTTCACAAGGCTGCCTCCTCCCCTGAACAGTGACCTGAGATTTTGTCTTTTATTTTAAATTTCAATATTCCCAGGGCCAAGTACAGTCCATGGCATATAGTAGGTGCTCAATCAACGTTTGCTGGACTGAACTGGATTAAATTGAATTCAACTGAACTGAATTGGATTTTCCTGATGAGTCTCTATGCATACGAGCCTGCACCAGAGAGGAAATGAATGTGTGCCACGTGGATGAATGCTCGTGGATTGTCTGTGCGTGCGTGTCTGGGGCAATTCTCTACATTTGCATGTGAGTCTGTCCGCATGTTGTGAGCATGTGCTGTCACGAGTGAATTCAAACCACAAGGACAGAACATGCACACGTGTGTGTGCATACGAGTGTGTGTGTGTGCACTTGCGAGCTCCCAGAGCCTTCCCATGCGTGCAGAAAGCCCAGTGACTCCTCGGTTTCAGTGGAGCCAGGTTTCTCCCTGGTAAACCTGGAGCAGCTAAAATTAGTATGAAAATGGTAGTGTTCGGTTAAAAGGAAGGGGGGTGGGAAGAGATGAGGGTGCCCGTGAGTGCTATTTTATTTCTCAGTGAGAGGATAAAGTGATTTTTCCTACATAATTTTTGATGTAGAGGCTAAATTAGGCCAGAGAAGAGGGACAAAGCAACTTTCGCCCTCATTAGTATTCTGGCCGCGTTGGCCCAGCCACGGCAGTTATGTATTTTTGCAAGTATGCATATAATTTATTGTGGAGAACACAATTTACATGGTAGTCGATGCCTGTTTTATAGCCTCACAAATAGATGTATGAACTCAAGCATATAATGGCCCAACCAGCAGGCGCAAATACGTTCTAAATCTTCTAAATGTGCTTCACAAAAATGTAACTGAGGAATATAAAACAGATCAATTCTTGCATGTTATATATTGGTTTTTGATTTACAAATCTAATCTGGGACATTTCTTCAGAAATGAGGGGATTTTTCCCCCCTCCTCTTCTTCCACCAACTTCTTCGTGCACAGACCTTGCCTGCTGGTCAGGTGCCTGCAGGCACTGCCAGCTCCAAGACACGCATGTGTGCCCACGTGTGGTGCATGCTCTCACCCGGCTGCCTGTACGTGCACTTGGAGGTATGTGGGAAGACGCAGACTTTGGGTGGAAGGGACAGTGTGGTCTTTGCTCCATCAGTGTGACTTCCCCCATTTTAATCTGAAAATTTGGGGAAGAGAGCTGATAAGAAGACCCCAGGGGTGTGTGGCATCTCTCAGATCTGGTCCCTTGGGCTCCTGCCTACGTGGCCTACTTTCTCCAGGACCCAGACTGGCTTTATGAATGACTGGAACAGAAAAAGAAAGTGAGGGTGTTAGCAATGAAAATTAAATGAACACTCACTGAGTTCCATCTTTAGTTTGTATTTTATTGAAAATAGTTTAATCAAGTTATCTTTATGTACATGGCTTTTATTTTAAAAAGTTCATTCTATCAGTCGTGGAATGGACACATAAACTGTGGTTTATTCATAAAATAGAATACAACACAGCAAAGAAAATGAACAAACTACTGGCTGCAACAACATGGGTGAATCTCACACACACATAATGTTAAATGCAAGAAGCCAGACCCCAAGAAAACCTGCTGCATGGTTTGATTTATATAAAGTCCAAAGCATGAACTAAACCAAATTATAGTGTTTAGAGATGGCAAAACTATCAAGAAAAGCAAGGAAGCACGTTCCATAAATATCAGGATGGTGGTTATCTTTGGGGAAGAGGGATTTGCTGAGGGTACGAGGGGGGCATTTGGGCAGCTGTTCTAATTCTTGCCTGGCTGGTGGTTCCATGGGTGTTCCATTGGCAATAATTGCTGAGCTGAGTACTTCTCTTCATATTAATTTTTCTGTACATGTATTGCATTTTACAATAATAACATTTACAAAAACAGCATGTGAGGGCTTATAATGAAAAGCAAATACCCCTCTTCCCCATCCTGCTCCCTGAAGGCAAGTCCTGGTAACCAGTTCTGGTTGTTCTCTTCACATCTCTAGAAACGTTGTGGAGCTTCTTTGGAACCTCTATATCAATGACATTTTATAATCCTTTTTATTTCTGTAAGGCCAGTAGTAATGTCTCCATTTCAACTCCTGATTTTAATAATTTGAGTCTTCTTTTTTTTTCATGGTCATTCTAGCTAAAGTTTTGTCAATTTTGTTGATCTTTTCAGAGGACTGACTTTTGGTTTTGGTGATTTTTCTCTATTTTTTTATTCCCTATTTCATTAGTCTCCATTCTACTCTTTATTGTTTCCTTCCTTCTGTTGGCTTTGGGTTTCATTTGCTCTTCTTTTTCTAGTAAGGTGGAAGGTTAGGTTATTAATTTGAGCTCTTTCTCCTATTTTAATGTAGGTGTTTACAGCTATAAATTTCCCTCTGAACACTGCTTTTGCTGCATCTCATAAATTTTAACATATTGCATTTTTGTTTTCATTTGTCTCAGAGTAGTTTCTAATTTCCTTGTTAGTTCTTCTTTGACCCATTGGTTATTTAGGAGTGTGTTATTTAATTTCCACATATTTGAGAATTTTCCAAATTCCTTCTGTTCTTGATTTTTAATTTGATTCCACTGTTGTCAGAGAATATACTTTGCATGTTTTCAATCTTTTTAAACTAATTGAGACTTGTTTTACAGCCTAAGATATGGTCTTTCTTGGAGAATGTTCCATGAGCACTTGAGAATGTACATTCTGTGAAATATTCTGTTAGATGACTATTAAAAATAGTGTCTGTTATGCCTAGCTGGTTTACAGTGTTTTCCAAGTCTTCTATTTCCTTGTTGATCTTCTATCTACCGTGTTTCCCCGAAAAAAAGACCTAACTGGAAAATAAGCCCTGGCGTGATTTTTCAGGATGACATCACATGAACATAAGCCCTAATGTATCTTTTGGTGCAAAAATTAATATAAGACCCGGTCTTATTTTGGGGGGGAAACACAATAATTGTTCTATCCATTATATCAATGGGATTTTGTATCTCTTGTACATGGCACTTCTAATGAGCAAGTCACAGCCCCAGTTTCAGGGGCCTACAATCCAGGAAGAAGGGGGAGCTTCAATTCTACTGACCTGGGCCACCCCATCCCTGCTCTCCAGTACAGGATATTCTCTCACCCCCACACTGTTCTGTAGCTTAGGATTTTGGACAGCTGTGAATCCCCCCATCAGCCTCAAAATCCCCCACATTCCCAGTGTTATAAACTCTGGCAGAAGCAAAGAGAACTGGAAGAGGTCTTTGAGACCATGTAGAGGTCAATGCCCTCCTGGTACAGATGGGGAAATTGAGGCCCAGGGAGGGGAAGGATCTTGTTCTAGGTCTCTTGGAGCCAGGCCTACTGGTGTCCCATCACCTGCTCAGCCCACAGCAATATAACTGACCCACTGGTTGTCAAGAAAAAGGGACCTGCTGAAGTCATCCTGTGTGTCATTTGCATTTGTAGTGTGGGGTGGTGGAGAGCAGGGGCAGGATTAGAGAGGCTGAGAGGAGCTGTGATGAGTGGATATCCCAGTGCATTTAGAAGACCTATGCTTCCAACACAACCTCTCTACTCTGAGCTAGAGGACCTTGGGCAAGTCATTCTCTCGACTTCAGTTTCCTCTGAAAGCATCATGATCATTGCCATCATTTACCAAGTCCCCACCATGAACCTGGTACTGTACATATACAATTTCATTCAGTCCTCCCAACAGCCTTGAAAGAAGTAAGTACCTTTGGCATAGAAGGAAACTGAGGGCCCATAAAGCAAAATAACTCCCCCAAAGCCACAGGCATTCACCCATCACTTTCTTGTGGCTCCAAAGCTATAGCATAGAGCCTCCCTTGCCACATGGCCTCCATTTACCCTTGGAGCATGGGTCTACATAGTTCATGGCAGATTTGAAGTGAGACAAAGAATCAGATGATATTCACCACTGGAATTACTGTTCATTTTGTTAGATGTGTTCATGGCATGGTCAGTTATCAGTGAGAGAGACATACTGAAGTATTTCTGGATGCGATGGCCTGCTATCGGGGATTTGCTTTTAACTATCTCAGCAAAAAAAGAAGGGGTGGGGCAGATGAAACAAGATCAGCAAAGCTGATAATTATAACTGAGTGATGGGTACTTGGGATTCATAAACTGTTCTCTCTAGTTTTGAATGCTTGAAATTTTTTCATAATAAAACGTTAACAAAATCCCTCAGGGGTTCTGACTCCAGGTAGACCTGTCTAGGAGAGTTGATGGTTCTCAGATAAACTGGCCACTACTCAGGGATGAGTCCCACACCCTCAGTGTCCCCAGGGTCAGCAAGGGTCTGGTCTTCTGGTGGACGTGGCTGTGTTGTCTGGAAAGCAGGTGTGGCTGTGTGACCACATGCATTTTTCTTCCTGCCCAGGCCACCTGCCAGCAGGCATGTGAGGAGCTCCTACTCCTGAGACCCACTGTTCCCTGGTAAGATGGAAACAGTTATTTATCTCTCTTGACCCAGGAAAGCCTGCCTAAGGGCAGTGGAAGAAAGGAGGCCTTTGCTTTAAACAACAGAGAGGGTAGATGGGGTGGCCCTTCATTCCCCTTCCCAGACAAACACACCCCAGCTGGGGGTCTCCACCTGCCAGGAAGGGGAGGGGTTGGAAGGCTCAAGCTGGACTTCCAGGCCTGTATTCACAGCCTGCATCCCCATGGCAACAAGCCAGTTAGAGGGTCCTTAGCACAGCCCTCTGGTCTTCCCCCCCACCCCAGAGGGGCAGTGTTGGCTACTCTGCCCTTCTCCCCACTTTTAGCTCTCAGGCCTTCCAAGGTGACCCCCTACCCCAACCCCCACAGACCATCTTCATGGTGTACAGAGCCCAGGAGACAAAGGTCCCCCATCCCTGGCCACACACACACACACACACACCCACACACACACCCTTCTCTCTCTCTCATGTACACACTTCTCTCTCTCTCTCTCTCTCTCTCTCTCTCTCACACACACACACACACCCTGCCTGGCTGCTCCCCTCAACCTGCTCATATCTGAACAAAGCCTACTCTAGGTTCAGTGGGAAGAAGGAGGCAAACATTTGCTCCTATATTCATACGCACACTCACATACTCACACACAGTCACACAGACATTCTCTCAGTCATATACAGCCTGGCAGGTGTGTACAGCCAGATCTCCACCTCTCCCCCACCCCCAGCACACACAGAGTAGCTCCAGTCTGGGAAGGGTCTGGCTCTGCTGTCAGGTATAATCACACCAGTATGGCAAGCCCACCTCTACCACATGGCAATAGGTCAGTTGCTAATCCTCTTTTAGCCTCAATTTCCTCATCTCTACATTGGGAATAATTAGATCAACTACCTATGCCAGTTGTAAAGGTTAGATTTGATCATAAGAATATAATAGGTGCTCAATAAATGCTTCCTCCTTCTTCCCATTGAATCTGGGGCAGGCTCTGTCTCTGGAACATTGTGCTGGGTTCTGGTTGGTTAGGTTTTGGAGTTGGACAGCCTGGAGGGTGCCTCTGGGGTCTGCCACCAACCAGCTGCCTGATCTAAGCTGTCATGTGATCTCTCAGAACCTCAGTCTCCTCATTTCTGGGTATCTGTGAGGATTACATAGATTAACACAGCATTTAGTACAGTGTTTGGTATGGTGCTGCTGTTGTTGTAGCAACAACAACAGCAACAACAACAAAACCATGCTGCTTGATGATAGCAAAGACTGCCAGAATAGAGAACATACTGTGTTCCCAGCTTTCTACTGATGCATGAGCCCAGCTAGTCCCCACAAAGTCTATGAGAGAGATAAACTTATCATCCCCATTTCACAGATGGGAAAATTGAGATAGGGAAGCACTAAGAAACTCCGCCAGGACACAGAGATAGAAAGTGGTAGCACGGGGATTGGAACCCAGGCAGCTCGATTCTGCTCGAACTGCTGGTCCAGGAAGTGGTGTCACTGGAATTATTAGAGAGAGGTCATGGATCAGAAACCTGCTCTGCTTGAAGGCCAGATCTCCTCACCTAGCAAAAGAGAGATGTGAGATTCGGAGAGAGGAAGCTCCCTACTGAGGTCACCCCTGTCCCGTCCTGTGCCTGACACCACCACCTCAATCTCCTGTCCCCTAGAGTGGGTCTCCTGGGTTGGAGGCTGCAGAGAATTGGGGCATCTGCAGCTGGCTGGGTGGGGGGTAGGGACTGGGGAGCCTGAGTCAAGCTCTGGTTGAAAGAGATGCCTGAAGGGAGATCCAAGATGGCAGAGTAGATAAACACTGTGCCTGCTTCCTTCCATGAACAAATTAAAATTACAGCTAAATTATAGAAAAATTAACCTGGAGAACCATCTGAAGTCTGGCAGAACAGAAGTTTTATAACTAAGGATATGAAAAAGAAGCCACGTCGAGATTGGTAGGAGGGGCAGAGATGGGGAACTGGCTATCCCCAAACCTCCATGTGGCAGTTGAAAAACAGGAGGTATATCTCAGCCACAGAGGTTCCCCCCAGAGAAGGGATGGACCCCAGCCCCACACCAGCCTCCCCAGCCCAGAGTACTGGTGCTGGGAAGAGGAGCCCCCACAACACCTGGCAGTAAAAAACAATGGGGATTCCAACCATCCGGTGGGACGGAAGGTGTTGGGAAACCCAGGCATCCTCTTAAAGGGCTCACATACAGACTCTCTCACTCCCAGGCACTCACCATGGGCTCTAGCAGGGAGACAGTAACTCGGGGGGTGTAGGAGGCATGTGGGGGTTAGACTGAGTTGTGTTGCTTCAGGTTGAGAGCTGGAGGATAGTCGCCATTTCCCTGTGAGGAGGTCTTCCTCCTGTGCAGCTGGCAGGTGGGCACCATCTTTCCTGTGTTGAGCCCACCTCCACAGACCAAATCTGAATCTGATTAGTCTGGTGAGCTCCACATCACCATTCTGCTGACTCACTGGGACCCTGCCCCACCCAACTCCCCCAACACTGGAGTCACTTTCTCCAAGAGCAGCCAGCCCCACTCGTATCTCACTCTTTCTTGGAAAACTATCACAGTGAGAGACCCCAGCTGGGTGGCAACTGGCCTCGGTGTGCTCTGAGATTTTTGCTAAGTAGCTTCAGGCTCAGCACTGGCACCAAACCAGAATTTACATTAACTTGGTGACCACAACTTTTCCCACTCTAGTGACTCCCTGAGATCCTACCTCACCCAACTTGTGTACCGTGCAAGGCTTTATCAGTGGCTGAACCTTAAAGGATCTGGCAAGCGGCAGCAGGCCTTGGAGTATCATGGCTTTTTGCAGAGCTACCCCAGGCCTGGTACTGGTGGCTGACATCCTCGGTTCACAGCATGGTCTCCCCCACACACCTTCAGGGTTAGCACAGGCAGCCAACAACCACGGATCACTCTGTAGCTCTTACCAGGTAGTCCTCAGCCAGTCACAGGCAGTGGGTGACCTGGGCCTGCACCGGAGCCCCTTGCAAGAGGCCCCACAACAAAGATACTTGGAGGTTGGCTTTAGACCACAGGAGAACATCACCCAATTAGCCCCACAAGTGGCAAACACAAAGGATGGTCTCAATAGGAACCAGAGCCTACTGGGGTGAATACCACTCAGTGAGGTAACCCCCCACACACAGCAGCCTGTAAGCTGTGAATGTGGCCAAATCTCACAGACAATCAGCCTGAGGGTCAATCCCACCAACTGACATGCCAATAGCAACCAAGGCTCAACTATAACAGGAGGGCACACAAAACCCACACAAGGGACACAACTGGAGCATCCAGTGCAAGTGACCAGGGAGACTGTGCCGCTGGGCCCCACAGGGCACCTACTACATAAAGGCACTTGGCCAAGACTGGGCGACATAGCAGATCTACCTAATACATAGAAACAAACAGAGAGGCAGCCAAAATGAGGAAACAAAGAAATACATCGCAAATGAAAGAACAGGAGAAAACTCCAGAAAGAGAACTAAAAAAAATGGAGGCAAGTAAGAGACAGAGTTCAAAACAATGGTTACAAGGATGCTCAAGGAACTTAGTGAGAACTTCAATAGAGATAGCAAGCATAAAAAGGACTTCCTATGTCAGAAGTGAAGAATACTATAATTGAAATGAAGAATGCACTAGAAGGAATCACCAGCAGACTAGAAGCAGAGGATCAAATCAGTGATTTGGAAGACAAGGTAGCAGAGAACACTCAATCAGAACAGCAAAAAAGAAAAAAGAATAAAAAAAAATGAGGATAGTTTAAGAGATCTCTGGGATAACATCTAGCATAACAACATTCACATCATAGGGATAACAGAAGGAGAAGAGAGAAAGACAGGGATTGAGAACCTATTTGAAAAAAACAATGATTGAAAACTTTCCTAACCTGGCAAAGGAATATAAGTCCAGGAAGCACAGAGAGTCCCAAACAAGATGAACCCAAACATGCCCACAACAAGATACATTATAATTAGAATGGCAAAGGTTAAAGACAAAGAGAGAATCCTAAAAGCTGCAAGAGAAAGGCAACTAGTAACTTATAAGGGAGTTCCCATAAGACTGTCAGCTGATTTTTCAACAGAAATTTTGCAGGCCAGAAGGGATTGACACGAAATATTCAACATGATGAAAAGTGAGCACCTACAACCAAGATTACTCTACCCAGCAAAGCTATCATTTAAAATTGAAAGACAGATAAAGAGCTTTCCAGGCAAGAAAAAGCTAAAGGAGTTCATCACCGCCAAACCAATATTATAAGGAATATTAGAGGGACTTCTTTAAGATGAAAAACAAAGCAAAATTATGAAAAATAAATGTCAATAGCTACATATCTATCAACAATTACTTTCAATGTAAATAGATTAAATGCTCCACTCAAAAGACAGGAGCGCTGAATGGATAAGAAAACGAGACCCTTACATATACTGCCTACAAGAGACTCACTTCAGATTGAAAGACACACACAGATGGAAAGTAAAGGCACGGAAAAAAATATTTCACGAAAATGGAAATTAAAAAAAAAAAGTTGGAGTAGCAATACTTATACTAGACAAAATTGACTTTAAAACAAAGGCTATGTAACAAGAGACAAAGAAGGACCCAGTAATCCCACTTCAAGGTATTTATTTGAAGAAACCCAAAACGCTACTTCGAGGGGACGTATGCATCTGTACATTCATTGCAGCACTGTTTACAACGGCCAAGATGTGGAGGCAGCCTGGGTGTCTGTCAATGGAAGAATGGATAAAGAAGAGATGGTACATATATACAATGGAATATTGCTCAGCCATGGAACGGAATGGGTTCTTGCCAGCTGTGGCAGCATGGATGGACCTGGGCGGTATTGTGCTGAGTGGAGTGTCAGATAGCGAAAGACAGATGCAATGTGATTTCGCTTACATTGGAATCTAAAAAACAAAATACCAGGGGTACCAAAAAAATGTATACACATTTTAAGAGATGAAGCACTTTGGTCAACATTGCTCAAGCATTAGTTTGCTGTAATCAGAAGTGTCTGGACGCTGATGGTAACCACTTTGAACACCTCTTATAATTGCAGAAGTCAAATATGACTTGTATCCCTCTTTTGTTATTGGTATATATTAGTACAGATTTTTCATTTCTTAAAATGTTTATACATTTTTTGGCACCCTCTTTAAACAAACAAAACAGACACAAATTCATAAATACAGAGAATATATTGATTGTTGCCAGATGGGAGGGAGGTTGGGGTGAGTGAAAAAGAGGAAGGGATTAAAAAGTACAAATTGGTTGTTACACAGTAGTCATGGGGATGAAGGGTATAGCATAAGGAATCTAGTCAATAATATTGTAATAAGTATGTATGGTGTCAGATGGGTACTAGATTTGTTGGGGTGATAGATGGGAGGGGGTTGGGTGCAGGGTGAAAAAGGTGAAGGGATTAAGAGGTACAAACTGATAGTTACAAAATAGACATGAGGATGTAAAGTAAAGCACAGGGAATATAGTCAATAAAATGGTAATTACTATGTATAGTGCCAGGTGAGTATTAGACTATTCAGGGGCATCACTTCTTAAATTACATAAATGTCTAACCACTATGCTGTACACCTGAAATTCACATAAAATAATATTGCATGTCAACTGTAATTGAAAATTTAAAAAGGGGGGAAGGTGAAGGGGAATAACAGGTCCAAATTTCCAGGTATAAAGCAAGTAAGTCATGAGGATGTAATGCACAGCATGGGGAATATAGTCAGTAATGTGATAGCATAGTACGGTGTCAGATGGGTGCTGGACTTTCGGTGATCACTTCTTTAGGTATAGAAATGTTGAATAACTATGGTGCACCCCTGAAACTATTATATGTTAGCTATATTTTAATAAAAATCTAAAACAAAGAGATGCCGGAATCAGCTATAAGTCCCCCCAACCATCTTTCTTTCATCCTTTCCTCCTTCCTTCCTGTTCCCTACACAGTTTGACTGAGTTTCAGTTCCTTGTCAGCCATCTCTCCTGCTCACCCAGACCGCCCTACCCTGCCCCACCCACCAAGCTGGACAGCACATGGTGGGATTTCTCCGCTTCTGCAAACTCCTTCAGCCTGGCAGCCTCTGCAACCGCTTGGCTTCCCCACATGTAAAATGGGGGTCCTGTGCCCTCATTCACAGGGCTGTTATAAGAAGTACTTCCGAGAACTTGGAAAAGCCCATAGCCAAATGCCTGCATGCGATGAGCACTCAAGAAATGCGCTTATGTCTGCTATTCTTATTACCAGGTCTCAGCCGCACCCCAAGCCCCTGGCAGATCCCCGCACTCCTCTCCCACCCCTTTCCCTCAGGCTTGCCCCTGAGTCCCAGGCTCACTCATTTCTTCCCTCCTCCAGTGATACGGTGGGTTCTGAGAGCCTATTGGGGGCTGGGCCCTCTTCAATGTTCAATAGGGCCCTGCCATCAGAGGACCCCACACTTGGCAGAGAGAGAAGTGAGCATTGAAGCAAGCAAGGGAGACCACCCGCACACAGAGAAATGTGGAGACAACCAGCTCTGGGGGGTCCTCATCATGGGATGCACATAGAAGCTGGGATTCCCATGCCCAGGGTGGACCCTGGCAATTAACCTAGAATTTCTGGGGTGGAGCCCTGGCGTGCGTATAGCAGCCAAAGACTGAGATTCACTGCTGGAATAAAAGATGCCCCACAGGCAGGAGCAGAGATGTTCAGGGCTCCCAAGGAAGATCATGGAGGGACAAGCCTCTGGGGACACAATCTGCCCCAGGACAGCCACTCACCCACCCACATGCAAGAAAAGGGGAAAGGAAGGAATAATGGGAGGGGGGAAGAGGAGGTAGGGCACAGGGATGGGCAAAATGGGGAAGGGTGGGGCCTCAGCAGAGCCAAGCACCTTGCGTTAATTTCAGTGTCACCAAGTTAATTTCATTGACACCAAGGCAGCTCCTCCCAGTGTCCTTGTCCTCCACTTGCTTAAGGAAGTAGCTGCTGAAATGGCATCCTGATGGGGTTGGAGTGGACCAGTGTCTCATAGAACCTCTGGTCACAGTCTGGGTTATGGAGAGGAAGCAGAGCACAAAACCACCCCACCATAACCTACCATCACCTTGTTCAACTCCCCCATACAGATGGGGAAACTGAGGCCCAGAGAAGGGCATGCTGGGAGTCACCAGCATCTGGGTGGCAACACTGCTTTTGAGATTTCTCTGCACAGTTCCTGGGTTCAGGGGCAAGGATGGGCAATGCCTGCTCATTCTAAGATACTGCCAAAAAAATCATGCTGGAGGCAGGCGAACCAAGATATTGAGAAAGGGTTATATTCGTCTCCTAGGACTGCCATGTCAAATTACCACAAATGTGGTGATTTAAAACAACAGAAATGCATTCTCTCACAGTTCTAGGGTTCACAAGTCTGAAATCAAGGTGTTGGCAGAGTTCTTTCCCTCTGGAGGCTCTGAAGGAGCCTCTGTGCCTCTCTCCTGCCTCCTGATGGCTGCCGGCAGCCCTTGGCTTGTAGCTGCATCTCTCCAGTCTCTGCCTCTGTCTCTACATGGCCTTCTCTGTGACTCCTTATGTCTCAAACCTCTTTCTTCTTTCTCTTTTAATGACACAAGTCATTGGATTTAGGGCTGACTCTAAATCCAGGATCATCTCAAGATCCTTAAACTAATTACATCTACAAAGATTGTATTTCCAAGTAAGGTCACATTCACAGGTACTGAGGTTGAGGTTTTGGACACATCTTTTTGGGGGAACACAATGCAACCCATTACAGGGACTCTGTAAAAGAGGGGAGAGTAGTAGCATCCCCAGAGTGACCCTCTCAGCTCTGGTCTATCCTCCTCGCCCCGCCAGCCCAGAGTGTGTCCTCCTTTACTCATTTCTATAACTGAGTAACCTGAGATCAGTGTTGGCCGCCTGCCAGCAGGGACCGAGCCCAAGACCGGGTGTATATTGGAGAACCAAGTCCTGGAAGGAACAGGACATTGTTTGTGGCTTCTCATGTGCTGCGGACTATGCTTGGTGCTGGGGAGGAGCCAAAAGGGGAGCTCAGTTCCTGTTTTAGGGGCCCTCAGGGTTTCATGGGGGAGCCAGACTCCCGCACAGGGAGGCCTGGGAGTGCCTGGCTGAGGCAGACCCAACGCTGTGTTATGCAGTGCCGCAGAGAATGGCTGGGGCTGCCAGGGGACACGGAGAAGATAAGGGAAGGTCAGGAGGTGATGATAAGGTTTAGCCTTAGAGGATGTGAAGGACTTCAAAGGAGAGAAGTGGAGAGGAGCTTCCAACCTGAGCCCCAAGTGTATGATTGTGGGGGTTCGTGCAAGGAGGGTCCTCCTCTGAAGCTCCCCAGGCTGGGCCGCTGGAGACTCTCACCACCCCTGCTGTCCCTGGCTGTGTCCTCTGCTGACCCCCTCCACCAGTTGCTGAGCTCCTGAGAACAGATGCGAGGCATTTCATCAGAGCAGCCCCAGGACAGGGCTGGCACACAGTAGGTGCTCAACACATTTTTAGGCTAAGTGACTAAATGGACAAAGGACTACTTTAGAAGGGAGCCGCTAAGTGGAAGGCCCCTGAGAACCTTGAGGTGGGTAACCACCCACCCACCTCACCTTTAGCAAATGCCAATATATTACCATCAATGATTGACTCTTGGGGTTCTGTATGTACCAACACACACACACACACACACACACACACACACACACACACACACACACACCTCCATCCCTCAAGGATTTGAGACAACTTGCACAAAACACACAACAGAGTAAAATAAGATTTAAATAAGTGGAGATGAAATTGAGACCAAGGAAAAATGTGGGTAGAGATATCAGCATGGGCACCACCCAGGGGTACCTACTGTATGCGGGACACAGATTGGTGATTCCAGTTGCTCAAGGGAAAAGGAGGCCTGGTGAGAGAGGAGACTGGGCATTTTTGAATTACAGAGTTCTAGGTTTGGAAAAGCTCTTAAAAGTACCTGAATTTCATCTCCTACACAAAGCAGAATGCCCTCTCCTTCATTCATTCACTTATCCATTTGTTTCTTCAGCTATCCTTATTGAGCACCTATTGTGCGCCTGCTAAGAAGCACTAATAGGAGAGTCAGCCGGGACAGAATTGCAGGGATGTATTACTGCTCCATCAATCTCTGCACTTTATAAACTGCTCTCCAAAGGTTTCTCTCTGGTGACTCCTTGCCATGACCCTGTAGGGGATCGGACCCAGATGTAGAGGCTGGGACCCAGCCTGCCAGGACCTCTTAGTAAGAGAGTGGAGCCCAGGTCCAACCCAGCTTTTCTGAGAGGGGAAAGGAATTGATGCCAGCCATCCTAATAGGCCTTTTCATGTATTATATTTCATTTGCTGTATCATAATGCAGTGTGATATAGGGCTAGGTACTCAGCTTCTCTGTGCCTCCCGAACCTCATTTGTAAAGTGGAGAGCATTAAAAATTAGAAGACCTAATGTGCCTTCTAATTTTTAATGCTCTCTACTTTAAACGTTGGTTTTGACAAACGTACCATGGTTACATAAGACGTTAACATTAGGGGAAACTGGGTAAGGGGGTTATAGGAACTGTCTGTACTATCTTTGCAATTTTTCTGTAAATCTAAAATTATTCAAAAATAAAAGTTTATTATAAAAAACAGAAAGCTAAAAGACCACCACATGAGTTTACTGGGAGGAAGACTTACTGAGCAGGTTTTAAGTCTTGGTGATTATGACTTAATACCCACAAAATATTGTGGTGGAGGTTTAGTATTCCCACTTTATTAGTTGTATGCTTCCCACCTCAGACTGGCCTCAGGGAAGTTCAGTGACTGGCCTAAGTTCATACAGGCAATATTAGGCGACATCTGGATTCGAACGCAGGCTTGAAACGCTCCAAAGACCACACTCGTTCTACTAGAGTCTTCTCCCTCTAATATTTTAGAACATTTAGTAACAAGGAAATGACTGCGTCACCAGGAGCCGTTCTGCTAGTTAGGAACTGATCGTTACAATGATGAACGATCAAATGTGCTCCCGTGGGGCTCCTATCAGGTGATTCTCATCTCCGCCCTGTGCTCCAGCCAGCCCCGGGGTGAATTAAGCAGAGTCCACATTCTAGGCTGAGGCCAAATGTCCTTGGCTTCTCCCAAAGCATTGCCAGGAACTCATTGCTCAGGCCTCGATTCGAAGGCCAAATGGATGTCCACCTCCCCCCAATCCCGGTCCCATGAGCTGACCCATCTTATCTGAACATGGTCCCACTTTATCTTAGGTGAGGGGCTTAGAAAGGGCTTCAGGCTCTGGGTACAGCCCCTCAGAGCTCAGCCATTCTCTTCCCAGGGATCTGGGCAGCGTGGTGCCGTTCATGCAACCCGGGAGTAAGGTAATAGGTTTTGAGCAGCCTCCTCTCGCTGCCTGAAGGGGACGGAGAGAACAGGGCTCAGACCATGGGGGTGTTCCCAATTCAGAAGACACAGCGGTCAGTCCTGGCAACTCTGCGCAGTGGTGGCGTCACGGGCAGTCCTTTAATTTTCCTAGGCCTCAGTTTCCTCATCTGTAACACAGGGAGACTAATAACAATACTTCCTGTCTCTACCTACCTCTCAAGCAGAGTCTCAGATGAGATAGGATTCCTCAGCTCTGACCCCCCCACCCCCACCCCAGTCCCTTATACTTCTCTATGGCATAGCACATCCCACATGGGACTGTAACACCAATTTTCTTCTATCGCTTCTCCCCAGAAGTCTCTGATTTCCTCTGGGGCAGCAACTGTGATTTGTTCGCCTGTAGGTCCCCAGAGCCTAATAAATTAACACTAGAAAACACATATATAGCACTTCCTCTGGGCCAGTATTGACTCTGTGGGGTAGATACTATGATTATCCCTATTTTATGGAGGAGGAAGCTGAGACACAGAGAAGTATCCAGAACTGTACCTGGCACATAAAAATTATCTAATATCTGTTTTTGTTAAAGAGATGGAAGGGTGGCTATGTGAATTAATAAGTGGATGGATGGATGGGTGGATAAGTATTTGGGTAGATGGATGGGTGTATGAAAGGATGGATGGGTGCATATGGGTGGGCAAATGGATTGGTAAATGGGTGAGTGGGTAGGGTTGGGTGGGCCTGTGGAACAATGATGAGTGGGTGGATGGACGGATGGATGAGTGGATGGATGGATGGATGGATGGATGGATGGATGGATGGATGGTGGATGTATGGATGAGTCAGTGAATGGAAGAATGAGTGAGTGGATAGGAGGATGAGTGGACAAGTGCATGGGTAGCAGTTCAGAAAGTGCTGTTATCAAGCCCTAAGAGGGGGGCAACAACCTTGCAACTATTTAAAGGATGGAGGCATTTAGGAAAAGCAAAGGTAACCTCCTCACCATAACAGTGGGAAGATACTGGAAGCAGGAGTCTCCTCACCCCAGACCCTTGGGCAGGCCAATGTCACCAAGGTCTGAGAATTTCTCCCTCCCCACCCCTGACACCGCCCCTGGGCAGCCCCCCATGCCTGTGGTTGAAAGGTTGGCAGAGGCAGCGGGTGGGCGGGTGGCTTGTTCCCTCATTGTCTGCGGTAACCTTCCTCCAGGCTGCTTGTTCTGTGTAATGTTACACTTGTCTTCCCGCAACACTTGGATACCCGAGCCAATTTTGTCATGCAAATGAATTCAGCCCATTGTAAATCCCATGGAGGAGCCAGTCTCAGAGCCAGGGGGGCAGGGCTGTGCTGAGAGCACCTTGGGCTTCTCTGCTGCCCCCTTTACTGCCACCAAGGAAGGGGGTTACAGACCTTTGTTGTGGGCCGTTGGCCCTTCCCTCCAAGGATCCCTGACCATTAGAGCCAGAACAGTCTTTAGAGATGGATCAGCTCCGATTATAGGTTAATAATCTGAGGCCCAGAGAGGGCCAGTGACTTGACACAGACACACAGCTAGTTAGCCAGGACTCAGTCAAGTCTCCTGATTGTCAGCCAGAATTCTCCCAATAGGTTGAGGCTGCCCCTTGCCATCTTTCTTATTCAGAGCCCACTGGCCACCAGGATGGGCTGAACCCATGAAGCTACCTGGAGCCTCAAGGAGGATGAGTCCTGAAGGTGACCTCTGCCTGAGAAGGGCTAGGACAGAGGTACCAGGGTACACTGGCCCCAACCAGAATGCTGGCAAGGGCGCAGGATGGGACGAGAGGAAGGGAAAACTGGCATTTGTCTCAAGGTTGCAACACTCCCGGTGCTTTACACCACCCTCAGTTAATTCTTGCAGTAATTCTGTAAGATAGATGTTGTCTCCACTTTAAAGATTAGAAAACTGAGGCCAGAGAAATGACATGCCGGACCCGCAAGGCCACACAGCTTGAAGTGGAGAATTGATTCTCAGTCCACAAGATTCAGCTATTCCTGAGTCTATGTCCTTTCCACTCCACATTCTGCCACTCCTACCAAACTCTGCCATTAGCAATCAGCCCCTCACTGAGCTGGCGACAGCTGAAGAGGGTGGGGTTGATGAGGCTAGTGGTCACTGGCAGAGCCTGACTTTCCAGGACTTGAGGGTTTCAAGCTATTTGAAGGCTCCCAGTGATTCACTGCAGGAAGCCCCGTCTCCTTCCCCTGATGTTTAAGGCCCTTCCCAACCTGCTCCCACCCCATCCGCACACCCAGCTCCTGTCTCAACATCCATCCTGTGCTCCTTGTGTACGGGTCTTTGTACTGGCTATTCCCTCTGCTTAGAATGCCTGGCCCCACTGCATCCACCTTCTGATCTTCCATGTTTGATTCAATTGTCCCCTTGACCCTCTTTCCCCATCCTGGAGAGTGTTAGTTTCTCCCTCCCCTGTACTCCTGTAGTTCTCTCACTCATACCTATTATATTGCTTGTTTGTAGGCATGTATATTAAGTGTCAGTCTTCCCCACCAGTCCTAGAGCACCAGAGGGGTGTGTTACTACCCAACACTGTGGCTAGGGTATGGTGGGAGCCCGATAATATAAGGTGAAAGGAAAAAAAGAAGGGAGGGAGGAAGTGAAGGATGAAGGGACAGAAAGAGGGAGGGAGGGAAAGTGGGAGGGAGGAAGGAAGGAAGGAATAATAGAAGGAAGAAAAGAAGGGAGGGAGGAATTGGGAACCAGTTGGTCCTGGGGGAAGCTATGAGGCAGAGGCAGAATGGATAAATCCTGGACTTTGAATCAGAGAGTCCTGGATTCAAATCCCAGTCTGATTTACTAGCTGTGTAACCCTGAGCCTGTTACTTCATCTCTCTACGTCTCAGTTTTCTCTCCTGTAAACTGAGGATGGTAAGGCCTTCCTCTTAGGTGGTTGTGACTAGAAGATGAGTGTGAAACTCATGATATGTAGGAAGTACTTGACAGATACTGGGTCCCTTACCCTACCTCCTGCCCAGTTTTGGACTCTGGCCAAGTGCCCAGGAAGGATGAGTGGGGCCGTGCTGGTCTCGATCATATGACAGGAAAGGCTGTGTCTGGTGGCTCCCTACTGTCCACTGCAGACACTGTGGCAAGTGACCCACAGTCTGCCCCTGTGTATGCCTCCATGTCTGTCTGGGGCCCCTCTTCCGGCCCTGATTCATCTCTCCCCCTACACCCACCCACCCCAACCACTAAATCCCTGTGCTGATGGAGCCTCACCATTCTGGCTGAAGCCAAACCAAATGTAGATCAATTAACTGCTAAAAGCATCCACATTCCTGAGCCTGGTCCGGGTCTGCTGTGCAAGCTGCCGACTGGAACAGTCTCAGATGTGGGCTCAGGGCCCCTGGGGCCTATGGCATGGCCATGGGTCCCCTCTGTCCCTCATGGCTGCAAGCATAAGTGCTCTCTCCTGCCTGGCCAGACAGAAGGCAAGAGTCCCCAAGAACTGAGAAACCCAGTGCTTTGTCCAGCTCTGTTTAGGACCTGCTGTGTGTGCCCTGAGCCAGTGCCTTCCTTCTCTGGGCCTCAATTTCTCGTCAGCCAACTAAGCGGGATGGACTCAGGAAACACCAAGGCCTCACGTTTATGGGAGCAGGAGACAAGGATAAAGCTTTCACTTATAGCTTAGACACCTCTCCTCAGAGCCCCCACCCTGGGCCAGATGAAGAAGGAAGCACTGAGCTGTACAGAAGACTCTTAGAGTCCCCAGAGGAATAGTAATTATAAGGAGAGTAACAGGTTTACTGAGCACTTAGCATGTCCAGGCATTGTGCTAACAAACCTTAAATAAATGATCTCATCAGTCTTACAACCACCCTACGAAGTACACATGATTATCCCATTTCACAGATGGGAGAAGGGCCAGAGAAGAATCCTCACCCCAAGCTGCCCAGAGCCCAGGCCTGCTGGCCCCAGCCTCCGCCATTACTATATGGCTCAGTCCAGCCTGAATTTAGGGCTTGAGGACATTGTAAGTCCCTCTGCCCCAAAGTGCCCACTCCCCTTTGCCTGCTTTTGGGGGTGTGGGGGGCTGAGGGGGACTGAGGCAGGTAGGTAGAAGGAAGGTGGTTCCATGGTAGAGGGAAGGAGGGAGGAGGATGGTCATCGGGTTTACACACAAAAGGAGCTCGCTGCATTCCATGGGCGCCTGGCTCCTCACGGGCACTCCACAAGGATGTGCTAGAGAAGGGGAGGGTGGGAGGGAGAGACCTACAGGTCCTGGGTGTTAAGAGGACGTGAACGCTCCACATCTCCACGTGGACACTGGTCTGGGTAATGGGAGGCTCGGCTCCCTCAATGACTCCACATGTGAAGCATGAACAGAGGTGAAGACCCCAGAATCGGAAGAACCTACTGCTCTGCCCTCCCTCACCAGCGGCCTCAGGCACACCCCTCCTTTCTCGGGACCTCATCCGTGCAATGTGGCAATTGAACCAAAGACCTGCCTTCACCCCGCACCCACAAACCCCTGCAGCTCAGCAAGCCCTGCTCACAGCCCTGCTGACAAACTGGGGCCCTGATTCCAGAGCCCTCCTTGGCCACTCATCGGGGGCCCGGGGTCCACTGGGCTGCCCACAGTCGTGACGCCGCCTTTCGCTTTTGCTGGCATAATGTATGCCCCGAGCTGCCGCCCCAGTCACTCAATCCCAGCTGGTCTGCGGAGGCAGAGATAGCCCTTAATGAGAAGAGCCCTGGCTTTATCTGCTTTCTACTTCAGCCATTATCTCCCCCAGTCTATAGACACGCAGTTACCTCTGACAATAATGCTCAGAGGCAACAAATGCTGATGAGTTTTCTATGCAGTCCGCACAATAAGTCTATCAAAACAACCTCGGAAAATTATGAACCCCCGTGACAGACAAATACAACCAGCTTCGTTGTGAATTTAGAGCCCCCAACGCTACGATTCTTTTAATTCTTCAGGCCTCCCTTATCTCTGCTGTTCCTCTTCTGGTGGGGAGATAACAGTAATTCTTCTCTGTGCTGGGTTTTCTTTTTTTCTCTCTCCCTCCTCCCCTCCTTGCTTTTTTTTTTTCCACCCACTGAGTGAGATGTTTTCCGTGTCTTTCTGCTTGCTAAAGATAAAGGGTTAAAGACCAACTTATGTTGGGTGCTGGGGAAGGGGGAGGGGGCACGGGAGAGGGGAAAAAAAGTAATCAGCATTCAAGAGATTGCTATCGGAGAAACCGCGCAGAGAACAGTAATTTTGCTGGCTTCGGCGAGGGCTCTCTCCACTCCCCCCCACCCTTTTTTATGAATGCACATAATGCCTGGAGTGTTGGGGGCAGATAAAAGAATTAGCAGCAGCCAGGGGGACGGAGGCCTGGAGAACAGGGGAGAATTAGAATGTCTATCTTTGTCTCTTCCGGCTCATCCAGCCAGCCGAGGCTCCCGGCTCGTAAACAATTTAATCTTTTTGCTACAGTTAAAATACAAAGACAGCAAGCCTCCTTCTTCCAAATGGAAAAGGGAGGAGGAGGAGGACAGAAAGAGGAGGACTGGGGGAATCTGGCATGGGGGCTGGATGAGGGAGAGGCAGATAGGAAAGGGCTGACGCCACAAACTTTTCGGGTACCAGCTTAACCCCTTGGGCTTGAGACTTCAGAACTCCCCACCCCGCCCCCCACCCGTGCTGCCCTCACTGGGGACACAGCCTAGTACTGGTTTGGTCCAGCCCACCTCCAGGGTTGGGGGCTCAGCCATGGGTGGGGGAAGGGGGAGGCTTGCATCTACCAAGGGTCCCTGGGCTCTGTCTGCCTGGGCAGTGGCAGCTGTTGGCTCCCATACTTCTTCCCTTGGTCTTCCCACAGTCAAGGTCTTTCCTTATTCCTCCTCCACTTCCTGCGTCTCCTCCCCCTGGCTCCTTCTTCTGGTCTCTAGTGAGGGAACTCTCAGATCATGCAAAATGAGCATGCCTTCTCTTGCCCACAAGGCTGCAAGCTCCGAGGGTAGGGACTACTGCGCCACTGTGCTCCCTACACAGGGCAAAGATGGGGCTCTCTGCCTAGAATGGGGGTTCCAGTCCTCCACCTCCTACTTAAGACTAGTGATGGAGAGAGGCTGAGATGGGAGGTAAGGTCTCCTGCCCTTTCACACCGACGTGCACACGAGCATGCACACACAGTGGGAGAACAGAGTCTAGGAAAGAGCACAGCCTAGAAGGAAGAGAAGCCCTTCTGAAAGGACAGATCATTACACGGGACCTGAAAGTAAGGCAGAAAAAAGAAGCCTTGTGAGGGGCCCTCGAGATAGGTTACAGGAGGTGGGACCCCCTCACCCCTCCCAGGAGGCCAGTGTCCCATGTGACTGACCAGCTGGGTACCCTCCAGACAATCCAAACAGCTGGCACTCCAAGTTCTCACCATACCTCCATACTGTGGCCACTTTTAGCTATTCCAGGTGGATCCTTGTCACAAGGAACATGAAAAGCCCAGTTTTCACAGGGTCAAGTTGGAAGCTGGTTGCTCCTTCTCTGCCCTTGTCTCTCCTGTGGAGCACTTATCCCAGTGTACTGGCACTGAATTTCCTGCCTTTCTCATGTTTGAGAGCTCCTAAAGCGCCAGGGCCAGGTCTTTGTCGGCCCTGGGCGCCCGAGCCCAACACAGTGCCTGGCCAAACTGGGTGAATACTTGCTGAGAGGTTGGGTGGATGAAGAGATGAGTGAATGAAGTCAACTAAAACTGGGGGCAGAGGGTGAGGGGCGGGGGAGCCTCTTCAGGCACCAGACACACTTTTGAAGAGAGGCCATTCAGGAAAAGGATGGGGGTGTGATCCAGAAAGCTGGTCTTCCTTCTCCAGGCCCCACCAGCGGAGCCACTCAGTGAATGGCGGAAACCAAAGCAGTGAGGTGCATCCTTGCTGGAGCTCAGTTACATTAACAGTGAATCCCCCAACCCACTGGCTGAAGGCCTTTCCCAGGAAGGCATGGGGAAAAGCACTGAACCTGGGGTCAGGGATCTGAGTGCACCTCCCAGCTCTACCTTTTATTGGCTGTATAAACGTGAGTAGGTCAGCCTCTCTGATCCTTGGTCCTCGTCTGTAAAATGGAAATAATAATGAACTCTACTTCACAGGATTGGGTTAGCACCTAATATAGTAGGGACCCAACATGTGCAGGTCACATCTAAGTGGAAGCAGCAGTGCCTTGTGATAACAAGCATAGCAGACACAGTAAACCAAGGATGCTGAAAAGACAAACTCATCTCAAAGCTCCACAGAGCAGCTTTCATTTATTAGTATTACTTTTTTTTTTTTTCAGTTACTCATCCTACCTCTGCCCTTTAATCCTTGGGAGATTGAGGCTTGGCTGAGCCATGATGTGGGGGTTAAAGCAGCTTTCTCCAGCTCCTATGTCCCCTCCCAAGGCTGGGGAGGGGAGACTCCAGGAGGTAGAATAACCTGCTCCAGGGTCCACAGCTTTGCAGATAAACTCTAGGCTCCTTGTTTTGCCTTTTGGTCCCTTCATGTTTTTGACCCAAGCTAAGTTCTCCCTCTAGTCCCAGCACAAGCTCCACTTAAATATTTGTCCTTCCTCACCCTGAATCCACGGTTACCCTGAAAATGACCCCAGTGTAGCTGAGGAGACATGGGAGTAGAACATAGGGTATAAACGTCGGTTATTATTTGAACGACATTCAAATAATAATGTTGTATTTATAGCTGAAAACCAGATAAGTTATTTTTCAAATGTACATTAAATATATATAATTTTGGTTATGTCCTAAGCCAGAGCCTCCCAAATTGTCCACATGTCAGAATCACTTGAGTAGCTTTAAAAAAAAATTAGATTCTAAGCCCAAACATAGAGATTCTAAATCAATCTATGTGTGTGGCAGGGGTGAGGAGGGTGGATTTGGGGGGTGGGAAAGTGGATTTCTTAAAGAACCACAGTGATTCAGTTGAGGAACTGAATTCGGGATCTGCTGTCTTTAGCCACAAAGAAATAGATTTCATTTTATTCACTAATTCAGCAAACACTTTTTCTGAGTCCCTGCTCTCTATCTTCGTGTGTGTTGGGGTAGTGGGGAATAAAAAGAACCCAAAACCCCACAAGGCACGAGAAAGCGATGTCTAACCCACCAACAGAGATTTCCCCACTCCCCAGCCTCAATCCAAAACGTGAGCCAACATCGATTTCTCCCCTTCTGATATCTGTAGGGTTTAGTGCTCTTTCTCATCTTAGGAACAGCGCAGAAATATATACTAAGTAAGGATCTACTAAGTGTCAAGCGCTGCATTAGGGATTTAACTCTACATAGGATTGCATTTAATTTTCAAAAAACCGTGTGTGGTGGCTGTTATTTCTTGCATATGACTCATTAGGAAACAGGCACAAAGAGGCTGAGGAAGTCACGTAAGTTCAAAAAGCTAGCATGGGGCAGGGTCATCCTCCCTACCCCCACCCCCAAAATTGTGTGCAGGGTTGTGGAATTGTATTTTTTTGTTATGAATCACAGTGCCTAGCATTCAATCATTCAGTCATCAACTCAGAAAACTGATAAACCACCCACTGTGTGCCAGACACTTAACTGTGAGGGATAAGTAAGTCCCTGACCTCAAGGAGTGCAGAGTTTAGGATGGGAACTTGGGCAACTGCACAAATAATTCAGAGGCAAGGTATGAGTGCCTCCCAGGAGAGAGGCAGGAGCGAGTGATCAATGTTCAGTGGAGAGAGGTTCCTTCCAACTTCAGGGACTCAGAATGCCAGAAATCCAGAGGTCCTTGGCAAACATTGAGGTCTTATTTCATCAGAGAGGTGAAGCACTTCACCCAAGGTCACACAGCTGGTGTGCCATAAATACATGATGAATCGAATGAAATTATTCACTAACTCCAATTACATCTTAACCACTAATAACTTGGCTCCAGCTCCCCTAATGGGATTTCCTTCTTGGACATCAGCCTTCCCTTCCCCCTTCCTACTGACATCGGCCAATTAGAGAAGGGCAGGTGCTGTGATTGGGGTCACGGTGAAAGGAAGAGATGGAAAGGACCCCCAGCCAAGGCTGAGGAGGAGGTGATCAGTTTCAGGTGCTCACAGCCTCCTGTGAGGAAGAGTCTGAGAGCTCACCCACATGGAGAGAGAGGCAGATTTGGAAGTCCAGTTCCCTCAACCTGAATGCCCAGGGAAGACACCTGTTTTGCACACAGCACCCTTTACACTCCATATCAGAGCCAGCAGGCATGGGGAGAGATGTGGGGTTACATACAGAGAGACATTCAGGCACACCACCAGACCTGAAGACAGACATAGACAAGGAAAAATACCCTAAGAAATGCACATACACCTGAGAATAAGTCAGGTATTGCTATCCACAGAGCCACAAACGCTTCTGAGAGAGTCACAGGGACCCAGAAACATACAAACACAAAGAGATTCTGGGGCCGAGTCAGACATCCACTCATTTATTCCACAGAAATGGATTAAGCACCTACTATGTGCAGGCACAGGGAGATAAAAGACAGCCTTTGCTGTCACAGAGCTCATGGTCTGGTGAGAGAGAGCAAGCATGGAAATGGCAATTATAATACAGTGAGCAAAAAACACAAAGATGAAAAGAAGCCCCAAGAAGCACAAAAAAGAGCCAGAGAAAAAGGCACAAAGAAACTCAGAGGTGCTGAGAAAGAAGAAGGCAGAAGCAGAGACACCCAGGAGTGCTTGGAGAGAGAGCAAGAGAAGGGAACCCACAGATGTGCATGCATGTACACACATGCACACATATGCCAACCCCTCTGCTGTGCAGGAGTACAGAAGAAGGCCCCTTCCCAGGAGCCCCTCCTAGCAGACCCCAAGCTTTCTCCTGCGAGAATGTGGGAGTGGGGCTTGGGGATGGCCAAGCTTTCTCCTTGAGGGGCACAGCAGGCTCAGGTGGGGAAAAGCCAGGACCTAATAAAGGCAAACAACGTCTGCAGATGATGGAGATGACAGCTGCTGGGGCTGCTTCCCATCCCCCAAATGTGCAGGGAGCCAAGGCCAAGAACCCAGCTCTGGCAGATTCTTGGTGCTAACGATGCCTGGGTCGGCATCCCCCTGCCCCAAACCAAGAGCCCTTCAGGTGGCCCAGTATAGAGTAAGGGTCTCTCCTGACCTTAATAAAATCTCCAGTCACCTAATATGAAACCATGCAGTCCTGAGAGCTAACATTCTTTGGATCTGACTTAAATCCCTGCTACTGTATGTAGCTGAGGTCCAATTCCAGGGGTAGAGTGTTCTCCATAGGAGCTCAAGGCCACAGAGCAGCAGGTGTTGCCCAGGACGCCTGCTTCATTCTCATCACCTGCTCAGGAGCCTGGCCCACTGGGAGTCACCTAAAGTAGCACCCCCTCAGAGACCTTCTAGGCCCAGCTCCAGGAGACAGAGGAAAAGAGTCCAGGTGGGGAAACCTGCCCAAGATTTTGCAGAGGTGGATTTGGAAAAGGGTCCTGACTCCTCAAAGCACACCCTTTCCCCCCACAGCACCTGGCCACTGCTTACTAGTAGGAGCCAGGCCCCTGAGGGACGTGAACACAAGAGAACACGGCCCACACACAGGGGACTGGAAAGGGTTTGGGTACTGCCTTGGGGAAGAGAAGGGACGGCATGAGCCTGCCCAAGGCAGCAGACACAGCCCCATCCAAGCCCTACACGCCCCCCTGACAGGAAGGGTCAGACACCCAACGAGTCACCGGCCCCCTCCCACCACCTGAGCCCTTGATAACCTACTTTTCCTCAGACACCTTCCTTACACCATGTTTCCGTCCATTCATCAAAGATCTGCTGAGGGCCTCCTCCCTGGGATGTGGCAAACGGCAAAACCCTTAAGGAGCTGGTAGGTGGTCAAGAGAGGGGTGAGGGAGGCCGACAAGGGACAGATGACCCCACGAAAGGCTCCATCGGGACCCACAAGGCTCGACGCGAGGAAGACGCCTAGAGGCGCAGGGACTTATTGACACCTCCGCCCCTCCTCCCTGGCCTTGGGCATCCTCAGCCGGGTCCACCCAGCCCTTCCGACGCTCGGTTTTCCCGTGCCCCCAGCGGGGCCTGGCCCTCTCCGAGCCCGAGCCTGACCCCGGCTCCACGCCGCTCGACCTCGCGGGTCCTCTCTGCGCCTGGCGGGCCCCTGGGCTCGGCAGGAGCCTGCCGAGAACGCGGGCGCGCCGCCGCTCCCGGGGGCGCGCAAGTGGAGTTGGCGGAGGGGAGTGGGACATGGGCCTCCCGAAGCTGTGCACGGCGCACAGGGCCCGCCCCCGGGATGTTAAGTGCAGGGCCCAGACTTAAGTAGCAATTAAGGCTGCCTGGGAAGAAAGAGAAGGCCAAACGGCCTGTTTATTTCCCTCCCTCCACTATCCCCATCACACACACCGTCTAGTTGGAAGAAGAGAGGGAAAGAATAAGAAAGGGGAAGAAAAAAAAACAAAAAAAAACACCAAACTAAACCTCACTGCAATTAGGAGAGCCGGCTAGGGAAAAAAGATATGTATTAAATGGATGTTTCTGCACAAAAACCCCAGGCTGACAACATCTCTGGCCTTGTAAGGGGGAAATGACCGTGCCTCGGTGTTTACATAGCCGAAATCAGGGGGAATTATGCTGTCATACTGACAACTGTAGGAGGACAATTTTAAAATTACACCGTTCAACACCTTTAATGATTTGTAACAGAAGAGGTGTGGCTACTCCTATTAAATGTGTTGCCAAATCAATAAAAGGGATAATTGGAGTTGTTAGAGCAAATTATAGCAGCATCTCTTCTGTTGCTGTACAATGTTCCCTTGTAAACTGCTATTACAGGCAGCACCGTATTTCTCTCTTATTTGGCCGCTTTGTAATGAGTTGGCATTTTGCAGCATAATAGTTCCACTTTCTTTTATGGAGCTCTCACTTTAACTTTTTCTCCTTTGTGCAGCCTATAATTTCCTCGCCCTCCCTGCCTCCCCGCCTGTTTTCAGAGGTGGCCGCACTGCCTGTCAGCAGCCTCTGGGTGATAAACTATATTATTTCACATTATTTTCAGGCCTTTTCAATTGGCAGTCGGATGGGGTTGAGGGGTAGATGGGTCTGAGGGGATGGGGATGGGGAAGAGGGGGGGAGAGAGGAGACAGGGCCAGGAGGAAAACGAAAAATTCACAGAAATCGAAAGGAAAGGGAATGAGGGGCACAAGGCTGACCTCGTTCCCAGGGGCAGGAGCCTGGCCCTTTAAACACAGGACTTGCCAGAGGGTTCTGAGCTGACCAGAGACTCTGGCTGGTGGCTTAGCTATTGGAGTGTGCAGTGCCCTGCCAGACCCCAGCTTCACCCTCAGCACCTCTGCCTCTCCCTGCTCCTAAAAACAAACTGAAAAATAGCTCAGGACTAAGGAGCTATTGTTTCTGCTTACTCCCTCACCCACCACCTACACCTACGATAGAGAGAAGTACCCAGAGCTTAGGCCAGGCCACAGGAAGCGTGTGGGAGCTGCACCCCTGGAACCACCTTGGGACTGCCAGGTGGATGAGTCTTAGAGGATGGATGAGACATTCTCATTGCACACAAAGCCTGAAGCCACTGGGAATTCTGAAGCGCCATGGTCATGGCAGAGGCAGGGAGACAGAGATCGTCACAGGCTTGTCCCTAGGGATGGATCAGGAGTCCAGAAGCCTGGCCCCAGACCTGAATGTGCCTCCTCACCTCACCCACACGCAGACCTTGGCCTCTGACTGGAAAGGACAGCGTCCCCAGGCAGCTCGGGACCAACCTTGCTGTATGTACCGTTCAGTTCCTGAGACAGCGATAAAAATCCCAGACAAACCTCACTTAGTCAGTCCCAGCGTTGGGCTACAGGACAATCAATCTGAATTACTGAGAGGCCTCAATGAGAGACAATTGGAAAAGAAACGCCACTTTATTACTTCCACGGAGCTGCCATTCCTGGAACCCATCTGCTGCCAAGCAGTGCAGCAGCAAGACCTGCTCGGATGAGCAGATAAGAGTTGATGGTGAGCAAATAAGATCCATTTGCAATGAGCAGCATCAATTTGCTTGCCAACAATGAGCAAAGTCCTAATTCTCTTTGGTAGATTCCTGTGGCCTTTGGAGTGTCCTCTTATTTCCATCTTTCATGGTTCAAGCTAACTTTTTTCCCAAGAGGGCAAATGAAAGTTGACTTGCCTAGGTGCAACCGGAGGACGTTGTAGATTAGTGAGGTTTGGGTGAATATGGTTTAGTCTGTGACAGATTTCCAGGTACCAGTCACCAGCTTCCTAATTTTAGCAATAATCAGTCCCATAAAATCCTAGCAAAATGAAAACACGTGGACAGTCCCATAGCATCTGCTTTTAGCAAGGGCAGACATTTTTCTTTGTATAGGTCTATACTAACAATGCTTCAATTCAAGCAATAGTTAACTGTCAACCCAATCAATGTTAATGGTCTCTGGTATTCCAGGCACTGTACTGAGCGCTGGGGATCCAAGAGTGAACAAAACAGACACCATCGCTGCCCTCCAGGAGCTGACATTCTAGTGAAAGCTGATAATAACAACAATAATCATAACATAGTAATCATTGCACTAGAATTCTGCAAAACTGATGGAAAAGTACTTTGTCTCAGCAAAGGCAATGCAGTAACGGCAGTGGGAGGGCACTGAGTAGTCAGGAAGCCTGATTTTTAGCCCCAAGTCTCCACCTTTCCTTTCAGAGCCTCAGCTTCTTTGTAAATTAAGGGCATGTTTCTTCATTCAACACACATTTATTGAGGACTTACTATATGTTGGGTATTCCATTAAGCACTGGAGACACAATAACAAGCAAAACAAGTGTAAGCCTTGCTGCTATGAAGCTTACAGTCTGGTAGCATAGACAGACATCAATCAAATAGTCACTTCAGTATATAATTACAGAATGTGATAAATGCTGGGAAAGAGAAAGACCTGAGCTTATTTGTAACAGCCCAAAACTGGAAACAACCCAAATGCCCAAAAAAGGCCAGAGTGGCTGGAGTGCCAGGGGGAAAATGGTCTAAGATGAAGCCAGAGAGGTGGGCAAGCGTCCTGGGCAGGTGGGGACAGGTCAAGGATTGGCCCTTGATCCAAAGGGCAAGAGAAAGCCACAGATGGGTTTTAAGCAGGAGAGTAACAGGAAGTAACTTACTGTTAGGAATACCACTAGCTGCAGATATACTGAGCAGACAGGATTGGAGGGGCCCAGAGTAAAAACAAGAAGGTCAGTTAGGAAACTTTCCCAGTGGTCTGTGAAAGTGTTAACAGTGGCCTGCAACTGACAAATGAAAAGTTGCTCAACATCATTAGTCATTAGAGAAACACAAAGTACAACCACCATGAGATTCTACTACATATACCCAACAGAATAGCTAAAACTTTAAAAGACTGATGATACCATGTGTTGGTGGGAATGTGAAGCAACTGGAACTCTCATATATTGCTGGTGGGAATGTAAATTAGTACAACCACGTTGGAGATACTATCTGGTAATATTTATTAAAGTTATATATGAGCGTGCCCTATGACCCACAATAAGGCCCAGCAAAAGACATGAGCTTTAATCCTAATCGCTGAAAGGTAGAAACAACCCAAATGTCTAACAACCGCAGAATGGGCAAATAAATTGTGGTTTACCCACACAATGGAACATTATACAGCAATAAAAAAGAACCATTTACTGACACGCACATGGATGAATCTTACAACAGAAGTGAGGACAAACTGTATGTTTCTATTTATATGAAGTTCAAAAACAGGCAAATGAAATCTATATGAACAGTGGCCGCAATAAGTGTTATCCTTGGGAGGGAGGAGAAGGGAGCCCACTGTAAAACTGGGAATATTCCATACCTCGATTTGGGGGGTGGTTACACTAGTGTAAAAATACATAGAACTGTATGTTTAGGGTTTGCTCACTTTACTAAATATGTTATACCTCAAAAAGCTTAAAAAAATGAACAGTGGCTTGGACTAGGAAGGTTGCAGAGGTGACAGAGGAATGTAGACAGAATAGATATTTAAAAGGTGAAATAATGCCTGCCTAGTTTGCCTTACCAGTGTCCTGAGGATTGAATGAGATAATGTACTCGAAAGGTTATCACCCCAGTGGCTTTCTTGCTGTGAAATTTCCAACTAAAACAAAAAGAATTCCAGGCTCAGAGTTAATTTGTTCTGAATAGCCCCACAACGAACACCAATCTCCCCACACCTCAGGAGAAAAGCATAAGTATTTGCCTGAAATATGGGATATCAGTCTTTATAGAAGGTTTAGGTTCAACTAGGAGGCCCCGTGTCAGCCTCGGAACGGACTAGGCTGGGAGACACACGGCCTTCCTAATAGTAGAGAGGCCACTTGCTTTCCAGCTGCTGCACAACCCCTAGTGGCTGCCCTCAAGTCCCTTCTGATCCTAATTGCATTGAATCCCACCATTTTCATGGATAATGGGACTTGCATAGGTGACATGGGGTTGCAGCTAAGACTGGAAGAGGCTGCTGCCTCTTCCAGTGAAATAGGATGAGGAATCCTTAGAGAAAGCCATGGGGAGCTTCCTAAGTGCCCTCCCCACAACCGTGCAAGGTAGGCATTTCTAACAGATGAGGGCATCAGAGTTCAAGAGGGGGCAAGGGGTTGCCCAGCCCAAGCTGGTAAGAACAGAGTTGAAACTTGAACCCGACCTTCCAGCTCTGGTCCACTGCCCTGCCGACCCACTAGTGCTGTCCCTCCTTCCCCCACAGACACAGCCCTGATGGCATCACTATGGCAAAGCCACATTCACTGTCCTTGACAGGCACAGGCTCCAATGTAAAGGGTCACTGGCAAGTAACTTCATTCAGCAGACCCCCTCCCCACTTTTCTAAACCCTGGGGAGCCATTTCATGGCTCACTCATCTTGAAGGTCCCCCAGGGAGCAGTGCTGCTCGAAGGAGACGGTCCACTGGGGCAGTAAGGATGCGTACACGGGCAACTAGTCATATCTGCTCTGAAAGTTTTTCAGGCCAAGATCCTTCTGTCATAGTCAGTGGTGTGGGATTGTGGGTCTAAATCAAGTTCCTGTCTGTGAGCATGAGGAGTACAAAGAGATCCATCCTGAGGGGGAAAACCTGGGTTTCCTGCAAGGGGGGGCCATCAGTCCACCTGCACACACAGGCGGGGAGACCGTCCAGGTGCAAAGAACACTTATCAGTCTCCTCAACTTTTGGCTTAGGGTGTCATCCCCTCTCCTGCGTTCCGAAGCCTGAGGACCTCCCTGCCTTCAGTGGGTGATTTGAAATTCCAGGCTTCCTTTTGTATCCTCAGAGGACAGTGCAGCCTTGGGAATGTATTTCTCCAGCCCAGAGCAAGTGCCCAGATAATGGCATGGTAGTAAAGGTCTCAGTCCGAAGACTCAAAGGGTAAGATAACACTTTATTTTTCATTAATGCAACTTAATTTCCATTCCGAGTCCTCATTCCACTGAGAGTGGGAAAAAAATGTAGTCTCAGTCATTTCTGGATTTTCTCGAGTTCCTGCCCTTTCCCTAGGCTTACTTCTAACTTTCAGGGGGGTTTATGTAGTGCTGAGGCCGAGAGTAGGGATACCATATGATCCACTATGTTATCTGTTCAGCCAGGCACCCCCTAAGAGGACCCTCTCTCTTGCCCAACTACCGCGGTCAGTTCTCAGCTCTTCCAGGCCATGATGGAAGACACAGTAATGATTCTGCACCTCTCATCTGGGCGTGGGATTCTCTGTGAAGCCATCTAGATGCCAGCTGTCTAGACCCACCTGTCAGCCACGCCCTCTTGGCTCTCAGGGGTCTGCCTAGGCTCAGGCCTCATCCTCAGGTCCAGCAAAGCCTAAACTATCAACCTGGAAATGTAATTCATTCCCCCGAGGGCTTGTAACCCAATGTATTTCCCTTTTTGCCCTGGTTGCCAAGAAGCTACTGCCAACTGTGTAATTGTGGGTAGGTTTAGGTTACTTAGCTACTCTGAGTCTCAGTTTCTTTGTCCAAAAATGGGGGATAATTAGTCCAATAGAAAGTGAGCAAAGAACATGGATGGATAATTCATAGAATACAAATGGCCGAGAGGTGTACAAAATAGGTTTAACCTCACTCAAAAGACAGGGAAGATTAAGACAATAATGAGATACATTTGCCTCCTAATTGAAAAGTTTTTAATTATAAAGTGTGCACTTAAATGTATGTCTCCTATGTGGTCAGTGGGGATGTAAATCGATATAACCGTTCCAGAAAGCAATTTGGTAATATGGATCAAAAATCTTTAAAAATTTATACCCTTTGACCCAGTAATTCCACTTCAAGGAATCTATCCTAAGGAAATAATCAGAGATGTGGACAGAGATTTATGTACAAAGATGTTCACTGTAGCATTATTTATAATAGTGAAAAGTGGAAGCAAACTATATATCCAGCAATTAGAATAATGGTTAAATAAATTTTGACACATCAATTTGATCAATATTGAGCAAACATAAAAACTGTGTTTAAAATATTTAATAGCACAGGAAAATATGCCCTCTATAATGTCAAGTGGGAAAAAAGTACAAGACCGAATATACAATGCCATGATAAGAGTGGAGGTAGGAAGCACATACATTTGCATAGAAAAAAAAAAGAGTGGCAAAAGTATACCAATACACTGGGTGCCAAGTATTAGCTCAGGGTGGAGGGATTATGTGTGATATCTATTTTCTTTATTATTGTCTGTGTTTTCTAATGGTCTTCATTTAGCATGTATTACTTTTATACTCAGAAAATTAATATAAAAACCGTAAACCCTCAATCCAATCAAAAAAACAGATAAAACATATACATAGATGAGATGTGAAAAGGGCAAAGAAGAGTGAAAAAATAGAATATAAATATAAAGGTTCCCCAATCTCAGTAGTAATCAGGGAAATTAAAACAACCAAGAGATGCTTTTTCATACACTGGCTTAGCAAAACTGGGGGGAATGTATAATAGCCCTTAATGGCAAGGATATAAGGTAATGGGGGTCCTCTCATACGCTTTGGAGGACGGCATACAGCCTTTTTGGAGGACAGTTTGGCAACAGCTATAAAAATGTTAAATGCACATTCTGTTCCATTCAGCAATTCCACTTCTAGATATTGAGCACATGTGCATAAAAGGCCTTATTAGAATGTTCAGGGAAGCATTGCTCATTGCATTCAATACCCCAAATTGGAAACAACCCACATGTCCATCAAGGGGAGAATTATGGTGAATCCATTCTGTGGAATATTAGGTAGAAGTTAAAAGAATGAAATAGATCTATGTATACCGACATCTAATGAGAAATAAAAGAATAGCAAGCTACAGAATGATCACATTCATGGGGGGGGAAATTCTACCTCATAGCTCTGGAAAATTCTACTTCAGTTCTTTGAGGGGTTGGGGAAGGGAGGAGGTAGAATGTGATTGGGTTGGAGGGAGGCAACGGGGGGCTTCTCTCTTTGATTCCATAAGCTTCTCTCTCAGTATTAAGAGCTTTGGGTCAGCAGCTCAAGGTCTGGAAATGGACTGCGTGGGCTTAAATCCTGGCTCCCCCACTTATTGTGTGACTTTGGGCAAGTTGCTTCACCTCCTCAAAACCTAAGTTTCCTCATCTGTAAAATCGGGATAATCACAGTACTCACCTCACTAAGTTCTTGAGAAAACAACATGAAGTGATGTAGACAAAGCATTTAGAAGAGTGCCTGGCATACAGTCGGCCCTCGAATGTTAACTACCATTCTCAGCTACATTATGATCAGAGACATGGCACTTAAAATACTTTCATTAAACACTTGTGCAAAGATCGACCTTGTGAAAGGGTCAACAAATGTGTGTACACCTGAATGAGAATGAGGGTCCCAAACTGGGGAGGGAGCTGTGAAAATGCAGGAACCGGGCACACAGCAGGTGACCAGCTTCACCTCGGGAGCCAGCCTATCTTGATGCCAATCCAGAATCTTCCACTTGCTAGTTGTGCAAGTTCTCTGCCCCTTAATTTCTCTGCCCCTCAGTTTCCTCATCTACAGCCCAATGGGTAATAACAGTGCCTATCTTCTGAGGTTATGAGGATAAAATGAGTTTGCGTGGCATAACGTTCTTGGAATAGTGCCTGACCAAGAGTGAGCGTTAACTATCGTGGTCGCTGTTGACCGTTTTATCAGCAGCACAGTAATACTTGTAGTACCACAACTACTACTGTTACTAAATGTCTTATCTCCCCCAAGTGGCCTCCAGACTCCTCCATGGCAGCAGCGACATCTCATCTTGGGAGCCTCTCACCAGTGCCTGACAGATAGGAGGCACTTATGTATTTGCAAGATTGCTATCACTGCTTTCATTTGATGTATCATTTTTAAAACAGCAAGAGGCAGCCTGAGGGAATGGGTAGGGTGGCCTTGAATCCCAATCCTGGTTCTTACACCTGGGTGACCTCCGGAGGCTGTGTCATTGACTGAATCTCCCTGATCCGTAGGCTTCTCACAGTGAGATGGTTTGATAATATTCTATCCCTCAGGAGGTCACGGAGAAAAATAAAGGAGGCAATGCATGTAACACCCCGGCCCTCAGGAGGTACCCAATAATGTTGGCTCCTGAATATTACTACCTGTGCTGGCTTAGCAGAGATGACAAAGGCAAGTAGGTATACTAAACCTGGGTGGGTGTTTGGACCATAATTAGATATCACTGCAACCTGTTCAGTCTGTCACCATTCAGCCCAAGTGCATAAGAGGAAATAGCCACTTGGAATACAGAATGTGTAAACCTGTGAAGGGGTAGTGACTTCATAGAGGCTGGGATGTACAAAACATCCCAGGGTAGGAGTGGGTAGGAGTGGCTAGAATCTAAATAATAATAAATAACAATAACAACAACAATAGCAATCACGTCTGTGCCAGGCACTGAGCTAAGCACCTTACATGTATTAACTTCTTTTTTCTTTTTTTTTTAACTTCTTTATTCTTTACAACATCCCTCTACAACCATAAGGTTTCATTCTCAATATAATTACCCCCAATTTATAGATGGGAAAACTGAGTCTGAAAGCAGTGAGGAAACTCTCCTAAGGTGACAGAGCAGGAAGTGGTAAAACAAGGACCTGAACCAGGGCCTCTCTGTTTCTAGGACTCGAACTCTAAACTTTTCCCCTTGGAGGGAACACACACACACACACACACACACACACACACACACACACACTGGCCTCGGTGCTACCCATGGGCAGGATGCAGGGGTGGGTCTGCAGGACCTCAGAAGTATTCACCCTCGCTTTGTCTTCCCTAGTGGATGAAAACAGGGCATCACACAGCACATCTAGGCAGAGCTGAGGACCTGAACCCCAGCATCTGGGTTCCTGGTTCAACAGGAGAAGCCCTGGCTCTGCCTCAACACACAAAATTGTCCACAACAATAATAAAATTTTAAAAATAATGTCTACACTTCTGTGAATGAGTAAACATTTTTACAGTATAATATATATTTAAAAAACAAAAATAAAGGCTCCAGAGGGTTGGGGAGCCAGGCATCAGGTGTTCGGGGATCACAGACTAGTAAAAACAGAGAATACCCAGCTGTGCTGCCCTCTTGGGGCCAACAGATGGTGAGGCAGAGGCCGGAGGCCAGGGACAGAGAGCTCCCAGTTTAGTCAAGGTTGCAGCCTTCACCCTCCTAAGACCTGGTGCAAACACAGGCCCAGGGAGCACGTTGGTTTGGGAACCCTGGACACCTCTCACCCAGGCAGCGATGGGCTGTCTGGTCGTCTGACAGTTTTTCTTTCTTGCAGAGTAGACAAGGTCTCAGCTCTAGACATGAGGACAGCTAGTGTCATGACAGAGAAACTGTGGCCAGTGGGACCCATTCCTTGATCCCCTTATTTAATCGCCAGAAGCTGTGCTTCGTGAATGGATAAGGGGTCTATGTGAAAATTTGATGCATGAGAGCAGGAGGAACAACGCAGAACTGAGTGACAAAGCCATCCCGCATGTGTGCACAAGCCCACATGGCAGTGTGCAAGCACCCATCTGAGAGATGCAAAGGGAAGCCCGCCAGGCACTCCCCATGTAACCTTACAGGTTGTTTCCAGGCCCAGGATCCTGCCTTTTGGTTTCAGAGCGTGAGAAGGAGTCAAATGGCAAAACTGTGCCTGCATTCAAGTGTGCACGATGCAGTGAGGGAGAGCTCAGAAGTGTCACTAGGGGTGTGTGTCATTTGTCGATGGAGCCAGCCAGGAGAGGCCACTGCTCCTTTCCTACCTAATCAAACCTCCTGGCATTGACAGAGGTGAATTGGGGGTGGAGAGATCTGCCTCACCATTATCTCTGCTCTTGTGGCACCTTCTCCTCCCTCCCCTCCTCCCTCTCTCCCTCCCGCTCCCTCCCTCCCTCCATCCCAGCTTTGCTCCCGCCTATGAAAAATCAGCAAATAAAAAGTTACATTAACCCCACCCTGACCTCACCGACATAATACACTGCAGGCTGATGCGCTGCCTTTGGAGGCTCGCTGAGAACCTGTCACTCTCCAATGTCCCGAGCACAGCCTGGGGAGCATTTACCGGATAATTAATATATTAAATGCATGAAAAATAGTTACACAGACTTCCCCTCCCCACCCAGGGAAGGGGGTGGGATGCAAAAAAGACAGATTCAGGCTGTATACCATCAATATAAAAGCATCCCCCGAATAGCCGTCATAAAAACTGTTCATAATTTTATAGCTTCATTCCTGTTGGAGCACCATAAAGGCAAGTCATATTTTTTACACTCAGGATGCCCCATAAAAAAAAAAAAAAAAGAAAGAAAGAAAAAAAAGAGAGCAAGTGAGAAAACGAGAACTTGGCAGGAGGCTCTTTTACTCTCACCTGAGGGTGAGGGACAAGAGGGCATCTGTTTGTCCTCACTGACCCCCTTCTTCCACCCTTTCTTTGACCCAGCCGTGAATTCTGATGAGTCCATCAGAATAATTATTAATGGGATGACTTTATTACTTTTTATTTGCCCTTTCTTCCCTTTTGCTGATTCCATATTTGCCTTTTATATAGATGGAGGCAAGGGTGGAAGTGGCATATGTCTCTGTTCCAGGTCCTCCAACCCCTTCGCCTTTCTTCTGAGAGGCTAGGATATGAGCAATGAAATGATGTGGGTCTGGTTGGACTACCTGAATCTGTTAAGGTTCAGGTGCAGTAAGGAGCAGGGCCCATGAACGTGTCTTTTGTAGGAGGTGGCAAGGGCCCCAAACCAGATGGTGGAGAGAGAGGAAGGAGAAAGGGCTATGTGTAGTGCCCTGATTTCCTGGCCAAGTGTAGGCATGAGACGAGCCCCTGAGGGCTCCTGGAAGAAGTGGTGTGTTCTACTCAGAACTCTCATAAGGCACTCAGGCAGGCAGCTCTGGATTGGGGGAGGGGAGTTCTTGCAATCAGATACAGACCCAGGTATGACCCTGTCCAGGAGGTGATGGGGGCAGCCAGAGCTCAGAAGGAGGTTGTCCCTTTCCTCATCAGCCCTGCAGTGTCCCAAGAAGACATGAATAGTAAGAAACCCCTTCGCAGCAACACCCCTAAATACACACACACACACACACACACACACACACACACACGCCCTCAGAGAGACCTGTCACGCTCCCACTGACCCCAAAAGGAAGTCTTCACCCGCTTCCTAATCCTGGAGTGGTGTCTCCCCTCTTCGCAGGGTGAGGCACGGGCCCAGCAGCAACACAGGAGGGAGACGCTGACACTCACTCCTGATGCCTCTGTGAGGAGCTGCGGACGCATGGGGGAGACAGACACTCACGGAGAGACACGCAAGGGAGGCGCCCTATGCCTCCCACACACCCTGGCCACCTGTCCCTGAAACTCGGGGTCCTTGTGCACACAGACACATACAGAAGGCTTGGGTAGCTGGATGCTGTGCCCGTGCCAGGGCGGAGCTGTAGTGTGCCCCAGGTGTGTGCCGCTGGCCGTGGTGCTGAAAAAGGAGATTTCCAGGCGCTGAGCTTCCAGCCTGGCCTTTCCGGTCCAGCTTGGCACACCCAGCTTTCCCGGGTATCTGCCACTTTAGTGGGCTTGGGTTGCTTTCTTTCCAGCTAAGCTGAACGGTGTGTGCCTCCCTTTCTTTGGGGTTTCTACAGTTTGCCTGCCTGTACTCACCCTGCCATCCTTGTCAGGGTCAAAGCTGCCCCAGAGTGGGTACTATGTCCCCTCAATAAGACTGAGGCATCTGTCACTACAGAAAAGGCTTTTGCCAGATCATACTGGCACTCCCTCAGGTCTGTCTCCCCCCGCAGCCTGGGTGATCCTTGAGAACAGCCTCTGGTATCTCCAAGAGCCTTTTTTAGGCTATTACTCTCATCAGACTGAAATCTCTCCAAGACATACTTTGTCTCTCCCATTAGATTTTACTATGCCAGGGGCTATATATCTCTCACCAGATTTAGAGTTCCCCTCGAGCAAAACTTTGTCTCCACCATCAAATTGGGAGGCTCCCTAAGAATAGAAGCTGTGTCTCTTCTGTCAGGCTGTGATCTCTTCAAGAGTACAGACTCAGTTTCCCCAACCAGATTAGAAGCTCTTTACCCTAAACAGAAACTGGGTTTCTCCCACTGGACTGGAATACCTCCCACACCACGGGCTGGCACTCTCTCATAAGACTGGGGCTTCCCCACAAATGGCACTATGATTCTTCCATAAGGCTGCGAACCCCTCAGGGACAGGAGTTCCACCACCAAACCAGAAGCCTCTCTCAGATCAAAGGTTGGGTCTCTATCATAAGACTAGAAACCCCAAGAATAGGGACTATGACTTTTTCATAGAAGTCCGGGGGCCCCCTCAAGGGAGAGGAAGCTCCCACACATACTGTAGGCTCCCCCAGGGCAAGAGGTGTGTATCCTTTGTTCAGCCCTGCAGGAAGTGCTTATTTCCTGCTATGGTTGAGTGTGACTACAATCTGTGAATTGGACAAAGAGACTAACATTATCAGCCACCTCCATGTGCCAGCCATGGCCCTAGGCCCTGCGTACCCATTATCTCATGGCCCCACCACCATCCTGCATGGCAGATATCCTTATTCCCTTTCCACACATGAGATGAGACTGACACCCAGGAGTCCAGCACCGACTCCCTCACTCCCAATCCTGCCTCCTCCTGTCCTTCCCCTCCTCCACACTCCTGCCAAACCCTGCTGATCCATTCCCGTAAAACCAGCCAATGGACACACTCAGGGCCATAAACTCGGGGCTTGAAAGAAATCAGGCTTCAAGCAAAGAAGAAGCTGTATACCAAGGGACATTCTTCCCTCTCCTTGAGTATTCAGGGCTAGTGGAGTGGGGGCTGGGCCTGCAGGTAACCCGGGGACTCACATTCTCTCTAGAAGCGCCTATTAGCTCTGTGATTCTGCATGCACTGGGAAGGGGGGAGGTAAATGGAGAAAAGGAGGGTCACGGGGGCACTCTTTGCAAATCACCTTTTCTGATTTCACTTTTTTTCCCCTAAATGAAAACCTGTGCCCTCCTCCTTCTCTTCCTCCTCCTCATACCCAACAGTGTCTCAACATTTTGAAGTGAGAGCAGCTGTTAGCATCTCTGTATCATACATTGTTTTCTCTGTGTGTGTGTGAGCGTGCGTATGTTTAACAAAAATAGGTCTACCTCCTCTTCTAGACCAGAACTAAAAATAGAGGTGACGGGGGGAGGGAGGGATAAGCATTCTCCTCCCCAAAAGGAAAAGCATCAACTAATTTGAAAAATATTTAAGAAACTCTGGGTCGTCATCCACTCGCCTCTCCCTGCTCCATAATTACACTGCAGTGCCTGATATTTTCATGGGACATTAAACCAGGAGTCAGGTGATGGGTTCCTTCCGTCTACGCCTATCCGTTAGCCGCCAGGCCCCCGCGGACCTTGACATTATTAATAGTCCTATTCATTAAGTATTACTCTTGTAGAATGAGTAGCATAATATTGGCCTGGAGATAGGAACAGGCAGAAGGAATAAGTCAAATTAATTTTCCGGAGCAAACGCCCCGGTTCTGTAAATGACATTCTGTACTGTTAGCATTTTAAATGTGGCACAAATGGCAGGAGACACAATTTGAAAGCAAAATACTAGAAGACATGGCTCAGGGTGGAACGTGGCAGCAGGAAAATCTAAGAGCATCAGGGACCTGGGGGTGGGAGGGTCTGGCCTGCGTAGTGATGGGAAGAGGAGGATTTTTTTTAATGGGCATTTATTTAAAATGCAGTTGAGGGAGGAGGAAGGCAGGAGGGCTGGTAGTGAGGTCTCTGTGTGTAACAGGGTGTGAGTGTGTGGAGGAGTATCTTGTGGAATAGGAAGGAGGAATCAATCACAGTTTTCCTTCCCCTCTCCGTTCCCTCCAAGGGGATGGTCTAGAGGGGCAGCTGAGGGCTTTCTGCCACTTATGCCCCCAGTGGGATGCTTTTCACCCCTTCCAGCTGATCTGACCAGGCCTAGGGAAAGCTAACTCATGCATTCTGACTTAATGTGAGGTTTGATAGATAACAACATTCACTCATCCATTCAATCCTCCATCCATCTGTTCAATAATACATGCTAATTCTGGGAGAAACCCTGTATTCGGTTTTTAGAGAGTGGGGCACACATAGATTGGTTAGGCAAGGTACCATAGCCTCCAAAAACTTAGAGTCCAGTGGTTGAGCCAGGAGGAGCCCAGGTAACTGTGGTCCAGTGCCGTTTGTAATAAAGACAATGAGGGAGGGAAAGATAAAAGCTATAGTGTGCTCAAGAGAGAGCCCATTCCATTAAAGGACAATTGCTAGAAGTGATGGCACTTAATCTGGGCTTTGAAGGGCGAACAGAATTTGTATACAAAACTTGGAGAAGGGCAGTGCAGATGAAGGAGGCAGGATGGACCAAGACTGGAGGTATCTAGGCAACATGAATAAAGGACAGTGGATGTTGTCCAGGACAGAAGGCTTGGAAAGGTTCATCATTAGCCACTCAATCAGGAAGGGCACTCTTGGAAAGTCCTGTATGTCAGGCATCCACAAGTACAGGAGCTATCCTGAGACAATGGCGCCTTCCCTGCAGTCCACACTCCTACTTCATTTTCCCCAAGACACAAGGGCAGGTGCTTGCTGGGAGCAGGGAACCACACTGTGGATTGCAGCCCATGCCTTGGATGGTTTCTGTGCCTGTACCACTGAATCCAAGTCAGTGGCTAAGCAAACCAGCAGCCTTGTTGGAAATAAGGTTGGGCCTCAACAAAGTTAGGCTGCAGGCAAGTAAAAAAGATGCATGTCCACTCATGCACCCCCACTCTTCCCACCAGGAAGCCAGAAGCAGGGCTCTTTTCTATTCAATATTCACTTACCAGTGGGATTTTTTGAGTCCAGCATTCATCACCACCTACTTAGGTGCTCTCAAGTATTTCAAATATCCCAGGAGGACAAGCAGAGCCTACATCCTGGCAACCTGCCTGGAACTGGGTTTCTACATCACTATGTTCCTGTCTTCCTCGTTCCATTCTCATCCAAGTTTCAGAAGGCTTTTTTCTTTTTCTCTTTGGCAAAGGCAATAACTGAACTTATCCAGATCCTGACTAGGACCTGAGATCATTTGGAACTTGAGGAGACAAAATCTCTTAGGTACAGACTATAGAATCCATCCTTCGGGAATTTGAATAGCAGATATAAATACACAAATAACTTAATGCATTGCAATCTATCATGGGCCACATTTAAAACATTAAATCAACAACAGCCATCACTTGTCTAGTAATCACTATACTCCAGACACTGTTCTAAAGAACTTTTACATATATTAACTCATTTAATCCTTACATCAACCTTAGAAGGTCAGTACTGTAATTATCTCCATTTTGTAGATGAGAAAACGGAAGCACATAGGGGTTAACTTGCCCGAAGTTACACCAGTAATAAGTGGCAGGGTCAGGATTTAAATCCAAGCAGCTTGGCTCCAGAGTCCACACTCTTGATGCCAATAAGTCAGCCTAGGAGACTCATAGCCAGCGAGGTAGTCTGGCAGGTTCTTGGGATCAGAAAACCCACATGTGTTAGCATCTCAGACAGGGCTGAGTGACCAAACAAAGAATCCCTCTTCCCCAAGTCCAGAGGAGGAGATGCTACGTATTTTAGGTCTGCCTGGTCTGTGTTTGGCTTTTGCATGTCTGGGGCAGAGAGTTGCAGAGAGCCAGTGTGGGGACAGAGTCCCAGAGTGCAGTTTCCAGTCTCTTGGCCTCACGAGGAAATGTGCTGGCTCAGGTAGTAAATGGCCATCAACTGTGATTGCATGGCCATCAGCTGTGGCTAGTTGGCCGTCAGCTGTAACCAGTGAGCCATTGGCCACTAATATAACTGCTGTGGCTATGCTAGCAGAAAATGGGGGCTAGCAAGAAGATGGGGGCTGGCAAGAAGATGGTGGCTGAGATAGCAAGAGTGGATTTCAGTTTCCACGACAGATTGCAGTTAGCAAGTCGGTCGGTTGGCAGAAAAGCGGACAGCAGGTAGCACGTCGGGTGACTCCAGCCTCCAGTGAGACTAGAGTGGTATGACTCCCCTACCTATGGCCCCGTGGGTGTTCCTTTTTGGCCTTACCATATCCTGCGTTCGTATGTGGGGAGCGGGAGCTAAGACCCCACAGGCCGCCCCGCATAACAGCCAGGATGCTGACCCTTCATAGTCACTGGTTCTGGCACTGGCCCTGTTCATGCTACCATGAAAAAAGAAGGGGTGCAATGGGAAGAGTATTGGGTTGAAAGCTAAGAGCCTGGTCCATCCCTATGGATCTTGGAGAAGTCATGGCCTCTCCGAGCCTCAACTCCTCATCTGTGAAATGTGCTTACACGAGGTGCTTTCCAAAGTGGCTTCCAGCTCTGACACTCCACTGATGTGATTTTCAACTTTTGGGTGCACGTTGGAATCACCTGGGCAGCTTTTCTAAAAACACCAACATTTGGGCCACATTCCCAGGGCCAATTGAGTCAGAACCTCTTGAAATATAACCCCAAGACAGTGGTGTTCTCAAAGCCTCCCCGGGTGATTCTAATGTGCATTCATGATCTATAGAGCCCAGGTACATTGAAGAACTGAGGCTGTGCTCTCATTCTAGCCTAATCAGAGATATTAGAAACTGGTGACCAGTGCCACAGTTGGAGGGTTGTGGGCAAGTAGTTTACAGGTAAAGAGACCATCCCAGTGGACCCAAGAGTCCCAGAGTAGCCACGGGACTTACAGAGAAGCAGCCTCTCAAAAATGGATTAGAATCAAACCATGTTCCTGTAGACAAGTCTCCAAGCTGGGAACCACAGGAGGTCTCTCACACAGGACAGTGTGTTTGGCTCACACTTCTTACTCCTAGTATTCCAGACCCTTCATGGCTAGCATCTCGCCCCATTTTTGAAAGTGTCTTCTTCCATACACTCCTCTCAGAGAACTGGGGTTCCCACCTCCCTCCAGATCCCTTTAGGACACTACATCTTTTGGGGAGCAAGTTAGGAAAGAGGACCTCTTTCACCCAATGCCAAAGGATCCCCTTCTCCCCCACACAGAATTGAATAAATACATTTAGCACCGCCTCCGCCTTTTTTCCCCAATTTAGTATTGTTTAATATGCATTTAATCAGGCCATTCGGTATTACAGCGGCTATGTAGCGTGACTCCCCCCGCAGGCACCGGGGGAGGGCGTTATAGGCCATTAGGCTAAAGTAATATGTATGAGGAGTCACTTTTCCCCAGGGTGCAGTAACTATTTTTGCTCCCCAGTCGTCCCCATTAAATCATTAAACCTCATGACTATACTTTCTGAACTCTACCATGATCTTTAAAAAGCCAAGCATTAAAGGGCAGCTGTCACCCTCCACCGCCCAGGCCTCGGCCGCTTTTATGTATTCACAGCATTAAGTCCTTTGTCAGTCTATACATCATTGGGGGTGGGGGTGCGGGGCTGGGGAGTCGTTACAGCGCTTGAGGAGTCGACATCCGGGCCCCAGCTTTCCCCTGGGGAAGGTCCAAGGGGTCCGGTGATGGGTCCCTCCTCGAGAGAAAGCTGGCTGGCAAGAAAACAGAGCTGATTGGCGAGAACCCAAGAGCCTGGGAACTGTCCGTGGTGCTGAAGTCCTGTCCCACAGACATGCTCTCTAACTAGACTTGACTTTCTCAACTGACAAGAGTTGTTTCATAACCAAATATTTCCTGGGGCGGGGGGAAATCCTTAGTTTTTCCCTCTATAGCGAGTATGATACTGCCCAAGGAAAGTTGTACGGAAATATCTGTAGATTAGGATTTGGAAAGCTGCTAACCGGCACAAACTGGACAGGCCTGAGCATCAGTTTTCTTCAGAGGCAAACTGTGTTCATAATGCCAATAGCACAGGATTGTTAGACTTAAATGATATTATGTTCATTGAAGTTATTTGAAAACCATAAACACTGCACATGTAGTAATATATATTAATGGGTTCATGGTTAATATTAATTGATACTCAGTTTGTTTTTATTATTCAGTACATTTTTTCTAGGGTTACTCACTATTTATTATTGTTGTTGTTGATGGGGGTCACTCAAGAACCATTTCCCAGGAACTTCCTTCTCCCCTGGGAAATCTCCCCTGATAGGTATGCAAAAGACGACTACCATCAGTAGAAAAAGAGAGGTTGTAGGTCTTTATTTTGTTTACATCCTGTGAACTGAAGAGGAGAGGACCCTTGAGTCTCTTCTCCCAAAACCCTGTCCAACCCTATTTCCAACCCCCGTGCCAATGTTCACCCCTGAGATAGAGTTGCTTTTCTCACTCTGCATCCCCTTGCCAGCCTCACCATCAAAAGCTGGGCAGGGAAGGGTTAAGCATCTCAGCAACCCCCAACAGGGTCCTCCTCACGGGCTGGGGAACAATGGAGCCATCAGTCTATATTTGACCTTTGCTCCCGCAGCGTTTATGACTTATTCCTCTCCTCCGCAGCCTGCTGTGATTCAGCCTTCAATCTCCCACGCCTTGCCAGAGCAGAGCTAGCCCTCCCCCAATGTCCTCCCCAGCCTCTTAGGCCTCACTCCTTCCCCCCTTTCTCTTCCTGCCTCACCTCTACCAGATTCCTCCGGGTCTCATTCCCCATTCTCTTGTATCGTCCCCTTCCCTGTATTCCCTCTTCATGCTCTCCACCCCCACTTCCATTTCTCTCTCCCTTTCTTTCTTTTTGCCTTTTCTTTTCCTTCTTCCCTCTCTCCTCAGTTTTCTCCTCTCCTTACCATACTAATTTAGCAGTTGGCATGCCAGATTTGGGTGAGGACTCTTGAAAAACCTCAGCTTGCTCTCTTCTCTCCCTCTAGCACTCTCAAACCTACACACTCCTCTCCCATCCCCCACCCCCTGACACCATTGTATCCAAAAGTGATGAGATGGCAGAATGAATGTGTGTGAAATGGGGACGGTGCTGCACACATTCATGGGATGAATGTCTCAGTGGATGGGGGCAATATCTCCAGATCCAGGAGATAAGAGCACACTGGCCTGAGTATCAAAAAGAACCAGATTCCAGTCCCAGCTCATCCACCTACTAACTGAGTGACCTTGGGCAAGCCATTTATCCTCTTTGAGCTTCTTCCTGCCAGGCAAAATGGGAGTTAACAATGCCCGCCTTGTCTTGGCTTGCAAGGTTGTTGTAAGGATCAAGAAATATAAAGAGTATAAAACTGTGTTGTAAACTGTAGAGGGCTGTATAAATACAAGGATGGGGGGTTGTATTATTTTTTTTCCTGGAGTCTCATCTGGCTGCCTGCCCCCATCTCCACTGCTGCTGTAGGATGAAGGAAGCAATAATCCCACACACCTATACACCACCATCCAATTTAAAAAGCACTTTGACAGCCTTTTCACTTTTAAAACAGCCTTATGGATGAAAGACATATCATCAGCCCCATTTTATAGATATGGGCATTAAGGCTTAAGCAGGTTTGAAGTGACTTGTCCAATGTCATAACACTAGTAGGCAATAAAGCCAAGACTCAAGCCTAAGTTTTTAGCTTCCAAGTTTAGTGCTCTTCCCACCATCCCCTATGGCTTCTCACTTGCCCTCATGTCCCCCAGGCTGGAGGGCACCTGTCTCACCAGCCTGTGACCCACCTTGCACTGCCTGTTTATATGCCCACTTCCCCAGCAATGGTGAGTTCCTTGAAAGGAGAGGACAGGGCTGGTGGGCACTTAGTGAAATTGCCAAGTGAACGAACGAACGAATGAATGAATGAATGAATGAGTGTCCCCCCCCCACCCTATCACAGTGTTGTCCCTGGGTACAAGGGTATGTCCTAGAAGGTAAACTGCAACTTGGTCCTCTTCACAACTCCAGAGGGCTGCTGCATCGCCATAGAGCAGGCTCTGGTCTAGGGCATGAGAATCTCTCTGGGGGAGGGGTGCAGCCCACCACCCCCCCACACACATTGCTCAGCCCCTGCCCCCAGCTCTGTGACAGCAGCCTCTGTAATGAATGACTCTGCAGTGGGGCCCAGCAAAAGGACAGGAGGGCATGAGACAAATCATAGCTGCCAGGCGCTAATCTTCCCCTGGGAAAGTCACCTCCACCCCCCTCATCCATCACTGGGCACTGGGCTGCCACCATATCCCCCCACATACACACCCAAGACAACTGCCCAGGCCTCGTGGATGTGTGCAAGAGTGCACGAAAGGCGGGTTGCAGCGTACACATGGGAACATCTGCGCACAGGCAAAATAGGCCGTTAGGTCTCCACACAAGGTCCCTGCCTTGGATCTCTGCACCCCCGGAAAAAAGTAAAGTTGGATGATTCCAAATAAACCCACTGAGCCATACATTTGTTTAATTGCCTAAGAAATGTTTGTTGAGAATCTAGTTCAAGTAAAGCAATGTGGTGCCGAGGGTACAGCAATGAATAGAATAGGGTCTAGTCCTGAAGGCGTTCATGGCCCAGCTGGGGAGCAGAAACAGGCCAAGGGAGCTTGGGGAAGAAAGGGACACAGATGTGCGAAAGAAAGAAGATGGAGACTCAGGAAGAGATTTCTCCCAGCCCAGGGACAGCTTTGTGAAGGAGGACCTTGAAGGGTGGGTGGAGTTTGCAGGGACAGGAAGAAAGCAGTCCCGGAGTAGGGAATAGGGTGAGCCAGAGCAGAGTGTGGGAGGCAACGTGTGCATACAAGAGCGGGCAGTAAGTTGTGTATGAAGAGGGACGAGGAAAGATGAGACTGAGACCTGTCTACTGAATGCTACATGTTCCCCATGCCCACCCATTCCCAAAACACACATACAAAGAATCCCAGCATCGTGAAAGAGAGGAGCAGGTCCAACTCCTGCCATAGATCAATGTCGTGGAGATGTGTCCAGTCACATGTACATCTTGTCCCAGAGAAGAGGCTATGGAGGTACAGACCGATACCCATAAGCCATGTCACTGGAGAGCCACTCTGTGCACACAGCCACCCTCCTGGCCAGCATTCACTGAGCACGATTCTGTGAGATTCATAGGCATTACCTCCTACTAGAATGTAAGCCTATGGGGCACCAATGTCTTACTCACTGCTGTGTCACCAGGGCTCAGAATAGTGTTTGGTACATCGGAGGGATTCAACAAGCTTTCATTGAATGAATGATTGATTTCATGGCCTCACTTAATAAGGTTGTTATGCTATAAGATACCACTTCATTTTACAGAAGAGAAAACTCAGTCTTGGGAAGATTCAGTAACTTGTCCACTGGTCATGCAACTAGGAAGTGCAGGATCCTAGGTGCACACCCAGCTCTGTCACCAGTGCAAGCGCTCTGCCCGCCATGCTACGGAGCAGCAGACTTGAATCTGACTCTTCCATCTCTGCAGTTGTGCTTATGCTTCAAGGAAGCATAATTCGAACCTACCCTCTCAGAATCTGCATAATCATGAACTATTGGTAGCAAGGAACTAATACCTACATTTATACATTTCTATAGTTATACACACTCAGTTGGCCCACTTTAAGAAAGCCCAGTACAAATAAAAACATAATTTCCAAAGTAGATAAATCAAGAAGGGCTCATTTGCTTTACAGAAAAATTCTTTGCACTATAAAAAAGAGGAATCATTGACGGGTTTTTAAAGTAGAACTTTTCTGGGCACTGCAGTGCTTACCTGAAGGGGATGAGAGGGTAGCGTGAGGGTGCTGCCGTTGTGGGTCACCGGCTGTTTACCAGGCACTTTACTACCCTGTAGAAGAGACATTTTTATCCCCATTTTAGAGATAAGGAAAATGGAGGTCAGGTTCAACACATTCACTCATTTCTGCTCTATGCTGGGAACCAACGCAGGCCCCAGGTAATCCCCGGGTAAACCCCTCGTTGGCCCCCACAGTGCTTGCGTTCTAATGGGGAGAGATAGATAACAAACAAGAAAATGAGTAAGTGAACAAATTTCAGGAAAATGTCATGTCATGTTAAGTGTTATGAAGGAAGCACACAGGGTGACAAGGGAGAGCTGGGGTGTCTAATGCAGATATGGAGGCATTAGGGCACCCCCTGGGCTCCTCAGCTAGAAAGTGGCGGACTTCATCTCTGGCTCCTCAGCCCTAGTACAGGGAAGGAAGGCAGGAAGGCAGGGAGGCAGGAAGGGTGGAAGAGCGAGAAAGAGGAAAGGAGAAATGAAGGAAAGGAGGGAGTGAGGAAGGAGGGAGGGGGGAAGGTGGGAAGGAGGGAAGGATGAAAGGAATGGAGGGAGAGAGGATGGGAGGGAAGGAAGGAGGGAGGGAGGGAAGGGAGGGAAGGGAAGGAAGGAGGGAGGGAAGCATTCAACTGCTCTTTCTACCACACTGCCTTGGCAGAAATCCAGGGGGAAGAGAAGCGAAACGTATTAGAAGCCATTGTCCATTGCAGACCCATCTGAAGTTAGCTCTGAGGCCCTGGCACCAATTCTCGGAGAAAACAGGAAGGCGATTTGTACGACTTCAGTTCGGCCAGCTTGGTGGGAGCACTGCAGCAAGGAGGAGCGAGCGCGTGTGCGGACAGGGTGACGCGGGCTGAGGACGGTGAGGCTCAGTGAGGGAGTCGGAGCCAGAACAGCCAGACTCAACTTCTGGCTCAGCTACTTCAGGGCAGGTACCTGCAGAGGGGATATTCCACCTCTTTGCCCTCCAGTCTCCTGGCCTGTACCATGGGGACAACGCTGGTACCCCCCTCCTAGGGTTGTGGGGAGGGTGACCTGGATCAGGGTGCACCACTGCCTGACACAGAGAGGGAACCCAAAGGGGTTAGCATTCAGCATGACAGAGGAGTCAGAGTAACTGCAGATGCAGACGGAGAAAGAGGGCAGAACTAGAGAAAAAGTGAAGGGAAGAGACAGAGGGGACAGAGAAAGTACATGTGCACATAGTTACAGGGTTTCCCTTCAACTGCCCCAAAGCTTAATAGATTTCTAAATGGGCTTATTATCACTACCTATGAATTCTTTTATAGGACCTAATTATAAAACACCAAACTAGCTAATTAGGTTTCCCGAGCTTGCCTTGACATAGGTGCAAACAGCCTCTCTGGATGGTAGTCCTGGCAAAGCCTGCAGAGCAGGATCCACGGGTGGGCGGGGAACGGTCTGGAGCCCACAATTAGGCCTGTAATCCAAGGCCCCCTCCTGCCACTGCCAGGCTTCCAGAGATGCTCACTGCCTGACCTTTCTCATCTGGTCGGGGGGACAGAGGGCCTGCAGAACAGTGTCCAGCTTCGCTCAGGCCCCTCTGGCCTTGGTCCTGAGGATGAGCTAAGTGGGTGTCCCCAGAATCCAGAGTAGGAGGGGCCGCATGGAGGTGGAGTGGTCAAGAAATCAGGCCCTGGGCATCCCACCATTCCTCTCTGAACAGAACAGCCCAGGGCAGGGGCCACAGAGATGCTGCACTTGTCTTACACATCATTGGAGAAAGAGGGGCACCTGGGGGGTGTCAAATGGCAGTTGACTACATTCACCGCCGTTAGATTAGAAGACCCATGGGGGTGAGGGTCCGAGTTCTCAAGTGCTGGGACGGCACTACAGAAACCTGTCTCCACTGCTGTTCCAAAGTGGGTTCCTCAGACAAATAACGTCAGCATTACCTGGAAAATTGTTAGAAATGCAAATTCCCAGACACCACCCAGGGGTGGGGCGGAGCAAACCATGTTCTAATGAGCCTCCCCGGAGATTCTGAGGCAGCTCCAGTTTGAGAAAGCCCTGCTCTCCTGTATCCAGGAGGAGGCTATTAATCAATGCAGCTGCCAATGGCGGTGCTGCTGGCTGAGGGGGGTGTGTGGAGAGGCTTGTTTCTTAAATTAAACTAAATGATGGCCATTAAGGGAGCATCCCCTGCACATAATTAACCCCCCTTTTGTTAAAAGGGGCAGGTGAGAATTGGACAGTTAATGATCCTCACCGTCTGCCGCACCTCGTCCCTCTACCACCCTCATCTTCTGCAGGATCTTTCTCTTTGCTACCCCCCCACTCACATCTGATTCTGTGTGGTGGCCCCACCAGAGTCTGAGATGTGTGAGCTAGAGAGTGCTGCCTTCCCCAAGTGCCACACCACCATCCTCACCTCCAAGTCAGCCATCCCTCCTGCCAACTCTACCCTGCTCCCCCTGATTCCTCTGCAACCATCCAGGGTCTCCACGCTCTTCTTCCACTAGACCATTTCCACTTTGACTAGCTTGACATACTACACATACCATGTTTCCCCCAAAATAGGACCTCACCGGAAAATAAGCCCTAGCATGATTTTTCAGGATGCTCGTGATCTAAACTAAGCCCTATGTCCGCGAAGGTAAGACCAGGTCTTCTATTAATTTTTGCTCCAAAAGACGCATTAGGGCTTATTTTATATTACGAGCATCCTGAAAAATCATGCTAGGGCTTATTTTCTGGTTAGGTCCTATTTTGGGGGAAACACGGTATGAGTAGAATTTTGCTTACTGTTTAAACCACAGGTGCCATGACTTTAGGAGGTGTGGAAACCCAAAGCCCAGGCCTTTCCAGCTCTAACTAACTAAGGCAAACCAAAGTCCTGGGGCTCCAGACAGGCGGATTGGCCATCCTTTCCTAGCTGTGTGACCCCAGACAAGTCCACTCACCTCTCTGAGCCTCATTTTCACAGCTCTCAGATGTGGGTGATGCCACCTATCTCTTAAGGTCATGGTGAGGATGAACAGAAACTCTACATGGAAAGCACATAGGCAGTACCTGTTACACATTAGGGCTGGGGACACATCCCCCTCCCCACTGCCTCCTGTGGGTTCCAGATGGGCTCAAATGGGGCTCATTCTCATTGATCCAGAGACCTGTCTCTGGGTTGTACCAGCCCACCCACCTCATGCCATTAATAAATCCTGGAGTCCAGGTGCCAGGCCAAGTTCAATGCAGTTCAACAAACCTCTCGTGGGCACCTGTTGTGTGCCAGGCACTCTGACAATATAGATGCAGACAGAACAAGCAAGGACTCTGTTCTCTTAAGGCTGATGGGAAAGACACATCGCTAATGCCTCCTTAAGCAGGGGTAAAAGGTGAGGGAGGAGGCAGAGTGATGCCAGAAAATAGGGTAGCTTTGGAGACAGACCTGGGTTCAAATCTTGGCTTCATCCCTAAGTAACCAGCTAACCTTGCCAAATTACTTCTCTGCGTCCTCTTTTCCTCCTTTATAAGATGGGGGAAAAAATAACTTCAAAGGATGAGGCTTACAGAGGTTGTGGGGAAGAACCCGGCACATGTGGAAGCTCAGAAAGCGATGTTGTTATTATTATTAAGGCAGTGGGCTTCCTTGTCCTCCAGGCGCCCACCCCACCTCTGGAGGGTCAGGGTCTGAACCATTTGGGTGGCCCCAGGCTTTGGGGTTAACCAGATGATCCTTTAATACACAAAAGAAATCCCAAACAGCTTAACCTCAGCTGAGGCACAGAGGGCCCCGCCACCCAGCAAATGCTGGCCCCAAATCCTGTGCTCCATTATTGCGTCTGAAAATCCGTTAAAATTTCACACAATTTCCTGCACAGCAGTGCGCTTCATAATGCTGGGAGCCAAGCCGGCCCAGTAATTGGGACTGGAGTGGGGCAGAGTCCAAAGCAATTAATCCAGCCTCCTTCCTTGTTTGCGCCAGGATAAGCCTGACGGGGTGGAGAGTAATTGGAAAGGAGCGGCCTCCATCCCCAACTCCAAATTAATATTTTCCTGTCCTGATTTAATTCCGCCTGGGAACAGTGACACAGAGACACACCATGTCAAGCGCTAAGTAATCCGCCACGAGCCACCTGAGGAGGAGGAAAGGACTTTTCCTTTTCTTTGCAGTTGGTGGGGGGTAGACGAGGATGGCGGCTGACAAGACAGAACCTCAGAAGTTGGAGGGCCTTCCGATGACATCTGTAGTCTGACTTCCCTCTCAATGCAGGCGCACACCACAAAGGAGGGGGGAAATCAGGGACCTGAGTTCAGATTCCGACTTTACCACATAGATGTGTGACCCTGGGCAAGTGGTTTAACCCCACTGTGCCTCAGTTTCCTCTGTAAAATGAGGATCATATGTACCATGAAAGATTGTCAAGGATTCATTACAATAAATATAAGGCCCTTAGTCCCTAGTGGGTAACTGTAAATAGTAGCTATTTTTCCTGTCATTCTAGGTTTTTATGAACAGGAGCCAAGCACAATGCTAGACACTGAGAATACAAAGGGAAATAAAACATGGGCCCCAACCCTTCAGGAGCTTGCATTCTAGTCCCGTATATCCAGGTCTGGTACATAATAGGTGTTTAATATATGCCTGGTACACAATAGGTGTTTAATATATGCCTGGTACACAAAAGGTGTTTAATATATGCTAGCTCCCTGCATTCTACCAAGGGCATCCTTGGGCAGGTAATCATTCAACCTCTGCTTGATCACTTTTAATCATTCCATTGTTGATGCATTTGCCTATGTGTCCACCTCTTCTTAAGCTCCTAGCTGCCTCACTGTCACCCCATCCTACTAGATTTAGCTCCACTCTAGAGCCACCTGGAGAGAGGGGTCCAGGCACAGGAGTTGGGATTCAGGAACCTGCGGATTTCTGCTGAAGAGCTCCCTGTCCCGCCTGGGCCCTTCCCCAGGTGGCTCGACAGCCCTCTAGTGAGGAGGAGGGCTCCAGCTTGATCCTCTCTCATCCCTAGGGTGCTCACCCCAGGGATTCAGGCATGTTGGATAATGTGGGGAACTGGGGCAGGAGTAAGCTTAACTACCCCCGGGGTATCCATCCCTATCCCACATCCCACCCATTCCCAGATGTCCCTTTCACCTCCCAAATAAACCACTTCCGTTGAATCCTTGTCTGAGGATCTGCTTCTGGGTGACATCCAACTAAGACAACCAGGTGTTCTGTAAACGCTGAACCCCGAGCAGTCCAGCTGTGGGACTCCCCACTCTTAAAAAAATCAGCACCAAGGGACAGAGACAACAGAACATGCCACCTCACTGCTGGGCCGCTCTATCGCCCTAAGAGTTCTGAGGCATTGGGAGAGGTGCCTGGTGGAAGGGCAGAGGTTACCCAGTGGGGGGTAGGGCAGGCGCATTCATGAGCATGCTGAGACCTCCAGCCACCCAGGGCACTTAGAGATACTTGAAGGGTCTTAGGCAGTGGGAATCTTACAGGCACACAAAGGGACAAGCATCAGGGAAATGGGTTATTTATGTGCCCCTCCCCCCACCAGGTGGGAAGAAGTTCAGAGCAGGGAGGGAAGAAGATGCTGCAATGGGCTCCAAACTCCCCTGAACAAAACTGGTCAAGCCAAAGCAGGGACGTATCAGAAAAAGTGCATTTGACAAAACTGCAGGGAAACACTATGCAAATGTCAAACTGATGAGGAGAGGAGTGGGAGAGGGACAGGAATAAACCAAACATTAAATCAAATCAGTAGGAGAATAATAGCTAAACTCCTTCTTACTTGTAGCACTCGATTCTGCAGTCGATATGGTCAGGAATGAATGAATGGCCTGCTCAGAGCCACATCTAAATTCAAAGTGTGTCGCACCCCAAACTCCATGAGGGGAGCCAGCCAGCCAGGAGCAATCCTTCCCCACCCTGCATGTCCCACCCACAGGGACAAATGGACACGGGGCAGGGGCCAAACCTAGACCCCTCCAACGCAGGGGGGGTGTAGTGGAGGAGCCCTGTAGAGGGGCTGGGTGACAGGGGCAAGTCACGTCCCCTCTCTGAGCCTCAGGGAATAAACATGCTCCCATGCTTCAGGGGGTCATTGGGCATCAGGGGCACAGCGGCCTGGTGGTGGGCCATAGTGTGAAGAAGGGGAGGAAGCAAGTGAAATGGGCTCAGGTGGTCTGTGTCCTACCAGACTTTTATTTTGATGTATGGATGCAAAATGAGGGTCAGAATTTTTTTTTTCTTTTAAGAAACTGGGATTGGAAAAGAGGGAAAGAAGAGGAGAAAAGCCCAGTGGGTGGTATGATTAGTTTGGATTGTGGTGTGTGACGTCATCTGCTCCCTTATCTTCCCATGAACACTTAAGTGAAACCCTCTCTGCTCACCTAGACTTTGGGAATTAGATACATACGTGATGTGTGCCACAGAGTAGCACGGGGTACAGCAGAGGCCACAATGGGCCTGGCTGCATTCGGGACCCACATGTGGAGGATCTCCCACTCAGCTGCTCTCTGTTACTCCATTCCACAGCCATTTGTGGACTGCAGCCAATGCACTACGCACAGTGCTAAGGCTGGGAACAGCCATGTATGTCATGTGGTCCTGCCCTCAGTGAAAGACCAGAGGGGAGGACACAGCAGACATATCCATTCATAGCCCAGGAGGAACTGTGCAGGCAAGGCCAGGCCCTAGGGCCAGAGGGCAAATAAGTCTTACCTGAGCAGCTTCCGGAAGCCAGGATGCAGCCAGCGCTTACTTTTGCTCACTCAATCCTCAGAAACTCAACTCAGAGCGTAGGGGATTGGCTCCGGGTCACATAGCTGGGAAAAGGTGAAACTAGATGTGAACCCAGGTGTGTAACTTTAGAGGCCAGCATTGCTCACAAATCAGCAACCCTGGTTACCTGAAATGAAGACGCTAATGGTGAAGACGGGAAACTCTGTCTCTTTGCCCATGACAACCTCAGGGCTACACTGCTGTCCCCAAGTTCCCCTGACATGTGAAGGACCCCTGACCCCCAGCCATGGGCTTTATCCCAGCTGTCTCCAAAGTTCAAGACATGATTTAGGGCCAGAAGAGCCTCACCTACTCTGCTTTCACCCTGCCCACTGCTCTTGCCCCTGGGGCTTCCACCTCAGGGGCTTCAGTGGACATCTGTGGCTTTTCTCTGCCTAGAATCTACCTCTTTTGAAATTGTACCTCAAATTTCCTCTGGAGCCTGCATCTCTCCCACTGTGAGTCCGTGTGGTTCATCAGGGTCAGAGCCCACTCCCTAGCTCCAGAGATGGCTATGAGCCTGAAATCTTCCCTCCACCCCTGGCTATGATTGGTTCCTAGGTGGGCATGTGACCTAAGCTAGGCCAATGAAATTCAGTGCTGGGCATTTTACTGTTACCGTGTTTCTCCGAAGATAAGACCTAGCCGGACAATCAGCTCTAATGCGTCTTTTGGAGCAAAAATTGATATAAGACCCAGTCTTATTTTACTATAAGCCCCGGACTTATATAAGACCAGGTCTTATATTAATTTTTGCTCCAAAAGATGCATTAGAGCTGATTGTCCAACTAGGTCTTATTTTCGGGGAAATAGGGTACTAGTGGGAAGGAGATGCTCCCTTTGTCGAACCATTAGGATATGGGCCTAGTGTTAATGGCAGCCATCTCGTCCCCGTGAGGAGAGAGCATGCCTGAGAAAGAGGCAGCTTAGAGGAAGACAAGAAGAGCTGAGAGGAGAAGACAGAGCTTTGATGTTGTCTAAATCTCCATATCCACTTTAAGATTCCCGTGGCCTCGCCAATAGTCAATAAGTGCCTTTTTATCTGAGCCAGTTTGAGTTTCTATCGGCCTCCTTCCCCAAACTGAAAAGAGTTGGGACTGATACAGGCATCAACATCTTGTGGGAATTGTGCCCGTGTGTCAACAACTGCCCACTATAATCCCCTTGATGGAACTGAGTCCAAACCCATGTTTGACAGTGGAGGAAACTGAGTCCAAGATTTTTTTTAAAAAGTAATATCCAAAGCCACAAAGCCAGTTAGGGGCAGAACTAAGATTTGAACTCAAACCTTAAGATTCTTATTCCTGTGTCCTTTTTGGACCACTGTGTGATCTATTTTGTCTAGTTCTGAAAAGGTTTGTATCGTGTGTGTGTGTGTGTGTGTGTGTGTTTCGATGTCCTCAGAGAAATACTGAGGTCCCCAAGGGTCAGGCTTGCACCACTGACAAGCCTGACATCTCCCAGACCCACATTAATGTGGTGGGTCCCCTCAAGGAATCCTTGGACATCAAATATAAATGGGCTTCCTGGGAACGCCACCCTGGACGGCCGGAGCTGGGCAGTAATGTGGTTTTTGGAATGACATGCTGTGTCCAGGGAAAGAGCTCAAATTCTCTGAGACTCAGGCTAACGTGAAGTTGAACATAATCAGAACAATACTAGCAAAAGAGATAACTTTCATGAGTTTTGTCTTGTGAAAAAGTGAAACACTTGATAAAAAGAAAGCTACTGCATGTGTTCTACTTTAAGAAAATCCAATCCACAAAAATCTAAATTTACCCTCCGAATTTAGAGGATAAAGGACAGTATTATAAAAGGATTCTAATTGCTACACCGGTTCCATTGAGGAGCCAGGGCAGGTGTTTACAGGCCTCCCCAGCAGGGAGGCAGAAATAAGGGAAACAAAGCTACTTAGCGATAAAAGGGCTGAAGCCATGCCCACTGAGGGCACTTGAGAGGAAGGCCAGGTTCTGAGTGGGCAGACGAAGTCCGTGGACAACTGTCATGGAGACACGATTTTGTACAGTGGGCACACCTGTGTAAAGTAGCAGCTCCGTTCCTAATTGTGCTGGGCCAAACCCCCCGGTCCATCCAAACACCATCTTGGACTCCAAATCCTGGGGCTGCCTTGTCCCAAGACCAAGTCCAGGAGAATATGGTACAATGTGTTACAATATCCGTTGCATTCTCTCCCTACCCATCCCTCCCCCTGCTGCCCACCCTCCTATGAGAGGAGGGTCTTTTCCACTCCATTGACGTTGACAATGTGACTCCTTTTAGGGAACAGAATGGGAGCAGGAGTGACATATGCCACATCCCAGCAAAACCGTGAGGAGCATCATCACACGTTCCCCCCATCTTTCTTGTTCTTTTTCCTCTGCCCCCAGAATAACATGTTTTCTCTTGGGTTGCTTTGTCTCAGGCTGAATCCCAGAACGAAGACACATAGAACTGAACCACAAACAACCCACAGCAGATATGTACCATGAGCAAAAAAATGAACTCTCGTTGTTGTAAGCTGCTCCGACGTGGGGATTGTTTGTTACCACATCATACACTATCCAAAGTTAACTAATACAGAGGGCAACAGTCACAGCTTTACAGCCACTTCTGACAACCCAGTGGGATAAGTGGCTCAGATGTTGTCCCTTCAGATCAGCGGGTACAGGGGTTACACGGAACATGCGTGGGAGTCACATGGGATACTTAGTAAAATGCAGATTCTCAGCGCGCCCTCCTGAGGTCAGGAGCCAGGTTCACCTAAGGAGGGACCCTGGAGACAAGCTCTGAAGATGACATGTGGGTTCTCAACAGACCAGGCTTAGAGAAACCCTGATCTAATGCGCCCAATCTTTTTGACATCCAGAGAGGCACAGGGATATGCCCAAGGACACACAGCAAGGTGCTAACAGGAAACAGATCTCCAACGATTTTCCCCGAAGCATACCGTCCTTCCCCAGAGAAACATGGGGAAGGCAAAAGGGAAAAAAGAAACTCACTAGACTGAAAGTACAGCTCTGGAGAGAAAGGCCAGTAGAGGCCAGGAACTAAAGTTGAGTCAGGGTCCAGGTTCCACGCTGAGAAGGAGGCTGCCCTCTGGTTGGATGGCTAGGAGAAAGGAGTTAGATTACAGAGCAGGGAGGCTAGAGGAAAGAGAAAGAAAAATAAATAAATAAAAATAGAAGGGGGAGGCGGGTGGAAAAGTCTTCCAGCCTGGTGAGCCCAAATATCCCCAGCATCACTGCAGGAGCCGCCCCAGCCCTCTTCGATTTTGATGTACAGTTTGAAACAAATCAATAGCGGTATAATAATACTCAGCACGCTGTGTAATTTTTATATCATTAGTTTTCATTTTCCGCTCCCCATGCATCAAAAAACTTACAACGGGCTCGTAAAGTTTATTTAGTATTCCATGAATTCCTAATCAGTTTCATTTCATAATGATTCAGGAGCCGCCCGCTGCCTAGGCCCCCGTGTCAAAAAATCGATAAAACCAACACAGTTTTCCTGATGGCGGCTGCAAAAGGATCTATTGTAAGGGAATTATGATTTATGCCCTGGCCTGAACCGTGAGCAGCAGCCTCCACCCGCAGCTCAGGGCTGAGGTCTTCGCCAATAATGATTTATGCACCTTCTGCTGGCCCCACCCTAGCTCCCTCCCTGCCCAGCTGGCCCCTGACACTGGGGGGAGGAGCGGGGACCAGCTGGGAGGGAAGGAGGGAGGCAAGAGAGGGGGAGGCCCACTGGCTATCGGAGCACCCCTGCATGGGCCCAGCATCTGCCTCTAGGTCCACCTAGGAAGGCCTGAGGTATTTGGAGAGCCCCAAGGCTTTCTCTGTGGCCTCAAAGAGCTACAGAGAAAACAGGACTGGGACGGGTTGGCATGAGTGGAGTGGGGATAGCCTGGCTCTCCAGCTGGAAACCTCACTCCCATCCATGACCTCACAGATGAGCCCTCAGCCCCTACCTCGCACGATGCAGTCACCTCCACCCTCTTGCTGGCTGTACCCCAGGGAAGCTGAATAGGAAAGAGGTCCCAACGGTCATGGAAGCAAAAGGCCTCCGTTGGACCTCATGAGATGCAGACGCAGAAAGCTTCCAGGAATTCTGAAGCTGGAACAGAAGTTTCCAAGACTCCCAAGAGGGCACAAGAAGTGGACTTGAGTCTCTCAGGCCCCTTCCCGTCTCCATGAGGCAGCTTGGCTTGGTTTTTCAGGACCCTCCACCCCTACCTGAGCCTCCCATCCCCTTCTGCCACTGGTGGGTGATTAGCAGGATGGGCATTAGGGCCAACAATTGGTTTTATCAACAGCAACTAACCTAGCCCAGAAAGAGAGATCTCAGGGTGACTTCATAGAAAAGAGGATGCCATCATGCAATAGACAGCCACCGGAGTCGGGGCCACCAGTATGGACACCCCCATCCACCGCCTGTCAGCTGGATCTCTTGGCCTCCCCGTGGTGCATGGGGAAGGCTGGGGACCTCGTTTAGGTGGGCTGAGAAGGACAGAGATTCAGGGGCTGGGTCCCTACAGGGACTCTGTCCCAGGTTGGAGGTGGCACTGCAGCCTTAGACCCAAGTTAGGATAAGTGGGCTTCCTCCTCACCCCTTCACTTGGTTTTTCATTCATTCACTCACCAAACATCCAGGAGACCCCTCACAGCCACTCCATTCATACGTGACTCTGACAGGATAAGGGATTGGCCCACGCTCACACAGGTGGAGCATGGCAAAGCCAGAGTTCTAACCAAGGTTTTCTGGACCTGAGGACGTGGGTGCATTCCTGCCCCGCTGCACTGGGCAATCCCCCCACTTCTGGCCTGTGCCCCTCTCTCCAGACCCAGTGTGAGGCTGGCTGCTATCCCTCCATTTCCACTCCTAATCCTATGCACACAGCACCCTGGAAAGAGCCCAGACTTTGGGGGCCAGACCTGGATTCAAATCCTAGTTTTTACCACTTACCAGCTAAGTGACCTTAGGCAATTTAATAAACCTTTCTGAGTCTGGATTTCCTCACGTGTAAAATAGGAGCAATCATTTCTGCCCTACAGATTGTGGTGAGTCAAAGGGCAGGTATATAGAATGCCCACCCCCAGAGGGCCCTGATAAATGCTCCCTGCTGTTCCCCCCTTCCCCCTCCCACTGTCTCTCAGAGTCACTACCCCTAGAAAGTCACCTGCGGGATGCTGGGGGTGAAAAGAGGACCTGGATATGTCCCCCTCCTTCCAGGATAATCAGGAAACCAAAACCCAGCCAGGACTTGGGCAGTGGGCTCTGGGCTATGCTGCCACTCTGAACTGTGATGAGCCTGAAGGAGATGAGCCAAGTCCCTGCCAGGGCCTCAGTTTTCCCATCTGTGAGGCTTCCCCTTCTAAGTCTAAAGCCTGGCAGCCCACGGTCCTGGGAATCTAGGAACCAGCAGCTTCTCCCAGAAGGTGGGAGGGGCTGGGTGAGGAGTAAGAGACCCTGTATCTGGGGTGGAAGAAGAGGAGAGACTCTGGCCTGGAGAAGTCCTGCCTGGTCTCCTCCATCCCCAGAAGGGACCGAGAGGAAGCTGGGTCTTCTCCCCATGCAGCAGAGTCCAAATTCTTTCCCACAGAAACGAGACCCTGGGACCTTGCCACCCTCCAAAGATGCCAGTTTTACCTCTCCTGCCAGGTCCGAATCTGCAGCTTCAGAGCAGGCTGCCGCTGGGTCTCCCTGGTCTCTTTCCTTCTGTCCCTGCTTCTGTGTCCCCTGTCTCTGTTTCGCCAGGAAGTTTCCAATCCTTCTGCTTCTTCTCTACTCCTTCCCTCCACCACCCACTTCACCCACTGGGGAAAATAAACGTTTCATTCTCTAGGCCAGAGGGGTTCTAACAGCTTCCCACCCCAACCGGCAGTGCTAAAAGCCCTGAGACTTCCAGGGAACAACCTCTCTCCCCTGCTCCTCTCTCTGCTGCCAGGTACCCATTTTGTCCTCAGCTGTCGCATCACCCCTGGGCTCAGTGACAGTCCCACTAGGAAGGTAGCAACGTGGGGCAGGAGGCAGATGAGAGGCCAACCAAAGCCCAGAGATGGACTTCCACCCACTGGCATTGTTGCATGAACGCCAGCCTGGCTCCTGCAGCTGAGGGCACAGGAAGCATCGGGGATTTCTGCGTCCCCTTCTTCAGACCCCCATGAACACACAGGGGCTCCTCACCTGCAAGGGGCCAGCTCTGCATTGAGCTTCACTTCCTCCCCCTCCTTTCTCTGTCCCTGCACTCACCTCTCATCCTGCCAGAGGCCAGAGCCGCCAGGCCCATCAGGCCACATCAGCAGAGTCTTGGCCGCTACAACTCCCTGACGAGAGGGTCCAAACCAGGCTCTTTGAGCATCACTGATGTCACCTGTGAAGTGGGTTCATTGAGAGTTTCCGTGTCAAAGGAAAAGACCAGGGTTGAATTATGTACTGTGGGGGCTGTGACTGCTTCTTTGACAGTCCTCAGGCGTCATTGCACACAGCTCAGTCCCCAGGACTGTGGCCCAAGCAAGGACTCTTCCCAGGACAACCTTACAAAGCTCCCCAACTGGCAGAGTCACTGGAGATCAAAGGTTCACAGAGGGTCACAAAGAAAACATAGAAACAAAGACTAGGACTAAAAGGAATCTGTGTCCCACTGGGATGAGAGGTCACTGGGGCAGGGGTCCGGGGTCAGAGGAACCTGAGTTGGGAGGTAGACTTGGCATTGGGAGAGCATTGGACAAAGTATTTAACCTCTACAATTCTCTGTTGCTCATTTGTAGAAACAGTAATCTTAAACTCCCAGGAGCACCCTGTATATTCAGCAGGAAATGATAGGATGGAGGGAATGAGAGATGGGGCTTTGGAGGAAGAAAGTAGTGGATTCGAATTGCAGCCAGATGACTGTCTTCCTGTGTGACCTTCAACAAGTTACCTAAGATCTCAAAGCTGCATCACCCTCCCCTGCACAGCAGGAGTGATTGTCACCCTCTCTCAGGGGTGATGCAGGTTACAGTTGGTCGTGTGGTGTTTCGAACGCAGAGCTGGCACCCAACAATTCTTCTGGTAACTTTTGGGTCATGGGCACAGAGCCTGGCAAAAAGAGGGGTTCAACAAATGTTTTTTTAATTTATTATGGAGGAGTGAGAAAAAAGATTATTATGGGGCCCCGTGAGGGTGAACGGTGGGCTGTCTATTTATGCCCAGAGCATCTGCTACACATTTCTAGCTATTGAGGTCTCTGTCCCCACAGAAGAGCAGGGACTTCAAGAAGCTGAGGCTCAGAGAAGTTTGGTGGATTTTTTCCAAGATCTCACAGAAGGGGAAAGGCAGACCATTCAGCACTACCCAGGCAGGACCCCAGACACAGGAAATCACCGACTCCTCCTGCCTTCTCGGACAATTCCTAACAGTCATCGCCATGTACTGGGCGATTTCAATGTGCCAAGCACTTGCCTAAACGCTATAAAAGGGTTTATCTCATTTAATGCTCGTACCACCTCTGACACAGGTGTTCTTCTCTCCATTTTACAGATAAAGAAACTGAGGTTCAGGGAGTTAGGTGGCTTGTCCTAAGCATCACTCTGCTCACAAGTGCTGGAGGTTGGAATATAAGCTCTGATATCCGCAGCCTGTGAACTTGACCTACTAGATGCACCAGGAAATCAGAGATGGCCCATCCATCCAGATAACCTATGCTGGTGGGTCCCTGCATAGGTTAACCCGACAATTCCCCTGCCTCCTCAAAGGACCAACTCTCGCCCTTCCCAAGCTCAGACTGACTGCGTGTGAGGGGAGCCTGCACTCCTTGAAGCCCCTGACCTCCCAGGAAAGAAGTCCCCACAGGCCCCCTGCATCTGCCACCCTGGGTGTTCAGGATCTGCACCCCTCTACAAATCTAACCTAAAACCTTCAAGCTGCAGGGCAGTCCTGGGCACCTCTCGCTGACCCGTCCACCATTATTTCTACCTACCCACCCACCCCTAACCTGGTGACAGCTGCTGGAGGGAGCAAGCAATGAGGTCGGGGCTGGCCCGGTGGCTCAGGCGGTTAGAGCTCCATGCTCCTAACTCCGAAGGCTGCCGGTTCGATTCCCACATGGGCCAGTGGGCTCTCAAGCACAAGGTTGCCAGTTCAATTCCTCGAGTCCCTCAAGGGATGGTGGGCAGTGCCCCCTGCAACTAAGATTGAACATGGCACCTTGAGCTGAGCTGCCGCTGAGCTCCCGGATGGCTCAGTTGGTTGGAGCGCGTCCTCTCAACCACAAGGTTGCCGGTTCGACTCCCACAAGGGATGGTGGGCTGTGCCCCCTGCAACTAGCAACGGCAACTGGAGCTGGAGCTGAGCTGCGCCCTCCACAACTAAGATTGAAAGGACAACAACCTGACTGGGGAAAATGTCCTGGAAGTACACACTGTTCCCCAATAAAGTCCTGTACCCCTTCCCCAATAAAAAAAAATCTTTAAAAAAAAAAAAGAAAAAAGAAATGAGGTCAATGGCCCCACTGGGAACAGGTGAGGCCCACGGACTGGACCCCTCCCAGCCCTCAAGCACCAACAGGAAAGCCCAGGCTTTGCAGTCACTGGACCTGGGATCCAGCCCTGGTGCTGTACCACTTGCTGTGTGACACTGAGCAATAAAGTTCCTTAACCTTCCTGAGCCTCAGTTCTTTGTGAAATGGGATCAATCATCCTTGTCGTGAGGTGCAGATGCCTCAGTGGGCTGGAAGACTGAGCACAGTGCTCCTAGGGCACATGATGGGCTCACAACAATTGCTGCTTTCCTCTTCTTCCTCCCCCTGTTCTCCTTCCTCCCCACGGAAATGCGAAGCCATTTTCCACAGAAAAGAAACCAGTTGAGTGTGTTCCAATTACCCTGGAAAATACTTGGCTAGGTCTTGTAACAAGCGAGTTTGCCCTTTATTGGATGCCAGGCACTGTGCAGGGCAGGCTCCATGCAGCATCTTATTCCATCTCCTCCACACCCCCCAGGAGGCAGGCATTATTACCTACAGATGATGATCAAAGGCCAGAGAGGGGCAGAGGCTTGCCTAAGGTCACACAGCAAGTAAGAGCCAGGCCTGGGAATCAGTTCTGTCTGCAGGTTATTGGAGGCCCAGGGGGCTTCCCCAGCCCAGATTTCCCCCTTTCCCAACCTCCCAGGCTACCCCAGCGGCCTGCCAGGCACTCTGGGGGGAAGACACAGTATGTCACATGTACAAGGTAAAAGATCGTTGGCTCCTCCACGGCATAGATAAGAAACTGAGGCCTAACAAGGATAAGTGCCCAGCCAAAGACATGCAGATGGGAAGGATCTAGACTCAGCTAGAACCATCAGTCTACCTCAGTTAAAAGGAAGGAAACTATTCTGCTGCCCACTTCAGAAGCGACATCTTCACTCTCTGGCACATGAAGACCAATTCCTTGTCCTGCCAATCTGAGCCAACTGGCATTTAGGAGGGTAAGACTATTGGCCCCAAATCCCAAACCCTAACCCTGCCATGACTACTACTGTCCCCTTCCCCCCACCCTGGGGATGTCCCCTGGGGCAGACCCTCCTTCAGGTCAGGTCCTATAGAGGGGCCACACGTTCGATGGCTTTCACATCTGCACGACTGAAGGTCAGATGTCATTAGACCGAAGAGCCATCACAACAAAGTCCTGGTGCTACCCAAATATTGCCGAACCCAGGCCAGGAGGCCTGCAGCCAGCACAATTAATGCCTCCTCAAAGGGCTGGGCAGCAAGATGATCTGCATGTCCCCATTTCACAAGTGGAAAACTGAGGCTCAGAGAGGCTCCCTGAGAGGAAGTGGTCTACCCACAAGAAAGTTCCAAGGCTCTTTCCATGCCCCAGCCCTTCCTGAACCAGGCCCTGACACAGAGTGGCACTGACTCACTCTGAGAGGGACATACACCAGGGGTGCTGATACTTATGCATCCTGGCAAACACACGTGACAGTGCCTCCCTCACCCCCCGGCACATGGCATGTGCACACAGCCAGGCACACAGGCACACATACTCTCACAAGCACTCACAGGCCTAGGGCAGTGGTTCTCAACTCTGGATGCTCCCTGGTGTCACCCAGGGAACTTTTAAACACACCTGTGTCCCTCCCCACCCCCGAGGATGCTGATGAAACGAATGTGTGTTAGTTACCATTGCTGCATAACAAATTGCCCCTGAAACGTGCAGCACCGAAAGATACTTCTTACATGGATTCCGAGGGTCAGGAATCCAGGAGCAGTGAGCCGGGCAGTCCTGTCTCAGGATCTCCTAATGGTGCTATAGCTCAGCCGGCCGCCGCAGCTGCAGTCATCGGAAGGCTTGATTGGGGCTGGAGGATCCACTTCCAAGATGATTCACTCATATGGCTATTGGCAGGACGTCTCAGGTCCTCGCTGGCTGTCAGCAGAAGGCTTCAGTTCCTTGCCACATGGGCCTCTCCACAGGGCTGCTTAAGTGTCCTTGTGACATGGCAGTTGGCTCCTTCCTGAATGATCCAAAGAGTACAAAGAAACCCAGTGCCTTTTCTGCCCTCACCTTCTAAATCACACACTGTCATTTCTGCTTTTGTTTGTTTGTTAGAAGAAGCCACATTCTAGGGGAAGGGAATTTGATTCCATATTCAGAAGGGAGAAGTATCAATGAATTTGTGGATATTTTTAAAACCACCACAGTGTGTGACCTGGGGCCAGGGCACTGGGATTTGACACTCCCCATATGACTTCAAGCGCAGGTAGGGCTGAGACCCATTCAAACGGAAAGTCAGAGACTGGAGGGGCTTGATGAGGGAGACTCAGTTGGACATGACTTCAGGGTTCAGCCAGACCCCAAGTCCCTATTTCCCAAGGAAGCCCCCATCTGCAGCCTCAGGCCAGGCCCTGGGTTTCCAGCTTCCATCCCTCCCTGGGCCCTCCATCACCCCTTGCAGCCCACCTCCCCTGGAGGCCTTCTCAAAGACCCCCACCCACAGACTCCAGGCCTGGCCCCCAGCCCAGCGTCACCCCTGCACTAGCTGCTGCTAGGTCTGGGTTCAAATCTGTTCCGTATCTGGGTTTGTGGGAGCACACGTGTGCACACGTGTAGGTGCCTGTGCCCACAGGGCTTGTCTGCTCACAGACCAGGCCTCCCTGACAAGAGGACCCCAATCCATCTTCTCCCCCTTCTCTGTCTTCCTTCCCTTTTTTCCCTTTCTCTCCCCTTTTCCTCTTCTTTCTCTTTTCTTGTCTTGCTCTTGACTCTTCCCCTCCTCCCTGTCTCTCTTGGATCTCTCCATCCTGATCCTGTGGTCTCCGTGCCCTCTCCCTCTTGCCTGTCAGGAGTCCCTGTGGCTCCTCTGTGTATATTTTGATGGAGTTCAGAGCAGCCCAGAATGGATGGGGAGTGGCCCTGGACTTTTCTGCCAACCTCTAGGAAGTCCCCAGCCCCATGCTGGGCTGAGTCCCCCACGCTGGGGACTCAGATGGGACCACTTTCCTTCCTACATCATCAATTCCTAGGCATGAGGGGCCATGGCTAAGGGGTGGTGGGCAGGAGCCAGGAATGAGCCAATGCTGGAGCCACATCCATCTCCAAACTCCTCTGCGTCTCTTTCCCAGTTAAATGTCCCTCTGCTGTGGGCCTGACTTGCCGGCCTCCAGAATCCTCCTTCCTCTCTATATTCTCTCACTGTGTTTCTTTCCGTCGCTCTGTCTCCGTCTCCCTTCCTGTTTCTCTGGCTTTCTCTTTGGAGAGAAGCTCTGAAGGCTGTGAAAATGAGAGGGCTGCACCTCACGAGGGGCGTAGTTCTGCCCTAGTAATGAGGAGGAAAGAGAACTCTTCTAGGGAATTAATGAGACCACCAAGAACAAAAGAGGCGACCAGCAGAGGCCAGAGAGGCGGGGCCCAGCTAAGCCGTCCCCGCAGAACCACAATAATAGAGTGAGGAAAAATGGAGTAGAGATCCCTGTGGTAAAAACTATTAGAGGAGGCGAATTATAAAACTATTAACCAGAATGTAACTCCCAATTAAAAGATGATTTAACACTGGAACCTGATGGATGAATTTTGATTAAATGGAGAACTATTAGGAGCTCAGGGATAAGGCTGCTCCTGCCAGTTCTAAAAGTTAAAAGGCAGTTTGATATAAAAATTTATAAATTAAGGTTAATTACTTTAAATAACATGGCTGGAAGCAATGAAAGGATATTTGTCAGAATCTCCCAAGTTTGGGGCAAGATGGATACAGAGGTCCCCAGGGAACCCGGAGGTCAGGGCAGGGACAGTAGAGGCCAGCGAGAGGGCAGGTGATGTCAGCACTTCCGCCAAGCCCCAGGTGAGGATGCAAGAATTGCCCTCCACCTGATGCCACACCAAGAGACAACGACTCTGGAAGATGGGCAAGAAGGAGGCCTCAGGGCCCCAGACTAGCCTAGAGTGCCAGTCTGATGGGAAGGTCAGAGCCGCTGCCTGGTGAGCCCGCCCTCTGTTGGAGAGGACACAGCAGGAATTCCCGGTCTATAACTCACGATTTACTGAGCACTCAGCAAGGGTGGGGGACAACTCATGCGAGCTCAGTCCTGCCCCAGCTGAAGGGGTCACCGGCATTCCCTGACTGACCTGCCTGGTCCTGCTCTGTACCCTCCACTCCAGGAAGCCTGCTGGCAGGACAGGACCATACAAGGAAAGCCTGTAGGGTGCAGGCTGCTTTTCCTAAATGCCTTGGGGTGGAAGGCTATGGCCACCCCACAGAGCCACCCCCTGCCCACGGCTCTGGTCCTCCCTGGCTGAAGGTCATGCTTCCAGGCACTGCCCACACCCAGGGCAGTCTAAACACTCTACCGCCAGGCAATCCCCTGGATGCTCTGCCCTGTATAACACATCCCCTCCCCAGGTCCCACTCCTTCCCCAGGACGATGTCCCCAGCTCATCAAGGGGGCCAGCCCTGTGATTGACCTGTTCTTGGGAGGACAGGACCATGGCCGAGGACATCCATGGCAGAGGACAGTACTCAGCTCTCAGCTACAGCCAGACCTTAAGGGGCTTCGAAAGGCTGTGGCCCAGGAGACATTAATATAAGCCTGGCCCCGTGGTTATGAGTGTGGGCCCTGCAGCCAAACTTCGTGGGCTCAAGCTCCAGCTCCAATACCTACCAACCTATGTCTTCAGGATTTGCCTCTCTGGGCTTATTTCCTCATCTTTAAAATGGAGATAATAATCTCTCCTCGCAGGATTGCCATGCGGATGAGAGGTCAAGCTCTAACGCGTAGTAGGTACTCAATAAATGGCAGTGATTCTCATCTCATCTCCATCCACAAGTCTCATCTGCTAAGAAATGGAGTTATCTGGTAGACCTCGACCAAGGCTTCCTAGCATAGGTGCACAGGGAGCACTGCAGGCAGAAGGTAAAAATACCTTATTTAGTCTTCCCAACCCCCTTTGAAGTCAGTCATGTTATTACTCCCATTTCACAGATAAGGAAACTGAGGCACAGAGCGGTTCAGTCACAAGCCCCAGGTCTCACAGCTGGCAGTGGGCAGGCAGGGATTCACACCTTTCAGCTCCTGACCCCCACTTTGCACTGTCTCCTAGCATGCTGTGCTGAAGGCTTTTACAGTTGCTCTTGCTGTGCCTCTTACTATAAACCTCAAATAAACTATTTGGAAGTAGAATCAGTGGGAAAGGAAGGAGGAAGTGAGGGGATAGCGGAAGGAGTGGAGGGAGAGAGAGAGTAGGAAGAGGGGGGGAAGGAAGGGAGGGAGGGAGGGGACAAGAAAGAACAAAGGGAAAGGGAAAGGTTGGCAAGTTATTTTTAACCCCTGTGGGGTTAGAAGTCAGGAGAGTGTTTAAACTTGGGTGTGACTGGGAGCAAATGCCAGGGAGGTTCTGTTGCTGATCTGGGTACCGATGACAGGTGTTTTTACTTTGTAAAAATTCATCACTCTGTAATGATGTGTACTCTTTATGTAAAAAAAAATTATAATAAACAATTTAAAATTGAATATGATTATGGATTAATTTTATGTTATATAAACTATACCTCAATAAAACTTTTGAAAACATAAATACGGTCCACGAAGGACAGCCCTTCCTTGGGTTTGCACAGGATAATATAATCGAGGTACTGTAGGGCTGACAGAGCCCCAGACTAGCCTATATTTGGCCCCGGGATGAGTCCTTCCAGGGTCGGCTTCTCAGAAGAAGTGTGTCCTGGGAGGTGAGCTTCGGAAGAGATGCAGGGTCCCCATCTCACCACACGCCCTGGCCACAACACTTCCCCTTTCCAAGCCACTCTCATTTTCCCCAGGAACAAGGCAGGGAAGGGGAGGGAGAGGAGGGCCACCTGAGGGGCATGGCTGAGGCAAAGGCTCGGAGGTAAGAAAAGAGGCGCTCCAGTCCCAAGGAACAGTGAGCCCCCACCGGCTGGCACTGCCCTGAGCTCAGGCAAGGGGTTGGGATCCTTAAATCAGGGGAGAATGGAAGGGTGATTTTCTAAAAAAAGCTCCCCAAACTCACGGACAGAAAATTATCCTTGTAATCGAGACAAAGCTACCATGATAGCAATGATCCCTTTCACCGTGTTACGGTTATTCTGCTGTGGTCACTATCATGGTCATCAGGGAAGTACAGCTTTTCCCCAAGTGAGTTCCAAGGAACACTCCTCTCACAGATTCTCCTCAACGAACTTTTCCAAAGCAAAGAAGTTCATATTAACCCAGCTCTTCTCTTGGAACGACCCGATGCACACCAGCATAATAAAGGCTCTGAGAAGTCCTGAAGCAAAGAACCTGTTTAACTTTTTGAAAAACAGCCTTCCCTAAACAGAGTTGATCACAGAACCTTTTCTTCCCACGTAGCACGTAGTAACATCCCAGGAACGGAGGCTTTCTGGATCACACTTTGAGGAATGAGGAAAAACGGAAAGTATTAACTCCGGAATGAGACAGTTCAAGTTCAAGCTTGTTTCAGTGTGGCTTTGAGGGAATTTGCTTAACCCCTCTGTGCCTCCACTTCCTCAGCTGTTAACTGGAGGAAATAATGCCAATCTCAAAAGTCTGTGGTGAGGTTTAAATTAAATGTGGCACATAATAAGGACTTGACAAATGTTTGTCCTCCCATTTTACAGATGAACTAACTTGCCCAAGAACACATAAGCCATGAGCAGCAGCCAGCGGGGACTGGATCTAGGCTTCTGTTTGTGGGGGGTGGGGTGTCCTCTGCTGAGTGTTGGCATGTGCAACAAATGAGGTCCCTTTAGCTGAGGAGTCATGCTCTGAGGAGTAGAGGATTATTTCCCTACAGGATAGCACAGTACAAGCCCTGCACACACGAGACTGAGTCATGACCCCACCACTTATGAGGCCTGTGACCGCGGGAATGTCACTTAACTGCTCTGGTTTCCACATCCACAAGTGGAGGTAAAAATAGTACCCTCTACATAGGACTGTTCTGAGGTAGAAATGAGCTGCTACAGGTAAAGTGCCTAGAATAGAGGTGACATATGAAAAGTCCTCAGTAAATGTGAGTTATCGTATTTATTACCATTACTGCTCATTACTAGGCTCTAAGTCAGTCGACTGAAGGAAGGATGGGAGGACAAAGAATTCTTTCTCCCACGGGGCCCTGAAAAGCAGGGATGACGGCCCCTGTCTGCCAGGACTCTGGCTCTATCCTTCCACAGATTCTAGCCATACCTGAGTCCCTTCCTGTCCCTGCAGAGATCTCGCTGATGACACCCCCTCTGTGGGGCTGTCAATGCACCAGTTTCCAAGGAGCTTACAGTCGAATTGAGAAAACCTGAAACAGTTAGACAGCATGAGATTCTGAACATGAGATTCATAACAGACTGTTATGGGCTGAATGTTTGCGACCACTCAAAATTCCTACGTTGAGGCCCTAACCCCCAATGTGATCTTATTCAGAAGTGGGGCCTTTGAGAGGTGATTAGGTGTCATAAGACCATGAGGGTGGGCCCCAGGATGGAATTAGTGCCCTAGTGGGAAGAGAAAGACGAGGGTTCTCCCTCCCTCTCTCTGCTGTGTGAGGACACAGGGAGAAGGCAGCTATCTGCAAGCCAGGAATCAGGACCTCACTAGGAAACCAAACCAGACAGTGCCTTGACCTTGGACTTCCCAGAACTGTGACAAATAAATTTCTGTTGTTTAAGCCACCCAGTCTATGGTATTTTATTATGGCAGCTCGAGCTAAGACATATACTGTCTGGGAGGAGTGGTCAGGGAAGGTGTTCCCGATGAGGAGACCTTCCTGGAGGGCACTCTGAGTGTCACCGGTACAGATAAGAACGGGTACCAAGAACTGACCAATCTGGAACAGACAAAGGTGAGAGAGGCAAGGACAGAAAGTCAGGCTGGGATCCAATCCTACTGGGGCTTGAGAGCAGGCTGGGGGTCTTGGCTGTGGTCCCTGGGTCATGGGGAGCCATGAAAGGTTCTGGAGCATAGGAACGAAACAGTCAAATCTAAGTTATAGAATGCTAACTGGTGGCCAGTAGAGGAAGGTGGGGGAAGGAATGCCTGGGATGTGGAGCCGGCGAGAAAGGCTGCAGAGATCCAAGCAAGGGTACTGAAGGGTGGCCGAGGGCAGGAGCCGGGGGGCTGGAAGTGAAGGGCTGGATTCGAGTGCTGACAGTGACCAGACAGGGACAGAGAAGGGAAAGGGATGGGGGAAGCCTGGTTCTAGGTGCTAGCTGCCTCCCCAGCCTGGCGCTCATACTGTCCCCAGCAACCCTCCCACCCGTCAACCTCCATGGCTCTACTTCCTCTACCCTTTCCCAACCTTGACTGGGACCTGTGTACTCCTCCCAACCTCCATCTTTCCCTATGAGGACATCAGATACCAATCTGCGGTTTCTCTCATTGCAAAGCCCCCACTTGTACTTTCCTTTCCTTGGAAGCACCAGGGAGTTGTTGCTAATCCAGTGCTGCCCCTCCAGATCACACAGGGAAGCTGGGCTCAGTGAACAGTAAAGCAAGTCTATTCACAAGGGTTCAGGGGTAGAACGTAGGCTTTGCAGTCAGGCTGCCTATGTCTGGATCTTGACTCTGCCACCTACTATTTGTGTGACTTCAGACAAGTTAATGAACCTCCCAGTTCCTCAGTTTTCCTGTCTGTGAAATGGGCATGATGGTGATACTTACCTTACAGAGCTGTTGTAGGATGGAAGGTGTTAATAACATGTAAAGCATTTAGCACTATGCCTGGCATTCTGTAAGTACTCCATAAATTTTGACCTTTTTTTATATGTGTCCCCAGATACTTCAACATATAAGTAGAGGTCCCTGCTTTCATGGAGCTCACAGGATGTGTAAAGAAATAAATGCCTTTTGATTGAGAGCAAAAGATAAAAGAAATAGAAGATACCACCTACCATGAGGGCACCCCCAGTCTGAGGGGAGATACACAGGGTCTCTGTCTCCGCCTTTCAAAAGCTTAGAGTCTGAAGAGAGAGACACATTCCACCCCCATCCCGGAATTTCCAGCCGATTTGGGAAGGGGGAACCTTTGCACATCCAGGTCTTTTTTTGTGGGCTGCCCCTTCCTGTCTGACCACCTGGAGAACTCCTAGTCTTTATTCCAACATCACCTCCTCTGAGAAGCCTTCCTTGATTCTCACCAGACACCAGGAGGCTCCCATCCTTGATGTCCCCAGGGCATTTTGCTCCCTTCTCCATCAGAGCTCTTCATACTTTGCACTGAAGGAGATTCTGCGTGTGTGTGTGTGTGTGTGTGTGTGTGTGTTTGCACATACACACTGTTGAGTGTCCATCTCTAGCTCACCTGCCCCTGGCCCCTGGTGGAAACCAGGGCTGCCTCTGTAGTAAGAATCCTGGCCCACTGCTGGTGCGGAACAAGGCTGTGAGGGCTAAGTGATTGAACAGATTGATGGATTGGCTGATAAGGAGAGAGACAATCAGGAGATGCTGGTCTGTTAGGGAAAATGGACACTGGGTCAAGCCATGTCTCTTTGACACAGAAATAGGATGACAATAACTTCCCCTGGCCCTACGAGAAGGTCCAGGGCACCAAGAGCAATGGAGAATCCCGGGGGCACCCCTACTTGCCCTGTCCACACATGCCAGCCTGCCCTCCATTACCCACTGCAGGTAATCAGCTGCAGTGCCCTCTATCCCCAGGCCTGGCTGTCTTCCCCACCTGGGCAGCATGTCCTGCAAAAACCACCACACATGTAACATAAATTCATTACCAAGCCAAAAAGTAGGGGCAGGTAGCCAGAAAATCCCAAAGTGTGTCCCATAGCCTCGAGAAGCCATAAGGGTCTCTCTGCCCATTTTTTAGGTGGTCCACACAGCCCAAAACTGGTAGCAAAATATGTGTTCAAAATGCATAGGACGAGTAAAAGTCTGAGGGCCCAGAGGACAGAGAGTTGGCTGTGTTTCCTTCCTCCTAAAGGGGCTTCTCCCAAGAACTCCAAGGGCTGCCTACGGAAGGGCTGGTTTCATGTCCTAACAGGTGCATGATCTTGGAGGAGACATTTGGCTTCTATAAGCCTCAGTTTCCTCATCTAGAAAATGGGTATGATCACAACTAGGCAAAGGGCTACAGTGAGAATAAATACGAGCTTGCATTTGGAAGAGCTTTGTGGAGGATAAAGGGCTGCACAAACAAGAGGCTTAGACCATTTGAATTGTTTTAATATTATTGTTATTAGAGCAGAAGAGCAGAGACTCAACCCATTGACCCTGAGACCAGTGCTGTGGCCCCCCATGGGGTCCCTGGCATCTGCTCTGCACTGGATTTTATGAAACAAGTTCCAACCAAGGCATAGAATAGCTGGGGAGAGAAGAGGGATATATGTGTGCAAATGTGTGTACGTGTACATGTACATGAGTGTGTATGTATCTATCTGCCCTGGGATAGGGAGGTGAGGGGATGAGGGGAAGAAAGGGAGAATTGAGAAGAAAAGAAAAGCACAGGGAAGAGGAGGAATGAGGTATTCGGTTACATGATCTAAATTCTAATCAAACATCATTTAAAGCGTGTTTTATTTCAGCCTCGGGAGAGCCGGTCCCTCCTGGCTGCTCACCATGGCAACGGGCCGCTCATTTCAGAAGTGTCATGCCACATTATCGTCCTGCCGCCTCACACGCTCTCGCCGCCTGACAACTTCGCTCTGCCCCTTGCGACAACCATCCCCGTTCCGCCGGTTTATTTTTGGTGTCAGCCAGCCCCCCTTCCCTGCCCCCTCCCCATCATCAGTGGATTGAAAGACAACCCAGGCCCTCCAGCCAGTGAGCATTGCCGCCTACTTGGTGATAAGAGATAATGTGAGGAGATATTTGCTTACATGTGTATGAACAATTGGCTGCATTAAGACAATTCCACCTGGTGCATGGGGATATGGAGGAGGTGGCCCATGCTCAAGCTGACAACACCCCAGGAAAGAGGAGGGAGGGGGCACCCCTCACTTCTCAGGGTCCTTCCAAACTGGGGACCCTGTGAGATTCTCATCTGGCTGCTTTCCCCAGAATCACCCAGAGATGGTAGAGACCTTGCAGTGTGACCTTATACAAGTCACTCCCGTTTTCTGTGCCTCCCTTTCCTTATGTGTCAAAAGATGGGGTTGGACCAGCTGGAATCTGGGATTCCTGTCAAGAGTGGCAAGGGGTGAATCAATGATTCTAAGAACCAGAGTGGGGGCAGCAGAAGGCTGAGGACCCAGAAAGAGGACAGGTCCCTGGTCTTGCCACCAGTGTGAAGATAGATGAAGGGAGAAAAGGTTAGCCTGACACAACCCACCTCCTGCCATGCGACTGTCCCAGCTCAGAAATGGGGAGGGGCATGTAAGGGGTTCCTGAAGCTCCCCTCTCTGGTGGAGGGTGGAAAATTCCCAGACCTAGGATCAGATCCTGTCCTGGAAAGGGCTTTTCTGGGACACTTTTCCCTGCACTCCGCCTAGCCTTCTCCTTCACAGGACAGGAGACAACTCTGAAGCCACTCCCACCCTATCATGTTCACACACACACACACAGACACACACACGTTCCCACATGATTCTCTCCCAGATCAAGGGCCAGATGGAGGTGCAAAGGCAGATTCAGAGGAATTTGAAAGGAAAAAGTGTACTCTGAGAACCCAGGTAGGAAGGAAGAGAGGGCGCCTGCCTCTCAGAGTGGAGCGTGAAGATAATGGGCTTTCAGGCAAGGTGGCCCCACCTGACACCTCACTCACTGAAAGCCAAGAATAATAATACGAGCTGTGTCTGCTGAGGGTTCCCAGGAGCCAGACCCTGTGCTGAGATTAAAAGGGTTTGGAGCCCACCTCTGCATACTGTGCCCTCCCGCCCCACCCCACGGGCAACCTACCTGGGAGAGTCTCAGCTGAGGGAACCCTGTGCCTTGTTTACTCTTCTGTCAGATGGAGTTAATCATAGTTCCCACTACATATGGTGGCTGTCAGGATTAAAAGAAGACTTGGCACAGTCTGGGGCACATAATAGGTGTTCAATAATTGGCAGCTATTAGAAGTAACTGGGGTCTGAGGAACGAGGGCTTTCTGATATTGGGCCTCACTTCCCTACCACTGTAGCCAGCTGGGTCCTGTGGTTGGTTTGGCTCCCACCTGGGCCCTGTCCTAAGGAGGATGGACTCCCTGGGATGTCTAAACCTGCTTCCCACTCCCACGGAATGTCTCGACTTGGTTTCTTTGGCCCCTCTGGGTGTGCTTCAGACCATGACATGTGATCTCTCTCCCACCCCAGGCCCATCCGGGGTGCCTTCCTCTGGGACCCTCAGAATCCACAGCCTCTCAGGTTATATAGTCCACAAAGTGACGCTCTTCTATCTGCCCAGGTTTGAGAGTAACCCTCAGCCAGGAGCCCACAGAGCAACTGAGAACTCAGACCTCCACTTACCTCACCCGACAACCCTCTGCCCTGACCCAGGGTCCCACCCAGACTCCTTAGGAGAACTGGCCCAGGAAAAACCACACTTGGGAAGTAAATACCAGCCTCCTTTCCCAGAGAGCTCTGGGTGGACTCCCCTAAGCCTCAGCAGTCCCCTCCCCACCCCCAGGACACAGACAGTGAAGTAGAGAGACAGTGGGCTACAGAAAGAAGAAGCTCTCTCTTTTTTCAATTACAGTTGACATTCAATATTATTTTATGTTACTTTCAGGTGTACAGCATAGTGGTTAAACATTTACATAATTTACAAAGTGATCCCTCCAATAAGTCTAGTACATACCTGGCACCATATGTAGTTATTACAATATTACTGACTATTCCCCATACTGTACTTTACATCCCCGTGACTATTTTGTAACTGCCAATTATACTTCTTAATCCCTTCACTTTTTCCATCCAGTTCCCCACCCCACCTCCCATGTGGCAATCTGTCAACCATCAGTTTGTTCTCTGTATCTATGAGTCTGTTTCTGTTATGTTTATTTTGTTCTTTAGATTCCACATATAAGTGAGATCATATGGTATTTGTCTTTCTCTGTCTGACTTATTTCACTTAGCATAACACCCTCTAGGTCCATCTATGTTGTCGCAAATGGTAAGATTTCATTCTTTTTATGTCCAAGTAATATCCATTGTATATATGTACCACATCTTCTTTATCCATTCACCTATCAATGGACACTTAGGTTGCTTCCAAGGGAGAAAACTCTTTAAGGTTATTGGAACTCAGGTCCAACCCGCTAGCTCCACCACCTGTCAGGAACAGAGTCTTAGATAAGGGGCTTAGTCTCAGTGTTCTTATCTCTAAAGTGGGAATAACAACACATACTTCACAGGATTGCTGGCACATTAAAGATATACCTAACCCATAGGCGCCCAATAAAAGGCAACTATTATGAATAAAACAACCAAACCTGCCCCAGTGGAGCCAAGGAGCTGGTTCCTTACCACCCACTGGAGGCTTCTGTAGCAACTGCCAGGGTTGGAGGCCTCCCTGGCCAGGACCTCACTCCCTGGGCTTACTCTTCCCCTACTTCCTTCTCTCTCTCTCTCTCTCTCTCTCTCTCTCTCTCTCTCTCTCTCTCCCCCCCCACGGCTAGAAAGTGATGGGCTATAAGCAATCCTGCCATGTTATGACCCTACTAAAGCAATGGGCACATGTCCAACCCTGGCCCTCTTTCTATTTCCCCCTCTTTCTCTGCAAAATAACAAACTGAATTGAATCACTCATCTCAACATTCCACTCGCATGTGCTGGACTCAGAACCAGGAGAGCAGAAGGGTCAGCACTGTGGGGAATGGGGAGGGGTCTCAAGGAAGGAAGTTTTGGCCCAAAGGAGGAAAGGGTAGAGTGGTCACCATGAAGGGTTATCTAATCACACCCACATTTCTGTATTTTTTAAACATGAAGTGCACGTGTTGTTTTCATTATTTGTAAAACCACACACCAAAGCAGCGAGAGGTTTGCTGGCTCCACAAACCCCCTACCCCCACCCAGAACCCAGAGCTCTTGGAGGCAATGTTTAGGGGGCATAGTGGACTCAGCACTGGCTAGGAAGTCGCACAGACCTGCACCCCCAGCCTCCTCATCCTTTCCCAGCCGCATGGCCTCCAGCAGGTCACTTACCCTCCACATCTGCACGGTGGACATAAAGTGGGCCCTGCCTCAGGACCCCTGTGAGGAGTTAAGGAGATGGGGTATGTGAGCTCCTGGGCACATCAACTAGCACCCAGGAGGTACCTCCCATCCACCTCTTCCTACCAGAAGCAAACAGCCCCTGAAGGGCCTCCAGCTTTAGGCTTTTGCTTCTCAACATCCCTCCTGAAGCCCCTCTGGGAGGGGGTTAGGGCGAGGGAGCCCTCCTTGGTGGTGCCAGCTCACTTAGCTTCCGTGAAGAGGACGGCTCCAGGAAAGGAGGAACTGGGCGGTTAGGAGCTCTCCTTTCACTCAGCCTGAGTGGATTCGGGATTGGGCCGGGGTCTGGGGAGGTGTCAGAGAGAGCCCCCCACCCGCACCGCCTCTGCCTCCAGGGCCTTGGGGGAAGGGAAGGGGCGGGTGCCTCCCGCTCACCTTCTGACGGTGAAATGTGGCCATTTACCTTCACGCTCCAATGCCAGCACCTAAATCACTGTCTCCGCGCCCGTGCTCAAGGTTGCTCCCCAGCCGGTCGCCAACAAAGCCACCGTCGCCTGGGACTCCAGGGTGCCATGTGCCGAGCCCCGCACGTGGAGGACCCTGAGGACCCCAGGAAGGGACGGCCTCACAGCCCTTCCTCTTTCCTCCCTTCCCTTTCCCTACTCTCTCTGTCTCTCTGTCTCTCTCTCTGTCTCTCTGTCTCTCTGTCTCTCTGTCTCTCTGTCTCTCTGTCTCTCTGTCTCTCTGTCTCTCCTCTCCTCTCCTCTCCTCTCTCCTTCCTCAAGGACCTATCTCAGGGACCAGGAGGCTACAGAGACCCGGCCCAAACTCACCGAGAGCCTCAAATTTCATTTTCTATCCCAGAATGAGGTCATAAGACGACCAGTTTGAATGAAGAAGGCGTTGTTATGCCACTGAAACTAAACTTGGGGCCCTTTGCCCAACTATATGCCTGGTATTCACTGCACATGAATGCTTTTTATCCAGTAACTACCTTGCAAGTATCACACATCATGCCAGGAGAGTGTGCGTGTGATAAAAGTGCCAATCTGTAGAAGGTAAACATTGAGCCCGGCTCTATGACTCGGGTTTGACAAGGCTTCATGAGCCCTGACCCCTCCTTTCCCCTTCTTCTCCCTCCCTGATCTCTTGCCTCTTCCTCAGGGATCTCCACTTGTCATGGTCCAGAGGGGAGGAAAGAGAGAAAAGGGAAGGTGGATACAAGAGAGCCCCCAGGTCCTGATCACGCAGAGTACTGGGGGCCTCTTTGGAAATGGGGAGCAGGGTGAGGGCTGTGGGTGCTGAGAACCAGAACTGTCTGAGGCGCCCCCACCTGCCAGGTGTGGGAAGGGGTGCGGCAAGGGGGAAAGAAAAAAACATCAGCCTAGGAAGGGAGAGAAAGGCACTGACACCACACACACACACACACACACACACACACACACACACACACACACACAGCTTAGGACCCCTCCCCAGTCTGGCCCTGAGGCGCTGGACATGCCAGGGGTCTCAGTTCCACCCTCATCCTCTGAGCACACGATTTGCAGTGCCCATTCGCTCTGCCTCACATCTCATTCATTTGTACCTTATTTCTGCTCCCTCTCTGTGGATCAGTGGGATTGGTGTCTCCCCCTGTCGTGCGGGGCGGCCTGCGGGGTCTCAGCTCCCGCTCCCCACATAAGAACACAGGACATGGTGAGGCCAAAAAGGAACACCCACGGAGCTACAGGTCAGGGAGTCACACCACTATAGTCTCACTGGAGGCTGGAATCACACGATGTGCGACCTGCTGTCCGCTTTTCTGCCAACCGACCGACTCCACTCTCCAGCGCAGCAGTGGCAGTTATATCAGTGGCCAATTGGCTAACCGGCTACAGCTGACGGCCAACTAGCCACAGCCAACCACCATCTACTACCCGAGCCAGCACCTTTCCACGTGAGGCCAAGAGCCTGGAAACTGCTCTTTGGGACTCTGTCACCACACCCCCATCTGACTGAGGGTTCCTCCAGGACAGAAACTGTGTGTTCTCATCAGACTGGAGACCCCGCGCCCACCAGGGCAGAAACCATAATCCTCCCCCCAAGACAGGGGTTGTATAACCCGTTTACCTGGGAGCACCCCCTTGGCAGGGGATCTGTCTCCCCATCAGACGGGTCTCCCCATAATAGAAGCTTCTGTTTTCCCCATCAGATTGAGGACTCTCCCAGCTCAAGGGCTGGTCTGTGTGTCTCCCCTCCAGACCAGAAGCTACACGCCCCCCCCCCCCCGGGCCCCGGAGCCTGCTGACCACAGCTGATCTAGTGTTTAAAGCCCCAGGGTCCTACCCCCCTACCCCCACTTTCAGGAACTATGGTTCTAGGATCCCTCAGGTCTGGGTGCAAATCCAGCTTCATCATGCTTTAGCTCTGTGACCTTGAACAAATCACATGACCTGTAGGGAGCATAGTACTACCACTGAGGGTTTTGTGAAACTCTAAGGAGATAGCATTTGGTGAAAGGGGCTAGCATATAGCAGGTGTTCAATAAATGCTGTCTTACTCCCCACCCCGCCCCCCATCATTGATCTGCGATGTTCGAAGCCTGCTCTGCCAGCTCAGGCTGAGAAGACAGAGGGGAACCAGGGTTGCAAAGGAGCACCCACAAAATACACACACACACACACACACACTCCCGTCAAGCAACTGGGTAGTGGCCTCCTTCGTTAGGGGATGGGGCGGTGGCAAGGAGTTAAATGTATTAAGCAATTTACAATTAATATAGAAGTCATTCCAGAGATAGCTACTAGAAAGAGTACAACAGGGCAATTAACCCACTAATACACTAGGCTATTACATCGCTATGTCTCTTATTTTAGCCCGAGGTGATTTGAAACGCATTGGATTAGAGGATATTACAGGAGATAGCATGAAAAATAGCTTAATGTAATGAGCCATCCCGTGATGTCTGCTATTAAAGATGATTTGCAGTTGAAAACTACAACATACAGTAGTTCAGCTATTTGAGGACCGAGGGTGTGGGGGCTGGGGCGGTGTTGTTAACCCTTCCCTCCTCCTAGCTGCCCCCACCCCCACCAGGCCCTCTGCTACCTTCATGCCAAGATTATCAAGTGCATCTTATTAGGCGACAATGGCTTCATTGGGAGATTGGAGATTGAGGCCTGAGGTTGATAAAGAACCAATAATCTGCTAATAACCTTTAAAAAATAGATTCCCCCAGGGAGCTGTACTAATGGGCTGAGGCTGGGGATGGAGGTTGATTGGCAACTGGGCAGCTAATGTGGAAAAGGGTGTGGGATTAAGGTGGGGGGGGCTTCCCCGGGTAGGGGAAAGGTCAAAATGCCCCCCCCTTCTAGTTTCCCTGAGTGAGAAGGCAGGAGGGTGTATAGGTTATGGACCACTGCGTAGAGGATATGCCTAGGTATATGAGTGGGAATAATTACAATACCCAAAAATGATTATTTTCTATTTAGCTGATCTTTGTATGGTGCATCATAGCTTCTAAAGGGTATTTCACATGCATTCGTTCTCTAGACTTTACAGGCGTCCTGACAAGTAGGTAGTATAATACCTTCAGTGTAAAACAGGGATCTGACTCAGAGAAAGCAAGTAACTTACCCAAGGTTAACGCAGCCAGTTATGTATGAAACAGAAACCAAAGAGAAGTTTTCTGATTTCAAAATCGGTGCTTAAAGTTAGGCAACTCCAGCCTACAGTGGTGTTCTACCTAATAAATCTCTGCCTACCCCAAGGTCACAAAGGTCTTTTCTTCCAGAAGTTGTGTTGTCCTTATGTCTTACAGTTGGGTCTCTGATCCATTTTGAGTTAACTGCTGTGTATGGTGTGAGGTAAGGGTTGATGTTCATTGTTTTCAGATGGACAATGAGTGCACTTGCATATCCACGTGTGACTACACGTATATGGAGAAGAATCCACACACATGCGCTGGCTGCCATGCAGAGAAAGTGGCCTAAACTAGGGGCACACACACAGAGGCCATCTAAGGCAGATACACATAAGGACACACTGGAGGTCAAGGATATGCATACACGATGGGCACAAGGAGTGGATAAGGCCCCGTGGAGTGGGCATGTGAACACAGACTTGTTTCGGTGAGTGTACATGGGTGTCACATGAGCATGTGCTGGCATGTGTCTCTGTCTGCCACTGTACATGTGTTGGTACATGTCTGTCCATATGGGTATGTCCCTGGGCATGTGACAGACTATGTGTATGTTCAGAGCTGTGGGTGTCACTGGGCATATATTTGTGTTCTGCATTTGTAAGCATGTCATTGGTATGTGTATGTCACTGTGTATGTGTGTATGCACGCACACGCGTGTGTATGTGTGTGGCTGTCGGCATGTCTGGCACAGTGTGTTTGTGTCTGCATCTGTGTGTGCACATTACTGGGCACGTGTGTTGGTGTGTCTGTATGTGCGTGTCACTTTGCCCATGTGTTGCTGTCTGTCTGTGCCTCCCCTGGCGCTGCCACCTCCAGCAGCTGCAGGGCCAGCCAGGAACAGCCCCCGCGCCCCCCTCACTGCTGTCTTTTATCATCATTTGCCACGAAAGGGAGCCCAGGAGGATGGTGATAAATAAGGGCCACTTAAAATACAAGACGACCACTCTGACTTTGGGGAATATTTCTTCTCTGGAGCAGCTGGTGCCGCCTCTGTCCTTGTGGAAAGGGGTCCCAGGGGCCGCCAATCCCTGCCCAGCCTCCTCAGCCTCCCTCACCTCCCCTATCTCCCCCCTCCTCCCTCCCCTGCCCTACCAATTCTGGTCTTGGAGGCTTTAGGAGGCCTGTGGAGGGAAGTGGAGGGGGGCTCACTAGAGGCCACTGCAGGCAGGGCAAGGGTGGCCCTCAGTTTGCCTTTCCTGGGCGCTCTGTGGAAGATTAGGTAGCATGAGGAAGAGGCAATAGGCCAGCAAGAGGCTAAGAGGAGACTGGAAGGTACAGGGCCCCAGCCTCGTGGGTTCCCCTTCTAATTCCCTGTCCCTACTAAATTCAGGTGAGAGAATGGGTCTCCAGATAGCTGAAGTACATGGAGAGACACTCATGAACACACACAACCCAGTTACACAGTTTTGAGCACCTACTATGTGCCATGTCCTAAGAGAAAGACACAAAGACACACCTCCCATGGAAGAGACAATAATGTATACAAACTAGATTTGCTACACAAAGACACACACAGACATGCCAAAAGACTTGTGTATAAGACTTGTTCTGGGAACAAAAAGAGGAAGAAGAGAAAGGAACTGAAGGAGCTAAGAGAAGGGAAATAACATAAAAACAAGGATGCAAAGGATGCCAACTGCGTCAAGACAGAGATGGCCGTAGGAGGGAGGGGCTGGGGTGGAAGGCTCCCCATATAGGTGTGTTCACCGCACAAGGGGGAAAGCAAAAGCTAAAGTCCAGCCTTCACTCTACTGGCCAAGCCACGTCCTGGCGTGAGGCTGTGTCCACCAGGAGAAAGGATACTGTTTATTGTTCCCAGAAAGAGCTCTCCACCAGCCACACCCCGTACCCACGGGCCTGGGTCCTTCCAGAGGGGTCACCTTTTCCTAATTCTCACAGAGGTGACTTTTGAGCTAGCCAGGCCCTGAGGGAGGGTCTCTTCAACAATGTCTGTGAGATATTATTGCCTTAAAAGTAAAAAAAAAAAAAAAAAAAAAGGTAAAAGAAAGGAAGGAAAGAGAGGAAAGGAAGAAGAAACTGAGACAGACAAAAAAGAAGAGAAAGAGAAAGAGGGAGGGCAGGAAAGGGGAAGAGAAAGAAGAGGAAGAGGGGAAAGGAGGGGTCCAGGGTGGGGGGAATTAAACCACAGAGACTTTTTAAGTCAAAGAACTTGCCCTGTCACTCTTCCAGTTGAAATGCCAGGACGGATCTGCACCTGCAGCATCCCATCTGGGTTTGGGGATGAGGGGTAAATGGGGATTAAAAGGTAACACATTCTTTCTTTCTCTCTCTCTCTCTCTCATATACACACACATACACTCTCACACACACACACACACCCTGTCTCCCTCCCAGGCCATCCCTGTTGGCCAGGGACCTGTCATGTCTCATTTCCTTCTCCCAGAATTAGTGATGGGAGCTCGGGGAGGGGTGGGGGGAGCCTGGCTGAACTGACCTTTTCTCCTTCAATTTCCCTCCCAAGCACCTCAGCTATCAGCCACGGGTACACTGACCCTCATCTCCATGACCCGCCAACACACACACGGTCACGTCACCACCCATCAGGGGCTATCCCTGGGAGAGGGGAGGACAGGGCAGAGCTGGCCTTCTTTCTTATCTAGAGTTTTCTACCCTCAAGCTCCCCCAGATGGGGTCCCGAGGGCCCCCCACAGCCTGTCCCCTTGAGCAGTCCTCCTAAACATTCTCCACATCCCTGGAACACCTTTCTGGCCTGGCCACCCTCTGGAAGGGAAGGTGGGGGACAACTAACCTGACTACCTACTGGGGGCAGGGACTGCATCATGTGATGCTCACGAGAATCCTTTGAGGTGAATTTTAATTCAGAATCTCCAATTTACAGATGGGGAAAGCTCAAGATATAGGCAGACAGGAATGCCTCACAGCTTATAACTCAGACTGCATGAAAAGAAACCCCAGTCTCTCATCTTTAAATCCTGCTCCTTCTACTAGAGCATCAGACTCTTTTCTTGCCATCTCACTCTACCCCATCCTCTCAATTTGATCATTGAGGGCATCACCGTGTGCCAGGCACTGTGCTAAACATGTCACCACATTATCTCATTCAACCTCACACTCACCCATGAGGAGGAGTCTATTGTTAGCCCATTCCACAGATGAGGAAATTGAGGCTCAGAGAGGTTGAGTATCTCGCTCAAGGTTATACAGCAGCAAGGCAGAGCCAGAACTCAAACCAGGTCTCCTGCCTCCTATTTAACACACTTTGCCCAATATGATGAACACACAGATTCTGCCACTACCTCCTGCAACCAGCGGGACTCCCAGTCCAGGCACCTCCACTCCCCAGAGCCAGCAGAGAAAAATTAAAGAGTTAAGGGTGGGATGCTGGGGCCTCAGCAGACAAAGAGAAGGGAGGTATGGGGGTCGTGCCATGCATCCTCTGTCCTCCCAGGAGCACCGGCCCCATTGTCCCTACAAGTGCCCTCAGATTGTCAGAGCTAGGGCCTCATCTGGCCCTCAGAATATATGGCCACTGAATAATATGCCAGTTCAGGGAGGAGGGTTGGGAGGCTGGGGTGGAGGGGCAAATGAAGAAGACTCCACACAGCCCCCAGAAGAAAACTTAATAGTCTGGGGGCTCCCTTGGGTCCTTCTCATTAAAAAAAAAAAAAAATCTCTATTTAAATGCAAATTTGTGCTGGAGTTGGGATGAGTTGGCGGGAGACTGAAGCATCCAGACAGCGACACAGACCAGCCACTGGACCCAGCCCCCCAACCTCAACTTGTAATCTGGGGCCCTGTACTCAGACATTAGCTCCATCCTCAAATATTGCCCCCTCCTCACCTCTCAGGAAAGCCCTGCTCAACTTACCCCCTCACCACCTCTCTGACTCTCTTTCCATCTACCTATCTGTCTGTCTTTCACACACACACACACACACACACACACACACACACACACACACACACACTCCCTCCCTCTAAGCTCTAAATAGAAATGTGCCGCGGGGGTGAGGGCAACAAGCTGTGAACCTAGATTTTAGTTTTCCTCCTAAATCCAGGAAGGGAAGGAGTCTGACCCCACACACCCCTCTCCACACACCTTCTTCCAGTTTGAACTTCATTTCAAAGAGGAGCAGAACCTACAAAGCGTGCAACTAGTTTGGGCCCACCCCTCTGTTTCTCCTACCCCTCCCCGAACTAGAAACTTGAATATCAATCTCTCTGTCTGTCTGTCTGTCTGTCTGTCTCTCTCTCTCTCTCTCACACACACACACACACACACACACACACACACACACACCAGGTTTCAAACTAGACAATAGAAGACAAACTGGGCCCTCAAATCTAATTCCTATAGGAAAAGCAAACATGAAGTTGGGGGGTTGGCGAATGGGATCTACACCTGCCCAGAACCCACAGCCTGTCCTTGTCCACCTTCCACAGAAAGGGAGCTCCCTCTGCTCCTGCAGACTCAATGAACCCCTTCTCCTGAGCTCCCTCCCCACCCCCAGCCCACCCACACACCCCCACCTCTCCAAGTCCATTACCTCCAGGGATAATTATGTGGGTGATTCAGTGGCCCTGGAGAGCTCTTCAGTAGCATTAACTCAGGATGAAGGAGGGAGAGGAAGGGTTGCCCCTGGTTACCACCCAGCTCTCCCCTTGTCCCCTGTCCCCACCACTGAGGCTGTTAATTTAGGGAGAGTAGAGAAGGAGATGCTGTGTATATCTGTCTGGGACACCAATACACATACCTGTCCCCACACTTTATTTTATACTTCCATTTCTGGCTTTGTCAGGGGAAACTAGTCAAGTGCCTCACCCTAAGGGAGGCTCAGATGACCTTGAGGTTGAGAATCCCCAACATTCCCTACTGGCCCTGCCTCCTCCGCAGACACACTCCTCCTTCCTGCTCTCTCCTTCTCCACCCCTCGGCCTTGCTGATCCCGCATCATTGCTGCTCCAAGTTGACGTCCTTGCCAGTACACTGTATGGAGAGCCACAGGGAAAGGAGGTTCAGGAGTGGGGTGGGGCCACCCAGGAGACCCCTTAAAGCTTCCCAGCCAAACCCAAATTGCAGACTTGTCTGGTCATGGCCTTGGCAGCTGTTGAGGAGAGGAAAGAGCCAAGGCCAGTTCACCCACTGCCTGCGTTCCCATGCTGTGGCCTGAACTGGGCTCTCCTCTGGACACTCGGCATTGAGAGGCAAGGCCTCTAGGACTGAGAATGGTCAGAGGAAGTATGGGGACCTCCAGTGCCATGAGCCAGAGCAGGAACTGGAGGTCAGGAAGGGGATGGGAGCCCTCAGGCCTCCTTCTGAGAAACCCTGAGGGAGAGAAAAGCAAACAACCAGGAGGAGAGAAGGGACGATTCACAGAAAGTGAATCCTCTACTGAGGGAGAACTGGGCCCAGAGAGAGAAAGGAGTTGCCTTAGGTCACACAGAGCCACAGCTGGGAGGTAAAAGCTGGAACTTAGTCTCTTGACTCTGTAGCCAATCTGATAGAAAAAGTTTTATATGTAGTTTGCAGACCCACATATGCAAGCACTATTCACTATGTACAAGAATCTGCATGCATTTGTTCACACAACTGAGTTGATGTCTGAAAATGGAGGTTTGTCTGCCTGCATGTTTGTGGGTATGAGCAGGTCTGTGCACACGTGTGTGCAGAAGGGCAGGGCGCTAGCTGAGGGTTGAGGAGCGGAGGCCTTCCTGGCCCGCCAGGAGGGGTCTCTGTGTCCACAGCATCTCCTGGGCCTGTCCTGAGGAGCCAGCCTGTCCTGGGTCCGGGCAGACCCCACCCTCACATATGCCCCAACCTCTGCCCGCTGTTCAGCAGCTTGCTTCCAGAGGACCCTCCTGGAGGTGGTGCCACTCTTACAAGCACCTGATATGATGGCAGAAACAATTAACTGGGAGAGACGGCTAATACCCAAAGGAAAACATTTCTAGATATGATATTACAACCTTGTCTCAAAAATGGGACTTTACCATGAGGAAATACAGTTTATTAGAAGACACATTTTCTTTTAATTTAATTATATAAGCTTTGGTTTTCTTTTTTTTTTTAAAGTGATATGGAGGGGAGTGCGGGCTGAGATGTTGAAAGCAACCCTTTGCATTTCCCATGTCCTCCCTGACCACTCAGGCCCATGGGTGCAAATCAGAAGGGGATTGTGAAAGTCCTGATAATGAGTCAGACCCAAATCTACGTACCCATGAGCCCCCATAAAACACTGTCACAGAGGCGGCAGCTTCAGGAAACACCAGGCAGGAGAACCAGAAGGGAAGGCCACAGGCTAAGTCCCCTGCCACCTTAGGGGACAGCTAGGGCCCAGGCTTATTTCTGGTGACCCATCTCACCCACCAAATCAGGCCACAGCACACTCCTACTGTCCTCTGCCTGCCGCACATAACGCATAGATGCACGCACGGACACACACACACACACACACACACACACACATCACAGTCACCTCGCTCACACATACACACAGAAACTTGTACCATGGAATGGCCAGACGGGCCAGAGAGACCAACTCTCTAAATGGACCCAGGAGAAGAAGGAACCCACGTGAACATCAGCAGATTGCCTGGCTTTGGGCCAGTTGCTGACCTCTCGAGGCCTCAGTTTCCCCATCTCTCAGGGAGGTATATTAGATGGTTTCTAAGACCCTTCCCGACTTTCAGTCCCCTGCCTTAAATAACCACCCCCAGTACATGTCTCCTTCCTCCTGGGCTTTCCCGAGGGAGGGGTAGGAAGTAGGCCCTGGTGTCAGGCAGTCATGGGCTCCGATCCCCACCTACCACTTGCTGAGTAGATGGCCCAGGGCAAGCGACCACGTCTTTCCATACTGCTATTTCCTCATCTGTAAATGGGGAGAACAACTATGCCGTGAGCTATCACCCAAAGCTCTGCCTGTGGTAAACATGGAACTCATGGTCTCCACCATATTCATTAGTCTCCAGGGGAGACCGTGAAAGGTCCATGCATGCTCCCCAGGAAGGACCCAGCAAATGCTGGCAGGAAGCTGACAAACTAACAGCGACTTCCTCTTTGGCGACCCCATCCCCTTCTCAGCCTACTGCTCTCCTGTGGCTTCTTCCACCTTCAATCCCACGACCACGGACCTTTATCCAGTAGCGAACTCCAATTACCTCCTCTATCACCCCTCCCTTTCCCCAGGTCTAGGGGCCACAGGGGGCAGCCACAGAAATCTAGGTGCCCATGTCTCCAGGCCAAAATGCCTGGGGCAGCCCCAGGCAGGCGGGCTGCTATGGCAGCAGCAAAGCTCCCCACTTAGGTACTAATGTAGTAAGTCCCATCAAGACACAGTGAAACGGGGAGTAATTTTTGCAGAAAACAATGCGGGTGATGTATGCCTGAGACTGGCACACAATAAAACTGTAGTGGAACGCAGAAAAAATGCACCCAGTCAATACAATAAAATCAGCACAAATACACCTGTGTAAAGCAAATAAATCTCCCAATCCAAATATTTTACAGCATGTACACCACAAGGAAGAAGGTGAGAAGTCTGTGTCTATGCCGGTCAAGTTTTTCCCAGAAATCTCTAGGGAAAATAAACAAAATGACCGACCAGTGGGCCCCGCCTACCTCCTAAATAAATAAATAAATCGGAAGGACTTGGGGGCTGGTTTGCATTTCTAGCTTCAGACATCCTCAACTGGTGAGGCGACTGGGGGCTGGAGACCCCCAAATTACCATTCATCTGGCCTTGTTGTGGAAATTTTCAAGGGATTTGCAGTAATTATATGACAAAATGCTTGCAAATCTCACTCATTGCTGAACAGAAACAGGCGGGTCAGGGATTGAACACTTTCAGCTGGGTAATTTGTAAATGTCAATCAGGCAACAGGGGAAGGAGGGGGAGAGAGAGAGAGAGAGAGAGAGAGAGAGAGAGAGAGAGAGAGAGACCAGGAAAATACTGTAGCAACCTGAGTGTACCAGGCCTCTTCATCCTCCCAGAACCCAGAGGTAAAGGGGGGCGGGGGGGGGAGAAGGATGGAGGAGGGGAGAAGAGGAAGGGGGAGAAGAAGGAAAGGGACAGAGTCTAGAAACAGACACAGAAAAGAGGATGGGATGAGCGGGGAGGGGAGCTGTGGATGGAAAATGAAGAGAGTGAATCAGGAAAAACAGTTTAAATAAAACCAGGGGAGATTAAATTAACTGATACATACATTCCAAGAGGTGGGTTAAGGGAACAGCCATAAATACCAGCTTCCTATCTCCCCTGCTCAAGACAGCGGGGAGAGCAAAATAAAATTAAAAGATATAACAATAAAAATTACAAATGCACCACAAAGGCCCTGTACCTGAGGTCTGTAATGAAGGCACCAAGCAGGGTAAGCTTGGGGCACAGCCCTCACTCAAGCCAGGGGAGCGTCAAGGTGGGAGCCAGAAGACCATTTTATTTTCCATTTGGCTGATCATTCTGTGACTCCTGTTTTATCCAACAGATTTGCAGAGTGCCCACTGCATGCCCATGAAGGATTCGAGGGGTGATGGTTACCCCCAAGACAACTGATTTGGCATTTTATCATTTATCAAGTTTTTCCTGGTCATCACCACCCCTTGAGGGAGCTGAAGTTTATTCTACCCATTTTACAGGTGAGGAAACAGGTTTGGAGAGGCTGTGATTTGACTCAAGATGACTCACTAGTTAAGAGATAGAATGAGGATTCAAACCCAGGCCCCCTGACTCCACACCCTCAAGGACCTCATTCCTGCCAGTTTCATCTGAGAAACTGAATATACTTTCTGAGCACGTACACATCATGCCATGCCACATGAGTGGTGAACCTGACATGTTGTGAACAGAACAAGATAGCATCCTCTGAAGTAGGTATCCAACACTTCAGATTCCAAAGATCTTTGTTCACATCCAAAAGTTACTCAACCCCCCGCCCCCAAACTAACCACACGCATTCACAAGCATACTAGTGGTTCTACTTCTAAACATCGATAAATTGAGAAACTGCCTAATGACCCAAAGCTACAATAAATCCAGGCACACTTTTAAAGGCATTTTAATTTTACTCATCACCATATTCTTGAGGAAAAAATAAAAGTACAGATACAAATAAGACAGAGTCTCTGTTGGTGGCAGTGGTAGGCATACGTGGGAATTGGAAGAACTCCAGGGCTCCTTGCCCAAACAGAGACCACAGCCCAAGGGTCCAAAAGCCTCTGATTGAGATGGGGTTTTGAGCAACAGGATCAGGAGGTTATGGATTGGCAAGGTCAGCCCAGGGAGACTTCCTGTGAGAAGGGCTGGGAAGGAAAGCAGTGTGGCTGCACCAAGGCCTACAGGAGGCAAGAACTGGGAAGGAGGAGAGCAGGATGACCACCACAGTCTGCCCCACAGCCACCCAAGGCCGCAATTTACACTTTTGTCATGATCTCTAAATGGGCTTATGTTGACAACCACAGGGACACTCCAATAGGATTGAAAGAAGGTCTTTCTTCTACATCTTTAAACTGGAGTCTCACCTGGCCACTTGCCAGAGTGAACCATTTATTCATCAAAGGAACAGCAAAGACGCTGGAGCTCCTACTGTGCGCCAAGCGCTGCCCTGGGTACCGGAGCTACAGTGGGGGACAGAACAGGGGACAAGAAAGCCTGGCATCATGGAGCTTATCTGATGTTCATAATTTTTTCAGTCTTGAAATGATTCTGTGAACAATACAATTACATGCATTGCCTTTTGTGAGTTCAAGTGTTAACTTGTGGAATGTAAATCCAATGACACTTTTGCAACCCTGTTTGGCATTTCTTCATTTTTAAATGTATTGGAGCCTCAGAAACAGAAGAGGCCCACAGGCCCCTGGGAGACTCTGAGAAGGGCAGTGGGAAAACACTCGATTAAAGCCATCCATCTACCAAACAGTAGCAACTACCTTCCTGGATGCCAGGGGTTCTGAGGGTGACAGAGGCACTGGGGGGAGGGCACTGGCACCCACCATCCTCTCCACCCCCAGATGACCCACCTCTTCTGCCTTCCCACCTCCTCCCTCACCAAGATCACAGCTCTGGAATTAAGAGTCCCCGCTTCGCTTGGTTTATCCTCCAGACTCTTTGCTCTTCTGACTCACCTACCTCCTCCCCCAAAAAAGAAAACTTCTGGAGAAAACATCGGGAAATTTTGCAAATAATGCACTGAGTTTTAACTGCATAGATGTGGCCACTGTAAAATACAGAAGCCTTGAGTCTCTCTAGCTCAGCACTGCCACTTACTGTGCTACCTTGAGCAAATGGTATAATCATCTCAAGATGCCTCTGTTGCCGCATCTGTGAAATGGAGATAAACACTAGTAACTACTCTAGCAGAGCTGTTGTGAAAATTAAAGGATGTAAAGCCTGTGCTCTCTAAATGTTAACTATCATGATTCTACTCTCCGTCTGAGGCTCATAACAGGACATAACGTTTGGGGGCGGGAGGGAAATTGGGGGCAAAGGTAAAGAGTATGAAGTGGTTGTTGGGAGTCAGCAGAGAGCAGGAGAAAGAAGCCTGGGCTGGGAGTAAGAAGGCCTGGGTCTGCCTGTCCCTACTTCTGGAATGGCCTCTCTCTGAGCCTCAGTTTCCCCATCTGTACAATGAAGAGGTTGGACGTCTGGGCTGAAAGTGTCTCTGGTTCTAGGAATGAGTGTTGGAAAGAATGCAAGAGGGCCCAGGACAAGCCTTGGTCAGATGCCGTCCACACCAAAGATGGGATATCTCTGAACAGGAGCTCTGCTGGGAAATAGGTGGAGTCTCTCTGGCAGGTTCTCTTTGGAAATCCCAGGCCCCAGATGAGAAAACTAAGCAAGATCACCCCCAGAGACCCATCACCACCACCACCATCCATCAGTAAAAGGCCCAGTGCCTGAGCCTGACCGGGGATGGGGAGGGTGGCACCCTACCTACCCGCCTGCCATCTTGGAATCCGGTACCTGCTCCTGTCATTAGCTCCACCCTCAGCTGAATTTAATGAATCTGAGAAAAATTATGAAGTCCCATAAAGCCACAAGTATCATAAAAAGTATAATAAAATTGAGAAAAGCTATTAAGTTATAAATACAACCAATGCATGCAACATCACTCAGTCGGGGAGGAAGTCGCTGTAAAATAAAGTCATTCCACAAGTGACTAAATCTCTTAATTCACAAAGCACACGTTCCCCTTTATGGCTGCCAACCTCATTGTCCCCTCCAGGAGTTTGGGTAACAGGAACTTTCCTTGGCACAGAGTGGTGGGTGGGGAGATAAAGAGAGGAGACATAGATGGCAGGGTTAGAGAGAGTGGGAGGAGGAGGGAAACGGGGTGGGGGGTGGGGGCGGAGATGGACGGGAAGACCTAAGCGGAAGGAAGCAGGAAGCGCTGCTGAGTTCGCACTGTGCGGTGGGGCCTGTCTCTAGATCCCAAATCCCCGACTAAGATACTCTGCCAAGCAGTCAAGGTGAAAGGAAAGGAAAAGAAGGAAACAGCAGGAACAAAAAGGTGACAGTAGGCGGTGTTCTGGTTTGTGGGCTATGGGGCACGCTGGCTGCCAGCTCCTGGCGCCCAATCCCACGGGCACGTCTCCCCCGGGTACCCTTGCCCAAACACACCCCCACGCTATGAATATTCATAGCTGTAATTAGAGAGCGCAGCGGCGCCCATTATGGTTATTGTGCGTCCAATAAAAACAAACACGCTAATGAGCAGCTTTCATGTGGGGCGGGGGCGGGTGGCGTAGACCCGAGAGCGCTACCCAGGTGGCTCCAGAGAGGGAGAGGGAAGAGGCAGGGGGTGCTGGGGAGGAAAAGGAGCGATCCCCGAGGGGGTGGGGTGAGAGAGGAAGGAGAGGGAGAGCCAAGGAAACCACCGGGCCAGGAGCGAGAGCCAAGACTCCCTTGAGGGAAGTGCATGGATGGGGGCTGAACCGGTACCTAGGGGGCACCCCAAGAAACGTTGTCCCGGGAAGGAGGCATGCGGGTTGATTTCACACTGGCAGAGACTCTGAACGGGACACTCCTACATTCAGGGAGGGGAGTCCTGCCTCCTGAGACACTGGTGAAAGGGAGTACACAGGGCCTGCCTGAGGATGGGACATGGTAGGTGTGGGTAAACCAGGGACCAGCCCTGTTGAACCTCAGTGGCTCCAAAAGACCTTACATTTCCAAAGATTTCTGAGGATAGCGCAGGCCTAAGGCGCCCCAGGCCTGGTCCCACTCCTGGGCAGGGTGGGAAGCAGACAGGCTGTGGAGTGGAGAGGGGAGAAGGTGGCAGTGGGTTTCAGGGAGAGAAGGCATGCCAGATGAGAAACAGGTGACAAGGCAGGATATAGAAACAGGAGAGATTTAAAGTCCCCTGAGGGACCTACTGGGTGCTGGAAACTACTTCAGTGGAAAAGGGGGCCGGATAGAGGGCAGGGAGCTGTAATGTAGTAGCCGGGGAATCTGCACCATGCCGTGATGCTGCAGGCCTCCCTGAAGGTCAGCATTACACCTCGACTTTTCCAGCTGAGGCAGTGATAGCTTAAAGAAATGTCCACAATCACGTTCCAACAAGTAGGTTAAACCGGATGTGTGAGAGTTCACAGCCCCTGGGCCTGCAGGCCTGCTTGGTTTATCAGGGGATCTGTGAAAAGGGTAGATTCCCCCAGGCCGGGTAGATGGACAGAGCTGGGGCGCCAGAGGGAGTCTGAGGTCTGCTCTTCAGGAATAGGAATGAGGGTGAGGAGCACCCGTGCTTGTTCTCCTGTTAGCTCCGGTCCACAAGACCCGGAACCTGGCACACACAGTAAGTGCTGTGTTAATGTTTGTTCAAGGGATGAAAGAACGAAGGGACTGGATGGAGGGGACTTGATGTGGGAAGATAGGAGAGAGAAGGAAAGATCTAGAAGGGAGTTAGGGGATGAGACCTAGAGCAGTGGTTTTCAAACTTAGTAAGATCAGATTAAAATACACATGTCTTATGTTCATGCATACAGAATTTTAGGTACAGAATTTTCATAGCATTATTATGAGAGCCCCAAAGTGGAAACAACCCAAAAGTCCATCAAGTAGTGAACAGATAAACAAAATGTGGCATATCCATACAATGGAATACTATTCACCAGTAAAAAGGACTGAACTACTGAGATATGCCACAAGATAAATGAAGCTTGAAAACATTATGCATAATGAAAGAAGCCAGTCACAAAGGACCCCATATTACATGATTCCATTTATATGAAATGTCCTAAAACAAGCAAATCTACTAGAGACAGAAAGTAGATTATGGATTGCCCAGGGTTGGGGGATAGGGGAATTTGGCGGTGACAGCTAAGGGTTTCTTTTGGGGGTAATAAAAATGTACTAAAATTAATTGCAGTAATGGTTGCACAACTCTGTGAATATATTAAAAGCCACTGAATTGTGCACTTTAAATGGGTGAATTATATGGCATGTGAATTATATCTCAATAAAGCTGTTAAAACAAAACACACTAATAAGTAAAAGAAGCCAGACTCTAAAGATCATCCGGAATAGACACGTCTACAGAGACAGGAAAGTACATTAGCGGTTGCCTAGGGCTGGGGGGTGAGGAGGAGATTAACCGTAAACACCAGGGGTCTTCCTGGGGTGACACAAATGTCCTATAACTGGGTTGTGGTGACAATTGCACCACCCAATAAATTTACTTAAAAACCACCGAAGAGTATGCTTAAAACGGGTAAACTTTACGGTATGTGAATTTTACCTCAATAAACTTGTGTTTTTTAAAAACACAGATGGCTGGATCCTACCCCCGGAGTTTCTGATTCCGTAGATCTAGCATTGCTGGAGAATTATAATTTCTATCAAGTGCCCTGGTGATGCTGCTGCTGCTGCTGGTTGAGGGCCCACACTGGGAGAACCTCTGGTCTAAGGAGATGAAAGGCCAAGGCCAAAGCCAACAAAGGGGTGGGGCCTGTTTTTTCAAAATGAAAGAAGCACTTAGAGCACCAGCTCTCCATACCCACCCATGCACTACTCCAAGAAAGCCCAAGGCAGATAACCCGAAGGGGCTATAAGGGGCGGCAGGGAGCCAGCTGCTCTGCTGGCAGACATTCCTAAGCAGCAGAGAGCAGCAGAGTTAATTTCCAGGCAGCCTCTCCACCATCCACCGAAATTGGCAGGGTAAATAGGAACCGATGTTTATTTGCCACTTACCTCTGTCTTGTTCCGCTTAAATACTGAGGGGAAAACGGAGCCATTAGGGTCAGAAGAAAATTACAAACACGCAGCATCGCTGTAGGTGGGTGAAAATAATATTAGAGATTGGGTTTGGGGGGTGAGCAGCAAAAAAAAATAAATAGAGGAAGAAAGGAGGGAGGGTGGAAAGAGGAGGAAAAACTGCCTTGCACCAACAGAGCATGAAATAAAATAAAATTAAATAAAAATCTGTTTGGTGGGTGGGGAATCTTGGTCCCAGGAAATATGGGTGGAGTTTGGGGAGGGGAAAGTTGTGGAGTTGTTTGGAAAGCCAGACCAGGGAGCCTGTAAATCCTGATTTCTGTTTTCTGGCCTGACTAGCACAGTTTGGATTGATTCTCTTCTCTGAGTCACCAGGAAACGGGTCCAGGGAGGGGACAAAGCCAAAAGCAACCATCACCCCCACCTTGGGGTATCTCCCCCACCTCTGCAGCCCTGGAACTTCCTTCCTCCTCCTGCGCTTCACACTCAGAAGGAGCCCCCTTCCTCCCACCTGCCCCGTCCCTGGCAGCATTAATTGGAGGCAAGAGGAGTACCACATTTATTACCTCCCCTCCTGCTCCACACTAAATCTTGTGGCAATGCTTCTAAAAGTCAATAAAACGAGAAGGAAGATGCGATAAAATTAAGGTGGAAAGTGCGATGGGGAGAGGAAATGGGAATCTTCTTTTTAATTTAGCTTTAATTTTAATTTTTTGTCACCTCTCCAAACAGCCTGTGTGCTGCCGCAGCAGGGGGAACTGGGGGAGGGGCTGACCTGGCAGTTTAAGGACTGGAGGATGCCGCACACTGGACAGGGTCTTGGGGGGGGCACATCTTGGGGAGTCACAGCGGGAAGGAGGGAGGGGGTAGAGACGCTGCCTGTCAAAATCCTACTCACCCAGAAGGAGGCACTCTCTTCTTCGTGCTCCCAGAGCACATTGTCCAGACCTAAGGGCTGATTGCAGCTGACTTTGCATTCCCTGAGAGCAGGAACTGGGTCTCAGTCATTTCTTTATCCACAGCGCCTGACACGTAACAGGAGCAGTAGCAGTAATGATGATGAATGATGATAGATAATAGTTATTGAGCACCGACTATGTTCCAGGCATTGTTTGAAACACACTTTAAATTTACTGTTTCATTTCACTCCTCCCATCCACACTATGAGCTAGGTGCCATCATTATAGCAGCCCCATTTTATAGATGAGGACATTGAGGACAGAGAGGTGAAGCACCTTGCCCGTGATCGCAGAGCTTGTAGGTAGTGGGAATGCTACGCATGAAGCAGATAATGGGTCCTTCTCATATATTGAGTGGATGCATTAAGGAGTGAATGAAAATTACATAAGAATACTAACAAAGTGACAAGTGTGCAAGTGCCAGGGTTCCGATGGTGCCCCTACCACTCGGTCCCTAAATGCTGAGGGTGCGAAGCAATGCAAAGGCAGAAGTAGCTGGCGTCAGAGCTCCGTGGAGCTGAGGCCTCTTGTGTGTGTGGGAAACCCCTTGAGGTCAGGCCAACACTCCCTGTCGTGTGATTTCTTTCCCATTTTTAGGAAGGATAAAACACTCAATCCCTCATCGCCATCAAACCAGACAATATTCCCTTCACAGTGGTCTAACCAAGGCACACAGGGCATGTGGCTGCAGTTGTAACCTTCTTCCCAACAACAGGGCTCCTGAGGCAGTGGCATTATTGGCCCTCCCTCACCCTGTCACTGGCCAGGTGGCCAGAAGATCTTATAGCACGCTTCAGCTCGGCCTCTCAGAGGAAGCTGGAGTTCAGAACCGGAAGCTCTAAGGATACTAGACACGGCTGAGTGTACTTCTGCAATTTCCACATGAGAAAGCCAGTCCCAAAGAGAGGATGGACTTCCCTCAGGTCACACAGGTGGTCCCCTCTCTGTAACCTGGAGGTTTGCTCTCTTTCTGCTTGATGGGAGCCCCAGCGTCAAGTCTTCAACTCCCTAAATGGGCTTGTGTCTCAGCCCTTGGTGATTGCCCTCCAGGAGGGGCTGTTTCCTCTCCGTGCAGATGAGAAAACTGAGTGAGGCTCAGATGAGTTCAAAATGTCTCCAGGACCACGTACTAATACTGGCATTGGGCTCTACGTAGTTGTGCCCAAGGAAGGATCTGGCTGTTGTCTAATCGCCATTGAGTGAAAAACAAAACAAAAACTAAACATGTTTTCAGAAGATACTTTCCTCTATGAAGCTCAGGTTCTGAAGCAGCCCTGCCCGCTTACTTGCCACACTTCCTGATCCACAGGGGCCACTGAGCTACCCTGCCCCATCCCAATATGTCCCTTCTATAGTTCTGAAGACCCCCGGTCTCTTCAAGGAGGAGGCTGGGAAAGATGGACTTCTTTTCTGGTGCGCTTCCCCTTGTCCCAAATATTGTTCCCCTCGTTAAAAAATCAAAGACTATTTAATGGAGAAGTGTACGTGAAGTATTTGTAAGTTAAAAAAATAAAATAAAAAAAAAGTTACCAAATACCATGCAGAATATAATCCTAATTATGTTGTGTGTTAAATATAATTTATGGCTACATTTACAGACACATAGAAGACCAGAAAGAGTTCCACCAAAATATTTATAGTGGTTTTGGTTTCCTTCACTAATATTTCTGCATTTTCCAAATTTTCTACTGGGAACGTGTGTCCTTTATAATTATATGAAAGGAAATTATAAATGAATTTTAAAATTCTATCTTATTAGGTTCAATTTTTAAAAATACCAATACCCCTCTAGCTTGCTATCTCTGTGGTCTCATAAGCAGTAGCCAAGAGCAGTTCACAAGTGTGTGTGTGTGCGTGTGTGTGTGTGTTGGGGGGGTCCCAACTCCCCACCCTCTGCCAGTGACTGCTGTTCATCATAACCAGGACAATTAACCATCCCCTTATTATTCACACGTCATGATTACTAATCACCCTTATTAATATCCATGCTTTGCAAAACCAGGAGGCAGCTTGGCTCATATGCTTGAAACTCCACAGGAATCCAATCCTGACCCCAGGCACGTCCCTTCCTGCTCTGTGCCTTTACCTCCTCCAGGATTGGGAAGATCTGTCCTTTCCTCGTCCCTCCACAGTGAATGACACCCTCTGCTTCCATCCCTTGCCAGCTCACAAGAGGGCCCCCAGAGGGCCATCTTCCCAACCGAATTCACCACCTGAACCACCAGCTGACCTTCCACTGGAACTGAAATAAGGCGTTCTTCCTGTAGTTGATCCCTTTTCTCAAATTACCCACTTTGTTCATAAAATGTATGCTTTACCCTAAACAGACATATTATGGCTAAAGACGGAACTTTATGGTCATGCCATTTAACCATGTTCAGTCTCTAAATCTTGCTACCTGTTTTGGGAAATGTATTAGCTTTCTGTGTTAAGCCAGCTGTTGATAACATTGGCCACGTGGCTAATGTGAAGTTCCCCGGCCAATGTTTGAAGCAGATTTATACTCTGGGTCACATCAGCCCTTGGTTTTTGATGAGGTGGTAGCTCTAGTAATGCTGAGATGAGCTGTGTTGTGTCTTGGTGAAGTGGGCCAGGCTGCGCCATGCAAGAACACACAGAATTTACACTGCACCGATATGCCAGTTTCCAAACCTCGCTGTAATCTCTTCTGAGTGGAGGTGAACTCAGATCTGCCCCAGGAGGTGATTGCCATCCATCTCTGCGTCAATCATGACGCCATGTACTGACCACCACCCGCCCCCGGCAGAGTCCTGGCAGCCACTCCTAAACCTACTTGTGAAATGTACTGGGGATGAGGAAAACAATGAAATTTGAATAAAATACAGCAGTTGCATTTATTACAGTCAGTAAGAAATTAGATAGCCTCATATACCCAACAATGAGGGAGTGACCAAACAAAGTGACAATCCATTAACATGATGGGACACCATGTGGCCATGAAAATGACAAAACTGGGTTCTGCTACCCTGAAAATGTCTGTGTGAGTGGCTGTTAGGTGAGAGCAGGGAACCCAGAGGAAGGGGAGTGGGGCATGCTGTCCTGAGGACAGAGCCCTGCACCAGCGCAGGGAAGAAATCGTCAGGATTTCTTTGAACCAGCGCAGTGTTCAAATATGGGCTTGGTAGGTAATGCTATTCACGCACCTCGGTCGTTCCATCTGTAAAAGGAAATCCCAGTGTCATGGGAGGGCTGTCAGGACACAGTGCTTAGGACCCTTCAGGTACTCAGTAGCAAAAATGCCCTTGAAGGCAGTAAAATCCAGAAAGAATTCTTTGGAAGGTGAATGTTTAGAAATTAAAGTTCTTTAGGTCCTTTTTGGAGTAAGTGCATTTAAGAAAAAGGACAGGACTTGGTTTGGGAGGAGGAGCTCTGGAACTGGAGGATTGGTGGCCCACTGAGGACCAGCTAGGCTCTGGCAGAATGAAGGGACAGTGAAATGTGGGCTCTCTACCCATTGTTGACCCCCAAAGAGGACCAAAGCCACACTCAGTAACTGGGCACAAGAAATCCCAAGCTCAGCCTAAAATGAGAAGGAATGAAAACGATCCCCACCGTGGGCGGCTCACAGGAAGCACAGAGGAGACCAAAAAGTCACCTGGGAGTTTTCTTGTCAACACAGAGGAGAGAGAGGCAGATAGAACCAGAGCAGGGAGGGAAAAGGGCCCAAATTTTCTCCTCCCTGAACCCGTGTTCTTGCCTCCTAGCTTGCTGTCGGTTAGGGACAGGCCCTGCCAGCCTGGTCCAGGAACAAGAAAATAAAATAAGCAGCTCTGCCACCTCCTTCTCCTCCTCCTCCCCTTCCTCTTGCCCCCGCTCCTCCCCCCTCTTTTTCTCGGATCTCTGCTGCCCAAACCCCATCTCCTTCCTTTGGTATCCACGGAGAAGGAAGAGGGTTGTAAGCCGGGTTTAATGTAAGTCATTTGGTTTGAGTATTTCTGGCAGAGAACAGGATCCTCCCCCACGTTTATCTGCCCTGGGGACCCAAGGATGAACCACGGCCCTGGATCCCTGCAGCACAGCCATCCCTCCTTAGTACGTAAGGACAGTGTGGGGACCACCTGCCCCCACCAATCTTCCCCCTACACCACCTTCTTTCTCTGAGGAGTGGGAATGGGGTTAAGGACACAATGTGAAGCTGACGGGGAGGAGGATGAAGAAAGGAAAGGGACGTTCTTTGGGGAACATGTTCCTTCACTGTCAATTTTTAAGCCTGTCATTCTGGAGGGAAGGACGAGGGAGGTGGGCCACCCTGAGGGAGCAGATCAAGTCCAGGGATTTGAAAGCACATTTTCATAAGTATGCAGATAATTCAGCCTCCTACTCTCTTCCCAGTGCACTCCACTTTTGTTTGAATAATCCAGGAATTTGGGACAACTTCCTCTCAGTTTTCTCTCTCTCACGCTTTGCGCTAGGAAAGCAGCCTATTTGCAGTTTCATGGATGTGTGCCCAGCCTTCCCACCTCCAGGCCTGTGCCCACACCATTCCTTCCACCAGGTACACCTTTCCCTTTCTCCATCTGTCAGTCAGTCAGAGCCACCTGAGAAACCTAGTTTACTATCGCCCCCTCTTTTATGAGGACTTCCTAGAATCCCCCAGCTAGAAAAGCTCTTTTTCTTCTCTGCTATACTGGACAGGAAATAGACTCTGGGATTTTCTGCTCACACCCTATCCCCCAACTGAATGGCATCTTGCTCATTCCCACGATGCCGTTCACCTAATTAATCAATCCATGAGCTAAGCAATTGAGGCAGGAGGAAGGGAGGCCACAACATTGCCCAAATCCCAGTTAACTGACCCTCTTCTGAAGCTTGGATGCGTAGCCTGAGGTACGTCACACAGGTTATCCCATGAAAGTTGCACATTCACTCTACAGAGTAAGTCCTATCACCACCCCATCTTGCCTGGGACACCCACAGCTACTAGAGGACGGGAACCCAGGCTGGTTGACCCCAACACCCATGCTCTTCCTGCTATCACATTGCCTCCTACAGCTCTCGTCCTGGGGGAGAGCGAGCTGCCCCCAACCCTAAGTCTCCCAGACGGCAGGCCCCTCTCCCAGTTCTTTGCTTTTTCAGCCTCTGTCCAAGCTGAACCCTGGCTGGCTCTACCACTCAGCCAGTTGGTTGGGCAGGTGGGGTGAATGGGAGTTGGGGAGCCCCAGGCACTAATGAGCAGTAATGGAGGTGACCGGGCACCTTCTCATCAGCACAGGAGCCAACGTGATACCCATAGCCTAGGGAGGTGCAGACATCAGAACCCTCTGGGATTGAGTCTCCCTGTATAATTTGTCCCTATGTTGTTCTGTAGCTTGGCAGCAAGAATTAGGCCTGAAGGGAGAAGTTGGTGGGGGTGGGGGAGGTTCACCAGGAACAGGATGCTCACAGAGGGGAGAGAGGGCCCCCTGACCTCAGCAGACAGCTCTGCCCAGCTCCCAGCCCAGAGCTGGGATGTGGAGAAGAGTTCATTCTAACTCAGTTTCTGAGATGTATTTCTTGACTTCCCCAGGCCTTTGGAAATGCTGCACTTCTCAGCCTGGTCCTCAGGTCCACACCTCTGTCTCAGTTTGTCCCAAGGCCCCAGGAATGCACATCCTGACAGGAACGCACATCCTGACAGGAACTGCCAGGCACCACACACCCGTCAGACAGCTTACCTGAGCTCAGGCCACCTGCAGGATAGATGGAGCACAAATGCAGGGGCCGTTGAGACACACACCCACAACTTAAACTGGCCCTTCCCCATGCATTATATTAACTGGTTTAAACCTCACAACAGAGTGCTGTGAGGTGAGCAGGACAGAGGTGATGAACCCATTTCTTAGATGAGGAACTGAAGGTTCAAGGAGGATGAGCAATTTTCTCAAGGTCACACTCTCCAGAACTAGTGATCATAATAATCCTGACAAACCCCACAGTGGTTCACATTGATTCAATGCCAGGCCCGGTGCTAAGTACTTCCCATGCATCTAACATTCACAACAGTCCCATGAGGAGACAGCTGTTATCCCATTTTACAGATGAGGAAACTGGGACTTAGAGATATTAGGCGATTTGGGGAAGTCATTTGGAGTCAAGCCCCAAGCAGCCTAACTCTTTGGACCTTCCCCCAGGGTGGGGACCTTATTTGTCTGGGTCCCCTGAATTCCCAACACCTAACGGTGCCTGGCCGACATAAAGTACTCACTAAACATTTGCAGAATGTTTCTTGACTGAATACGTCTGCCCCACTGTCCTTGCCCGTGACTTACTCCTCCCAGACCATTCCTGCCCTTCTCTCTTCTAGCTCCTTGCATGTCTCCAGCCAACTATTTGACACCTCTCCCCTGGGAGTTCAGGGTACCAGACCCCCAGATGCCCGAAGGATGCTGGCAAGTCAATTCATCATCTCACTCCCTACACCTACCAGCATTCAGGGATTTGTGGCTTGTACCAAAGGTTCCCCCTTGCCTCAGTTTCCCTACCTGTATCAGATATAAGGGAAGTAGGCAAGCAGACTACTGGAAAAGAGGCCCTGAGCAGGTCTGGCCCTCTACTTCCTTCTACCCTAAGGGCATGCTGGGGTTCCTCTTTCTCTCTAGGTTCCATAGAGCCCCAGACATGCAGAAAGGGGCCTGCAGGGGGTGAGACACAGGACAAGTGTGTGGTGTGGTCAAGTCCAGCTCCAATGTGTGCTTTTCTAAACAGGGAAAATGCTGAAATATAAGGGCAGGGCTCTCTCAGGAATGGTCTCCCATAGGGTGAGGTTTTGAAGGCCCCTTTGGAATACTGCCAACTCTAGCTTCCTCCACCCCCAGGCATTAATCAGTTAACAACACAGAAGTTACTGGGCCCGCAGGCCGGGAAGAGACAGAAGATGCCATTTCTGCAAACTGACAAAGAGATGCCTCATGTCAACGTACCTGAGTGCCTTTGCATGCATGATCTCACTTAAGCTCCCGAACAACTCTCAGGATTATCCCCATTTCACAGAGAATGAAGCAGAGGTCTGAGGGACTTGCCCTCAGTTGCATGACTAGGACACAGCTAAACAGGGACAAGAATCCAAGGCTTTCAGGTCCTGTGCCTGCATTTTGCCCTTAGAGTAAAGCTGTTCCCTCACAGACAGCTCTCAAAACTTCCTTTAATAAGAGCTGGAGGCATTACCCATACCTCCCTCTCCCCAGCCTCTTACCTGCCCAGGGGCCCAAGGTCAGGTAAGTGGGCAAGCCCCACCCCCAGGGGGGCCCTGGGTTTACAACCCTGGGCTTTAATGGTCAACGAGAAGATATTCCCTCACCTGCCTCAGGGTCACCCACACACTGGGGTGACCCTGAGCCAGGTGATGGAATATCTGCCCTCCCCTCCTCACCTCTCCCCCAACATAGCACCTCTGGTCTCATGTCCCTCCATCTGCCACTGTTTAGCCCCCACTGCTTGAAGCCCATGACCAGGAGTCATGAGTGGGAGGAACAGTGCTCCTGACCCGCAGCCTGACTTCTGACATCTCCAGTGCCCCCTCTCCTAGCCCTAGCCCCAGGTGTCACGTCCAGTGAGGCGGGCTTCCCCTCCAAGTCACTCCCACCCAACCCTGGCCACTACAGGCAGATGCTCAAAAGATTGAGCAATATCAGAGCGCCACCTAGTGTACCTGGCGAGCACAGCAGCCCGTGCCTGGTCCTGCCGTGGGCAGTCACTTTGTGTGGGGCAGGCCCTCTCACTGGGGTACGGGGAGAAGATGAGCTGGCATCTCTAGCCTGGGACTCATATTTACCAAGGCCTCAAATCCAGACTGCTGACAGGATGTCCAGGTGACACTCTTCCTCCAGTCACAGACAGACCCCATCCAGTGACGATAGTCCCCCGCAGTGTGAAAGCTTTGACCTATCACAGGACGGTGCTGCCTGCAAAACCCTGACTTAACGATTATTTGGAAGGCTTAAAACGACATTGCCTCAAATAGCCTCATCACATTGGATTATTTTGTGTTCACTGGTAAAAAGTAAATTTCCCAAGTTAGCCACAATTTTGGCAAGCCCTCCTTGGCAAGTCAATTTTTAGCAAGAGCCTCAAATAATGAAATGTGGCTAAGGCACCGTTAGACATCCCCACCCCGTGTGCACAGCCTGTACTCATTTCATGGTTTTCTCCCTCCCTGTCTGTCTGTTCCTCTCTCCATCCCTGACCTGGCAGGCAGCCTGATAAAGTAAAACGAGCCCTGAACCTGGGCAGAGAGGCCAGGCAAATCAGGCTTTAAATCCTTGCTCTGTGTCAGCTGTGCGACCTTGAAAAATTTGCCTAAGCTTTCTGAGCCTTACTTTTCTCATCTGTAAAATGTGGTTGTAATGAGTATCATGTGAGATAATACGTGAGACACTCAGCAAAGAGTCTGCCACTTATCAGAGGCTCCACAACTGCCAGCCTCCTCCACCTCCCGCTCAAGGTCACTATGGTACCATCTGCTTCCACAGCACCTCCAGCTGGGTCTCCAACGTTTTCTTGGTCTCAGAGCACTGGTCTCACTGCAGCTTGCATGTCCATTTTCTATGGCTGTGTCCATCTCTTCCTCTCACCCTGAAGACCCTGCTCCTCTCTGCAAGCCCAGCCCAGTGCTGAGCCAGTGATGAGGATATATCATCCAGCAGCTGAACTAAATGTCCCCGGCCAAATGGCCATGCCCTGTTAGGAGAGCCCATTCCCCGGACCAGAGGCGGGACGACCCCAGGTGTGTAGCCCTGTCAAAACAAACATTTTTTCTCTCCGTGGCTCAGTCTCCTCCTCCGTAAAGTGGTATTGAAGCTCCTGACTTGCACAGCTGTTATAGGGATTGAAGATAGGACATTTTTAGGATACTTGTAAAGGGTGTAACACACAGCAGGCCCTCAATAAATAGAATTTATTATTACGATAGCTCAAGAAGCCCAATGGGTGTTCAAAGCCGTGTCAAAGGAAGACAGGAAAAGCACTACGTATTATCGAAATCATGCAACTTCAACAGACATTGGGGGTAGGGAGGGTGGGAGACGGTTAAAATTGGCAAAAATTAAAACCCAGTCAGGGTCTCAGTCAACAACTTATTTAAGAGGAAGGCATCCAGGGGTCAGGGGTACTTGGGAGTGGGGAAACTCTCTTTCCTCCGGGGTGGGAATGCAGAACAGGCCAAGCAGGGTGGGGGGTCGGGGGGAGCACAGCCTCTTTATTAACGCAATTATTTTTTTTGCCAAAAGGTAATCATCCTAAGTGAGGTCAAGGCACTGGCATGGAAGGCCTGCAGGCCGCCCGCCCGCGTTGCCATGGCGACGGCACCTGCTCACATCCAGCAGCAGCAAGGGCTGGAGGCTCCTGAGAAAGGAGATCCCCAGATCTCTCTTTTTCCCCCAGAGAAGGGCTGAACAAGACCTGAGGGTGTTTGCATTCCCACTCCCATCTCCAAGTGACCAACCAAGAGTCCCTGGGGTAACAAGCTCACAGGTCAATTGTAGGGGAGAGGGGTCTCTGCATCCATCATCTCATTTTATCCCATAATAACCCTGTAAAGAAGGGACCAAGCATCTGCTGACCATTTTACAGGAAGCTGTGGCTCAGAGGGGCTAGAAATCTGTCCACAGACACACAGCACTTGAGGATTTGGGGACTGGAGTGTGAAGCCTCAGGCACCATGTGCAGTTACCTCAGAGCCAGGGCTGTGACAATGACAGGGAGGGACTAGACCAGGGTCTGGATGCATCAGAAAAACTGGTGTGGAGGAAAATTTGCTAACGTAGAAGACAGAGAGGCTGGGGTTTGAGTTCCAACTGCCCCCTCCCAGGCCTCATCACCCTCACTCAGCAAATTTGTTCCAAACCTCAATTTATCCAATGCATTCTGCACCAGTGACTGGCCAGTCTCTGCAAGACTAAGCAATGGCCTAGATATGTTTCTCCATCTGTACAATGGGCCAAGTAAGCCCGACTCTGGGGACCCAGGATGCCAATGGTGACTGGTCAACTTGCTAGTGTATGAACGGAAGAAGCTACCTCTGTAATTTTCACCTAAATCTCAAAGGGTATTAGCTCTGCAGAGAAGGGAACAAATCACCCCCTGCCCCCAAATCCTCCAACCTCAAAGTCCAGAAGACAGCACAATAGAGGCAGGCCCAAGGAGGGGTGCAGCCAATGCTGGGGGGATCCGTTTTGCTTGTGCCCACAGCATCTATCACCCTCTGGGTGGGGGAGTGTGACACAGCCACAAGGAACAATGATGCAATAGGGGGGAATTCAGCTGGGGGTGGAGGCAGGATGACATGCGACTGGGAGCATCAGGGGAGGTTTTGGAGGTGGTGAGACCTAAGGTGGGTCTCCCGGAAGGTGGACCTGGGGATGGGAGCCGGAGAGAAGGCATTTCAGACTGTGGAAACTGCCTCACTAAAAGCCGTTAGACTGTCAGGTGCTGAGGGAGTTTGGAGGGGTGAGAAGTAAAGGGACTTCAAGAGGCCCAAGAGGAAGTAGGAACCAGACTCGGGCAAACTGTAGATAGCTTCCACCGTGAGGCTAAGAAGTGTGCGCTTTATCCTGAAGGCAACAGAGAGCCATTGAAGGTTTCAGAGCAAGGGCAGGATGGGATCTGATTTGCATTTTAGGCAATATTGTTGGTAGAGAGAATGGAGGTAAGAAAGCTATTGGAGCCACGTCCTCCGGGCACACTGTTACTCATTAAGAATAACAACACCTGGAGGCCTGGCTGGAGACCTCACAAGCCCATTTTTACCACTGCACATCAGGCCTGGAGCTGTGTGGTTCCCGGTTTGAGGCAGGTGACAGGGAGGGTGAAGCTCTGGGCTCTGGTTCTCATGCCAACCCCCTTCCAGTCAGGGCCCTAGCATTGATTAGAAAGGTATGCAAGTGCCCGGAAAGAGAAGGGGGCTGACTGGAAGGGAGGGGAAGAGGGAACCCCATGTACTGGGCGCCTGCTCAGCTCCCAGCCCTTTACTGAGAGGTCCTGGTGACCTCGAGGACAAGTGCCCTGAAGTAATTATCCCTGTTCCACAAGAAGGAAACCAAGATTTGACATGGTTGGGAACAGCCCCAGATCCCAGGGCTGGGACACAGCCCAGGTGTGTCTGACCCCAAAGCTCTTCAGGCCCAAGCAGGAAGAAAAACTGAGGCCTCAAAGAAGCAATGCCCCCTTCTACCAAGAGGAGGACCATTCCGGCTCAGACACCATCGGAGGCATTAGGAGGCCCCCTCCCCCTCCTGCAGCCCCTCCCAGCAGTCCTCTCCACCAGCCACATCAGGGTCGCAGCCTCCTATGACACACACACTCACACATGCTCGTGCTGTAAGAGTTCTGGTGTATCTAAGACATTTGCAAAAAAAGCAGTTCATCTAACTTCCCATTTTAGATTCACCCACCTCACCGGAGGCTGCTAATCAGTCGCCATATCTTGTGCCAAATGACATTAAGCAAAGGCAGGAGATAGTAGGGGGGCTGCTTGGGGTGGGGTCCATGTCCCACTGCCATAGGGGACTCCACGTGGGGGACCCGGCAGTCAGGAGAACTTCTGAGGAAAGGTGGGCAGTGAAGGGGAGAGTTCTTGAAGGGTCACTCCCTCCTCTTGGCTAGTCACAGAGACCCTTCCCATAAGGGTGGGCCCCTCAAGGGAGACAAAGGCAGCAGGTGTGAGGAAAGCTCCAGGGACAGGAGACAGAGAGAGGAAGGAGATGACTCTGGCTCTAGTTTCACAGTCGGGCCTGGCAACAATGCCCAGGGTGCTGGCCACACTCCAGCAAGGTAATAGCACCAGCTCAGGCCTAAACTTTAATCAAGTTGCTAAGGCTTGGCCACAGTCAGCAGCAAGGAAGATTAGCAGAGACCTGAGAGGGAAAGAGGAGGGGGCATCTGGCCAGGGAGGGGTGTGCACGGGATCTGCCTTGGATCAGAGCAGCGGCTTTCCGAGTCCCTTCCCACAAGGCCTGGAGATGGGAGTCGGACTAAGCTACATCCACAGCCAGGGAATAAATCTGACCCACTGAGACTCAGCTAGACCCTAAAACTCAGCCTCCAAGCTTCTCTCCCCCAATCCCAACAAGCCGCAAGTGAGACACCAAGAAGAACTTACCAACCAGGGTGACCCCAGGATGCCTGAGTAGGGGCAGCTCAGGGTGTTCACGCCATCCTTAGTTGGGGTGAGGGTCTCAGTATAGGAACTGTGGTACCCCCTTCCTCCCCTTCACACCAGGCTGTACAAAGGGATGGACAGAATGGGTCATATCCTCACCCCCCCCCCCCAAAGTGCTCTGCAGGAGGGTGGAAAGAAGGAGGGGACAAATGGTATCAGCTGCCCAGCATAACTTATTAGCATCCAGGCAAGATTAATCAAGCCCAGAAACCTCGAGCAGACCCCTAATTAGTTGCCACTGATAACTATATTTGTCATGCTCTCCAATTATTCCACTGTAAATTTCAGAGTTTAATTGCACCTTGTTCTTCATTGAAGTGTCACTGTTTGCACACGCTCTCCTAATTCTTTAGCAAATTTGACAAAATTCAGCATTAAATATAGATTATCTTTAGATTTCCATAATTAACACAACCAAACTGTCTCAGGCCTAAATATTTCTCCCAGCGCCATAAATCTGGCCTGTCCCCAGAACCCAGAGAGCCGCTCCCAGCTCCCCGGCAGAAGCCGTGGAGAGAACACACATGCACATCCATGAGCTTACATGACATGCCTGTTCAGGGCTAGGACATGGGTAGCAGGCAAGGCTTCATTGAGGCCGCACATCGAAAGACCATCCCACCCCCAAATTTGTGATCAAGGTTGCTCCCTAGGGCCTCTCAGCAGGATCCCAGGGCTTAGAAGGCCAGTCCAAAGAACCACAGCCGACCTCTAGTCTTGGCAGGTGGGCTAGAGAGGCCTGGCCTACAGCCACTTCACCCCACGAAAGCCAATGGGTCCCTATTTGTGACATTTTCCCCATTAAGGCTGACCTTGATGTTTGACATTATGCTAGGAACATGGCCCAAGCAGACCGAAATGCCCTCCCTGCCACACCCCCTCCCCGGCACCCTCATCACCCAATCTTCTCTCCTAACCCACTCTCTCAACTCATAGGTGAATACATGTCCATTCAACTCTAAACACAGCCACCTGGGTCTTAGTTCAGACGGGAGATGGGGAAGGAGTTCACCCAACATCAAGTTGTGAAACTTTTCCACCAGTCCCCAAACCCCAAATCTAACACCCCAACAAAGTCAGCAAGGTGGCCACTTTCAAGGTGAAAAAGGGGCAGCAGAGGTGGATGGAAGAGGGCAGAGAATCCTGTGCCCCTCCAGAGCTCCACCAAGCCCTTGGCCCTTGGGAAGAGAACTGTATCTTGGGTTTATCCCCAATCAAGCCCCTTCCAGAGTTTAACTGCAAGCCAAGCCCCCCACCCCACACTGCATTCATGTGCGCACACATGTGCACACACACTTAGATACACACACATATGCAGAGAGAAATAGACACAGATGCACAGAGACACACCACTAACACACATGGACATACAGAGACACACAATCAGACACTGACACACAAAGACACACACACACACACACACACACACACACACACACACACACAGCAACACACACTCCTCTGCCCAAGTCCTGTAGGAGATGGGGACAGGGAAATGCTCACTCCCCAGAAATCAGTGGCATATCCAGACTCTTGCCACACTGAAGGGCCAGAGTGGGCTGGGGGCTCCAGCAGATAGCTGCCCCATCCTCTCGCCCCCCCACACTGCCTACCAGCCTAGTGCCCCTATATTGCCCTGGCAAAGATACAGTGGTGGTTGAGGGGCTGCAGGTGGGAACAGGCAGTAATATCAAGGAGACTCAAAGCATACTCACAGCAAATCTGGAGGAAAATCAATGGCCTTTAGTGAGATTTTATTTTCTCCACAATTAGCAGGGCTGGGGGTGATATAGGAGGGTCTCTGGGTGCAGTGTGTGAGGAGTTGATCCAGGACACAAGTTGCAGGGCTGGGAGGAACTGGGCAACCAAAAGTGAGGAAGCTCCAGGGCCAGCAGGGACAGGCAGGGACAGAGGACCAACAGACAGGATATCACGACGCCATTCAGCCCCACCCACAAGACCCAGAGGGGGTCCCTGGGCCAGCTTGGGTGTCTGCCATGGCTGAGCTGGGTCCTGGATCCAGGAGTCTGAATTCCCGCTCCTCAGAAGGAATGAGGTCCACCCAGGTCAGAGAGGCTGGCCGGGGCCAAGTGGTCACCAGCAGGTGGGGGGCTATGCAGCTGACTCGGGGTTATTGGCTGAGAGGGTGGTGAGAGGCAGTTATCAGGGGGTTAACTCTGATCAGTGCAGCTTACTGAGCACCTGCCAGGCTCTAGGCACCTGCTATTGTCATTCTACAGAAAATCCTGCAAGAGAGGAGATGCCTCCTTTCTCAGATGAGGAAAATGAGGATCAGGGAAGTCAAAGGAACGGCCCAAAGCCACCCAGCTGGTGCCTGCCTGAGGCAGCACCTGAACCAAGGTCTGCCAGGCTCTAATTCTGAGTTTCCTTCATTCTGCTCGCAAGCAGCGCCTCACAGGCCATGAAGAAGCCACACCTTCGTCTATCTCCATCTCTCCCAGCCCAGGGCTCCAGGATCCTGGGGCCACCGGTGTCAGAGCTTGGGTTCAGGCTCCAGGACAACAGGAACCCAGGGAATCTCCTCCATGGCTCCACCCCAAATCTCAAGACTTCCCCAAGCACAGAGGAGGGGACACTTGTCAGCTGCAATCCTGCCCACCCACCCCACTGGCTGAAGCTTTGAGCTCTCTCCCTCCCTACTGAATATAGAAGGGACCAGATGCCATAAACCCAACCTTAATATCCTCTGCCTGAAGCACCTATGCAACGTCCTACCTGCATGGTCATCTGAGTGCTGGCACTCCTCCAGTGACAGGGAGCTCACTACCTCTACAGTACTCCATTCACCCTCTGGAATCCTGTTAGAATGAGCTGCTACCTGGCATCCTGAGCCTCCCACTAGTCCCAATCCTGACCTCTGGGTCACTGCTCTGCCCCATGAAAGCCCCTCTGTAATTCTAATACCACGGCCACTGCCCATACCACCCCACAACCACCACCACCTAAGGGGCTTCCACTCACCTGCCTAAACACTTCCTCATTCCCTCAACTGTTGCAAACTGCCCTACCCAATTTCTTGCCACCCACCCAAAGCTGTCAGCAGAATTGTTGATAGCAGAGAGGAGGGTTAAAAGCAACCATTTTGGATGGACTTGGCAATGATTTCTCAAAAGCACAGGTGACAAAAGAAAAAACAGATGAATGAAACTACGTCAACATTTAAAATTTCTGTGCATCAGAGGACACAATCAACAGAGTGAAAAGGCAACTTACAGCATAGGAGAAAATATTTGCAAATCATTATCTGATACGGGGATACTATCCAGCATATATAAAGAACTACAACTCAACAACAACAAAAAACAAATAACCTGATAAAAATTGGGCAAAGGACTTGAAAAACATTTCTCCAAGGATGATATTCAATGGCCAACAAGCATATGAAAAGATGCTCAACATCACTAATCACTAGGGAAACGCATATCAAAACCACAATGAGATAAAACCTCACTATCATAAAAACAGAAAACAGCAATTCTATTCTTAATTTACCATACAACTCAGCAATCCCTCTCCTGGGTATCTATCCCAAAAACCTAAAAACATGTATCCATAAAGCTATCTGTACCCCTATGTTCATTGTAGCTTTATTCACGGGGGCCGAGACCTGGAAACAACCAAAGTGTCCTTCGATAGATGATTGGATAATGAAGATGTGGTACATATATACCATGGAATATTACTTGGCCATAAGAAAAGATGAAATATTGACATTTGCGACAACATGGATGGATCCTGAGATTATCATGCTAAGCAAAACAAGTCAGGCAGAAGTCAACAACCATATGACTTCACTGCTATGTGGGATATGAAACTGAAAGCAACAAACAAACAAGACAAACAAACAAACAAAAACTCTAGATACAGACAACGGTTTAGTGGTTACCAGAGGGTAAGGGCAGAGGGGAAATGGTACCGTGTTTCCCTGAAAATAAGACCCAGTTAAGATCGTCAGCCAGATGGACGCATTTAGTACGTTATGACGATGTTCCAGAGGAAGATGACATGACTGTATTTGAATAAATGTAGATTGTTGTGCATGAAAAAATAAGACATCCCCTGAAAATATGCCCTAATGCATCTTTTGGAGCAAAAATTAATATAAGACCCGGTCTTATTTTGGGGGAAATACGATATAAAACCTGGTCTTATTTTTGGGGAAACACGATAGAAGAGGGTCAAGGGGGTCATATATATGGTGATGGAAGGAGAACTGACTCTGGGTGGTGAACATACAAAGCAATATATAGACGATGTATTATAGAAATGTACACTTGACACCTATATAATTTTACTAACCAAAGTCACCCCAATACATTTAATAAAGATTAAAACAACAGAAAACAACAAATATTGGAGAGAATGTAGAGAAATTAGAACCCCTGTACACGACTGGTGGGATTGTACAATGGTGCAGCCACTATGGCAACCAGTATGGCAAGTCCTCAAAACTTTAAAAATAGAACTACCTTACAATCCAGCAATTGCACTTCTAGGTATATATCCAAACGAACTGAAAACAGGATCTGAGGTATTCGCACACCCATGTTCATTGCAACAGTAGCCAAGAGATGGAAGTCACCCAAGTGTCCATCAATTGATGAATGGATAAACAAAATGTGGTATGTACATACAATGGAATATTACTCAGCCTTAAAAAGGAAGGAAATACTGTCACATGCTACAACATGGATGAACCTTGAAGACATTATGCTAAATGAAATAAGCCAGTCGTAAAAAGACAAACACTATATATGATTCCACTTATATGAGTATCTAAAGTTGTCACAGTCATAGAAATAGAAAATAGAATGGTGGTTGTCAGGGGCTAGGGGAGAGGAATGGGGCCTTGTTTAACGGGTATAGAGTTTCAGTTTTGTAAGATGAAAAAGGTCTGCAGATCTGTTACACAACAATGTGAATATACTTAACTACTGAACTGTATACTTAAAGATGGTTATGATGATAACCAAAAAAAAAAAAAAGGAAAAAACAATGATTTTGGAGTTAGAATTGGATTTGAGTCCCAGCTCTACACTTTCGGAGCTGCCTGACTTGGAGCAAGTTGCCAAATGCTCCAAGCCTCAGTCTCCCCAGCTCTACAACAGGGCAATGACAGAATCTAACTCACAGGGTTGCTGTGAGCATTAAATCATTGATTCCTGCTGACTAGTCCACTGCTGTATCCCCAGCCGGCATATAGTAGGTGCCCAATAAATCCTTGTTAAATGACAGCATGCGCTAAGCCTTGGCCTTCTGTCCTCAGAGACCGTCGGCCCCCCCACCCCCACCACTCCCATCCCTAGCAAGATCTGCAGCTTTAAGGACTCCCAGTCTGAGGTCCTGGCAGGGGAGGAGGGTGCCCCAGTTCCCCAGTAGCCGCAACTGCCGTTCCATCCAGTCTGGGCACCAATTCTATCTGTCAATATTGGCCCCCAGCAGCCACACTTGGATGCCCACCCTGATCTATAACCAGCAGCTGCCACTGATCAGCCCCTGGGGTATCAGGAGCCCCTGGGGTACCAGGAGCAAGGAGAGGGCCAGACAGGGTGAGGTGACACAGCCCCTGAAAGGGAGCAGCAGCAGGGAGCCCCCAGGGACCCGGCCACAGCAGGCAGACAGGAGATAATCAGAAAAAAAGAGGGAGAGTGGAGAGGGAGGGGAGGCCCCAGACCTCCAACTAGGAAGGGCAAAGAGGCAGCAGACACAGGGAGGCCCCTGAGAAAAAGAGAAGAGGCAGGCAAGGAAGCATTCTTGAAGGCCTACCGCGTACCAAGGGCACCTTCTCTCAAGCCCAGCACAACCCTGTGAGAGAGGTTTGGGGCACCATTTTACAGGGAAGAAACTAAGCTCAGAAGTTAAAATACTTGACCAAGGCCTGAGCCTTTAGAGGTGGGAGCAGAGGCAGAATTGAAACCCACGTCTGGTGCCTCTGGGAATCGAGGCCCTTTGCTGCATCCCACAGTGGCCCTGAGCTGTCACTTCCGGCTTCCCCATCTGGGCATTCCACCCACAGCTGAGTGGGGAGCTGGCAGAGGTGTCTCCACCCCCGTCCACTGGGATGTCCCACTGACAGCGAGTCACAATGATGTAGGAGAGGAATGAGGAGACAGAGGGGCTGGTACTGCATGGGGAGGGGCGCCGTGTGCAGGTCTGGCTTTACCCCTCAGCAGCCAGCCTCCCAGCTGATGCTTGGAACGGAGGTTCCCTTCTTCCAACCCCAGCTGCCCACCCTCCCTCTTCTCTCCCTCCCTCCCAAACCCTTCTGATTGCCGCAGCGCGGCCTTGGGCAAGTTACTCTGAGCCTCAGTTTCTTATCTCTTAGCCAGAGGTAGTAACAGTGCCTACCCCAAAACATAAACATTAAAAAGGACTAGGTAGGTAGACCTGTCAGCACATAGTAAGTATTACAAAATAAATATCAATGCTATCATCATCTCCCTGCTCCAAGCACACAGCTTCCGGACCCCATACCCACCACGTAAGTATGTATGTTGGTCCCAGGGCTCTGATTCAAACAAGAGCCAGCCCCTCGCAGTGCCTGGCCCATGGCTAGTAGCTCCGTCTATAGCAGAGGCATCTGTGTGAGGCCTGCATGCAGATGGGCCTCAGCAGGGTGAGAGCCGAGGGGTTCTAACCCAGCATCCCCTCAGCGCTCCGTTAACTCCTTTGTTGCACAGAATCAAGAGCAGCTGTGGCTGGGGGATCATTTGTGTCCTGCCTCCTCGGAAAGTGGAAGGTCAGTGCCAGCTGGAAATGTGCCGAGAGATTTGCCCCTTCAACTCACTACAGAGGAGGGGAAGGCAATGAGTCTCCAGGCTCAGGACCCATTTGTTGAGTTGATCATTCATCATTTTTTAAACACCCAGGATGTGTCTGGCCCTGTGCTGGAACCTGGGAATATAAAATGAGTCAAGCTAATTCCTGCCCTGATAGTCTAGAGGAAGGGAATGGGGCTTCGGTGTCTGCAGAGGCCTGTGGGGGTCCAGGGAAAGTTGTAGGGGGCAGGGGGCCAGTACGGCTACTTGCTAGAAGGGACCAAGCCCGCTGTCTGACCTGACCACCTCCCTCATCTGCTGATTTCTGCCTTCGTTTCTTTTTAAACTGTTCAGCCCATTGACATTTTTTTTTTTTAAGCTTGCAGATAAACCATGGAAGGTGCCACTTTTCATGGAGTCTCCCTTCTGATACCCACAAACTTCAGCAAAAAGGCCGGGAGGGAGCCTGAGGACGGGACTGCAGAGATGGAGGGAGAAAGCAAAGGGGCCAAGTTCAGCCAGCTGGCAGTGGGCTGGGGCGGGAGGGGCCGGCTAGGCCCAGCCCCTCCTCCCTGACCCACCACAGCTGGTGAAGGGTGTCCTCGGAAATAGAATATTGTGACAGAGAGGGCACTGCAGGGCGAAGGACAAGGCATTTCCATAAGAATCCTTCTTGGAGTGTAGTGGAGGAGAACCTTGTTTAGAAGCAGCCTTCGAAAAGCCCAAAGTATAAATCTCCTGGTCCCAATTCAAGGACCAGCCCCACTTGGTCTCCCAGTCTGGGGAAGAAACGAGGACAATTAAGTGCCACAGAGCTAGCTCATGCCCTTTCCTGCTTCTCTGAACACGCAAATGGTCCTTGGGGCTCTGGCCCTGCTCCCCCAGCCCAGTTGGCTAAACAAGGTTCTGCGGTTTAAAAAAAGAATTGTGAGAGCAGTTGTTGTGTTTGTAAAATAACAACAATGGCTGCCATGATTTAGAGTTTACAGTTTACCAGGCACTGTGCTCCCCTTAGGTGTGGTATCACAGTTTACAGCGGTGGCAGCTGAGTATCCTAGAGGTAAGCGACTTGCCTTAGGTCACCCAGCTAGGAAGCAGTTCATCCAGGACTGGAACCCCAAACTGGGCTGTTCACACTGATTTGAAGGAATGAAAGAAGTGGCCAGATTGGGAAGCAGTGGGGGTGGGGGGACTGGAACGTCTGGATGAGGTGGATGGGGAAGGGGTGCTATGCCACCTGTCCAGGCCTCCAGGACCCTGGGTGTAGGGGACAGTGACATCCTCCTGGCCAGTGGCCACTTCTCCCCTCTCTATGTGGGTTCTGAGCACAAACCCAGGAGTGAGGAGCATTGAGCTCTGGGCTGGGAAGGAGGCAGTTAGAACTTTCTGGAGCACCTCCCCCAGCTGGATGAGCTGGAGACCACCAGGGAGGTGTTAATGAAACAGGGAAGCTGTGAACAGACCCAGGAGTGATTCTAATCTGACACCTCCACCCAGCCCCCACCAGTAATGAGCTGGGACCTGCCCTTCTCTCCAGAGAGGGGGGTGAGGGGAGAAGGGGACGTCCTCGGGCATCTTTGTAGCTTCAGATGCCTCCTCCTTTCATCATCATTTTCACTGCAATAAAAAACTCGTATTTATTGAGCACCTACTGTGTCCCAGGCACTGTACTAAGTCCTTTTCATACATCATTAATCCTCACAACAACCTGTGTAGTAGGTCCCGTTCTTATCTCCATTTTACAGATGAAGAAACTGAGGTTCAATCAGGTTACATGACTGGCCTGATGGCCAAACGGTTACATTTGGACCTAGTACTGTCCGACTCAGAAGTCTGCAGTCTGTTTTTGTTGTTGTTTTTAAGTGTTTTTCCAGGATCCATCAGCTCCAAGTAAGTAGTTGTTTCCATCCAGTTGTGGAGGGCGCAGCTCACACTGGTCCATGTGGGGATCGAACTGGTGATCTTGGTGTTAAGAGCCCTGCGCTCTAACTGAGCTAACAGGCCGCCCCAGAAGTCTGCATTAATGCTTTTGCCACTGTGCCTCTGACCTACTGAGGTCTTCAGCAGGAAGGTGGGGGTGTGGGTGGGGGTGATGGTGGACCTGTTCCCACCTGGGGACAGGTCTGGGAGCCCAACCACGGTTGGAATAGGGGTGGGCCCACACCTCCACGAAGGGAGGTTTGTGTGGCCCCAGGGCTGGAGCTGGTATGATGACTAAAGGAAAGCACACCCAGCCCACCATGTGTCCTAAAAGTTCCAGAGTTGGGAAGAAGGCCGAGCAGGACCCCGGCCCTACCACTAGCCTTGCAGTGTCCTGTGTTCCGAGTTTCCTTTCCACGTGTGTGAAATGAAAGTCAGGCCACGGGGCTCCAAAGAGGGACCTACAGCTCTGCCCATTGCCTAGGAAGGGGCAGGAGAGGGGTGTTGGCTGGGGAGGACGGAAGTAATGGGGGTGGGTATGCAGGAAGACCCCTGCCTCCTGGCGGGGAGGGAGGGGTGAGCAGCTCCTTGAGTGCAGCCCCATGTTTGTAAACATCATTAATCAGGGATTAGCAGACGGGCAAGCTAATTGCACCTGTGGGTGCCAGAGACCTCGAGGTTGATTACATTTACAAACTGTGGGGCTCCCTGGCGACCTGGCCCTGCAGGAGTGGGAGGGGGTGTCTAGTTTAGGCCCCCAGCCTGGGGGAGGAAGCTGGCAATTTTAGCCTCCTGACAAAAAAAAATCCAGCTCTGGAGAGGAACAGGAAGGCTGATCACAATCCAGCTGCTCTGGAAACAGTCAGCCCCCAAACTTTCTGAGCCCCTTCCCATCTTGGCCAGGGAGCCCTGACAAAGGAGGATCCTGCAAATGTTATTTCAAAACCCTCCCCACCAGAACACTCCCCAGTGGTTCTCTGCGGTAAATCATTGCATGTTACAGCTGAAGGGGGCCCTAGAGCCTGTGGGAAAATTGAGGGCGGGTTGGTAGGAGAGCAGAGCCCGGTGCCCTGACCTGGAGGTCTGATGCCCACTGCTGTGAGAACAGCTGCCATCCTCCTCCTGGCATCGCTGAGGGCTTCACATGCATGGTCTCATTCCATCTGCACCATGATCCTTCGGAGTGGATACTATTATGTCCCCATTTCATAGAGGGAAACCATGACTTGGAAAAGTTAAGGGACAGGTCCACATTTACACCCCGGGCAAGGCAGCGCTGGAACTCAAAGCAAACTGCTAACAGCCAGAGTCATGTTCTTCCCCATTTGTTCCCCGCTCGGGCTTCATCCTGGCACTGCCCTACAGGGGCTGGGCACCTGCCCTCCTGTCACAGCCACACCCCGCCGCGTATTTACCCACACTTGCTGACTGAGCAGTGTCCGTGTGGCAGGCACCCCAGGCCACTCCAAGGAGACTCAGACCTCATCCTCGGCCTTCGGGCCGCAGGTGCTGTCCTGGGAGTGGCTGGTTTGCACGACTTAAGTACATACCTGTGTGTGCAAGGCAGGTAATTAGTGTCCGTTCCCTGTGGTTCAAGTGAACCTGTCTTCCCAGAGGCCAGCCAGCCTGGTCCCCAGGGCGTGAAGCAGGGAGGAGCCCCCTGTGCCTGGCTGAGCCCAGGGGAGCGGCCCCTCTAGATGGCCCAGACCACGGGGACCCAGAAAGCTGATGAACGGCATGGCCAAAGCAGGTCAGACAGGGCTCCAGACACCACGGATGAGGGGGCGGGCAGGAGAGGGTCCTGGACCGCGAGTGCCCCCAACCCCAGCTTCTCCTTTCCATGCTGGGTTTGGTCCTAGAGAGCAGAGCTCAATCCTGTGCCCCCACATGGAGGGAACACCAGGATACCAGCGTTCATTGTCATCATGTCTGTTAGTCTGGGTTCTCCAGACAAACAGAAACCATTAAGAGCTAGATACACACGTATACATACACACTTACCTACTTATTTATTTATTAAAGAGGAGTGGCTCACGCGATTATGGAGCTGACAAGTCCTGAATTCTGCAGGCTGAGTGTGCCAGCTGGACACCCAGGAGAGCGGATGATTTGGTTTCCATCTCAAGACTCAGGAACAGCCCGATTCAGTTCCAAAGGCAAATGGTCAGGCTTTTTGTTCTACTCAGGCCTTCAACTGACTGACCGAGGCCCATCTACATTAGGGAGGGCAATCTGCTTTCCTCAGTCTACCGATTTAAATGTTAAGGTCATCCTGAAACACCCTCACACAAACCCAGAATGCCTGACCAAATATTGGGGTACCCTATGGCCCAGTCAAGTTGACACAAACCATCACATCCAGATTTGTACTTTTGTGTGTTAGTCCTGGGTGCACAGTGCTTTAGTTTACAGAACCCTTTTCACTGATACACTTATTTTATTTTTACTAATTCCTTGTTGGGGAGCGGGGAGCTGGAGCAGGTATTGATGGCACTATCCCCATTTTACAGACAGGAGACTGAGAAGCCATCTAGGTAGGAGGTCATGGAGCCAGGGCTGGAACCAGCATCTTCTAAAGAATCTTAGGGACAGATGACAGGTTGCTTGCTGTGTGCTTTCAGACATGTGCTCAAAAGCAAGGGTGTCAATGATTTGGAAGGTTTCTTGGACAAGAGTGGGTGGCTTCCAGGGCCAGTGATTCTTGAACCTGGCTGCACACTGGTATCAACTGGGGAGCTCGGAGAAATGCTTGTACCTGGCTCCTTCCCCAGAGATTTTGATTTTATCGGTCTCCTCTGGGCATCTGGAATATTAAAAGCTACCCCCCTCTCTGACCCCATGACTCTAAGGGGCAGCCAAGGTTCAAAACCACACTAGGCTCCCTGCCAAGAGCGAGGCAGGGGTGGGGGAAGCAGCATGGTATGTGCAAGGTTGACACATGCCAGTGGACGTCAGAGCCCGAGTGCCAGTAGGGGACAGCTAGCTCAAGGGGACCGACGTGGCGGTGATCTGTGGAGTTTATGAAAGGCTTTCTTCCTTTCTTGAGAGGAAAAACTTTGACTTTAAAGCAATCTTAGGCCCCTTTTAAACAAATTGAAATGTCTTTCAAAATTGGCATCACCTTGAGAATTCCAAGATAAATCCACCCCACAGAGATGAGGGCAGTAGTATTTACTGAGCACCTACTATGTGTGAAGCACTGAGTTCCTATTGTCCTCTGTATACTCCCAGCAACCCAGAAAGGTAGGATGGTCCCCCTACACCTAGGAGGGGACTGAGGCTCGGGCGGGAAAAGAACTTGCCCAAGGTCACACAGCAGTCAGGATTTGAACTTAGGGTTGCTCTCCTCCAGATCCATGCTAGGGGTGGTTCTGTCCCATAGGGGACACTTGGCAATGTCTGGAGAGATTTTTGGTTGTCACAACTAGGCGGGGAGGAGGTGCTACTGGCATCTTGTGGGTAGCGGCCAGGGACGCCGCTAAACATCCTACAAGGCACAGAGGAGCATTATCCAGCCCAAAACATCAACAGCCCTCAGAGTGACACACCCAGTGACCTCAGCCTGGGCTGCACATTAGACCCATGGAGGGGCGGGGGGACTTTAAAAATCCTGATGCCCAGGCTGCACCCTGACCAATTACAGCTCACTTTCTGGGGTGGGTCCCAGGATAAGTTGTTTCCTAAAGCTGACCAGGTGGTTCCAATGTGTAGCCAAGACTGCTCTAAACTACTTACACTGGTGGCTTCTGCTCCATCTGAGGGATCCTGGGGGAGGTGTACAAAATCGTTCTTCATGGCATATTCAGTAGCAACCCTCCCAGAATCAAAGGCCAGGGCTCTGCTCACTGGTTCCTTCCGGAGAGGTGGACTGATGACTCACCAGAATGGTGGTGGTGGTGGTGCGGGAGGTGGACTGGAGGGTTAGTGGGATGGGGAGGTGTCTGCCAGTCTTCCCTTTGCCTCTTGGGGCCCACAGCAAGGAATCTCCCCAGGTGGCTACCAGAGCTTCCCGAAGAGACCAAAGAGCGAGGCTGCCACCTAGTGGAGGAATCGGACAGAACGGCCCACTGGTTGAGTGCCTGGTGGATACCAAGAGATGTCTGATTTGGTTATCACTACAGCCCAGTGAGGGAGGTGCACACAAGGGCCCCAGGCACATAAAGATGAAGTCACGTGCTCTAGGAGGCCCCGCCTGGATCAGGGTTTGAGCTGGGATTAGCACCTGTCGGCCCCAGAGAGAGGCCACAGGCCTCCCTCTCCATTCTCACACTGGTTCAAGAGGAACAGGATTCCTGGACTGGACTGTCCGATTCCCTTCTGGTGTCTAGACTTCCCCTTGATGTCCAGGCAGGACCTGGGAGTAAACAGACCCTCTGAGCTAGCACAGCCTAGAAATTAATGGGCTGCCATCTCCAACTGCAAATCCAAACTCAAAAGGGAAACTGAACTTCCTCTGGGCTCCACCGCAAAGGTCCAAAGGTGCCCGTCTCCCCCAGAGGGTGATTAATAAACAGGGCCTGGGTGCACACTCAGGCAAGAGACTCCAGGACCCCGGAACATGTGGATGTAGGTGCAACCCACCTCCTGCCCTCCCGCACACAGTCTTGAACAGTCCACGTCAGCCCCCATCTTGCCTCTCTTTCTCTGACCCTGAGGACAGTCCTGGGTGCTGCACCACTGTGGGCTCTTCAGACGTGGCTGAGGGTCCTCGGGGGCCTTGGAGAAGTTGTCCTTTCTTCTCTTCAGAGAAACCCTTCCTCTGGCTACAAATGGAGTGAAGAAGAATTCCTGCAGACAGACAGAAGGACATGGGGAAGAGAGAGAACTGAGAAGAGGAAGGGCCAGGTGCCACGGGCTCCTCATTTCACCCTCTAAAGAATGTTTTCCTTATTTGGCACAAAAAGCAACTGAGACACAGAAAGATAGAAAAACTTGTTTAGGATGAAATAGCTACACACCTGTGATCAGAAGAAGGGGAGAGTAGACTCACCTGCAGCCACAGAGACATTCAAGGACTCCAGTCCAGGAGGCAGCTGCCAGCCGGGCAGGATGGTAAGGAGTAGCTGGCAGGAGGCCTGCACCTCCTGGGATAGGCCAGAGCCCTCATTCCCTGCAGGGCATGAGGGCAGAGGATTAGGGATGCCCCAGCTGAACACAGGTGCTCAGGAAATGCACGTCTGAGCACAGAAAAGTGGGGACAGCTACCTACCTAGCACTAGGAGAGTAGGCCGGTCCCAGAGGAACTCCAAGCAACTAACAATGGGGATCCCAGATGACCTGGAAATCTCAGGCCTGGGGCAGCCCACCGTCCCAGCCACCAGCCAGCCCTGCCGGGCTTTGGCCTAAAAGGGAGAAAAAGAAATCATGTTCTAGCTCACCAAACTTTCCTGAGAGCTCTGGCCGAGGAGGAGCCCGACCTTGCCATATATTCATTCCCTTGCTGAGCCATTCAATTCAGTCAATAGTTATTCAGCGCCTGGAACGGGCAGGCTCTGGGTGTAGGGCAGTGAACAAAACAGGCCAAAATCCCAGCATCACGGAAGGGCGGTCAGGGAGGGCCTCACTGGAGTGACTTTTGAGAACAGACGTCAAGGAGATGAGGGAGCACTGTGGAGACATCTGGGGAAAGAATATTCTAGGCAGGGATCAGCAAGTGCAAAGGCTGAGAGGTGGCTGCTTACCTGGCATGTGTGAGGAACAGCAGAATAGCAAGGTGGCCAGTGGGAAGGGAGCCATTGAGACAGGAGAAGAAACAAGGGGCCACATAAGGTAGAGCCTCAAAGGCCACTGAAAGGACTCTGGCTTATTCTCTGAGAGAAATGCAACGGCTTTGAAAGGTTCTGAGCAGGAAAGTAACATGGTCTGACTTAATGTTGCAACAGGATCACTCTGCCTGCTGTGTTGAGAGCCACTAGCAGGAGCAAGGAGATCCGTTAGGAAGTTTCCACAATAATACAGGCAAGAGGTGATGGTGGTTTGCATCAGAGTGGTAGCAGTGGAGACGTTAAGAAACGGTGAGCATATGGAAATAACTTCATGGTAAAACCAAAAGGATGCGTTGACTGGTGAAAAACGGGGGGTGAGAGCAGAAAGAAACGAGGATGACGCCAAGGTTTTGGCCTAAACAGCTGAAGGGACGGAGATGCTGTCGACTGAGCTGGGTGAGTCTGCAGAAGGAACATGTGTTGGGCTTTGGAAATGTTCAGTCGGAAATGCCCCTTAGACAGCGAAAGACAGCTGTTAAGTAGGCAACTAAATATGTGAATCTCGGGTTTAGCAGCAAGATCCGGGCTAGAATATACACTTGGGAGGCATTCAAATATAGATGGCATTTAAAGCCATGAGACTGGATGACACAAAAAAAGAAATGAATATACAGAAAAGAGATCCAAGGACTGAGACGCGGGAGACCTGAGGGATGGTCAGGGGAACCGTCAAACGCGGGGCTATACTGACCCCTTGTGTCCAGCACTGGAAGCAGAGCTGAAGACAGAAGCATGCACCAGGAGAGGGGTTTCTTTACTTAGGTTTGCCCCCCAAAATTAGGTTTTTGGTGATGATGAGTTTTTTGTTTTTGTGGGAGTTTGTTTTTTGTTTTGTGTATGTGAGAGAGAAGATGGGAAAGGCATAGACTAGTCACTGTTCAAAGAGTCTTTTAAGCTGTGCCCCTACTGGAGGAACCCAGGATTCCTGTCCACCAGCTCCGCCAAGCTAAACATTTACTGAAGACCGACTTAGTGGGCAATGAGGCCCAGTGGTAGACTTGCAGGAGGGGCAGAGAGGTATGCCTGGGGAAGGAGTGCAGTAAAGGGAATGACACCAGAAGTCCATAACTTCAGATTCTGCTCCACTTGTGGTTTTAAAAACTTTGGGATCCTTCCTTTACCAAAGGGATTTAGAAGGATGTAGGAATTGCTGCCAACATGCCCCCTTTCTTCCCCTCCCCCCAGTGAACGTCTAGCTGTGTGCCTTTGGAAAGGCTGAACTTAGCTTATTTCTGTTCCTTTACGACTCCCACCCCCTCACCTGTAAAAAGCCATCCAGGTCATCAGTGGAGAACACATCCATCACCTCCATAGCCCCCGCGCTGGCCTTGCTGACGACCGGCGTGAGTGGGCAGCTGTAAAGTTACCCCAAGCCACGTATGAAGCTGGAGAATCTCAAGAACGGTGCCCTCTCCTCCCCCGGCCCCCAAGGGTTAGGGATGAGAATTCTGGCGATAGGGAGGCCTGCCTGAGGGATCACCAAAGGGTCAAGGTGCTCAGGGTTTAGGGACGTCCGTGCCTGTTTCTCCGGCTGGTGATGACTTGATCCACTCCGAGGAAGTAAGCGGAGCGCAGCACGGCCCCAAGATTCCGGGGATCCTGGAGCCCTTCGAGAACGAGCCATAACTGTTGGGGGTCGTCTTCTGGCCTGGCGTCCCCAGCCTCGGTCCAGGGCCGGGGCCGCAGCGGGCTCACCTCCATGCAGACGCCCTGGTGGACCTGGTGGCGGCACAGGGCGTCCAGCTTCTGCCGTCTGAGCCGCAGCACTGGGATGTCGCGCGCCTCAGCCGCGCGGAGAAGCTCGGCCCGCTCCCCTTGCAGCCCAGACCTGCCGGCCTGGAGCAGGAGCCGGGCCACGCGGCGGCGGGCGGCCCGCAGAGCCAGGAGACACGGGGACAGACCAAACAGAAGTTCCAATCCCGCCGCGGACCGCGGGGTCGGTGCCAGGTCATCTAGTAGCAAGCGGCTTAGCTCCTCCCCACCGGGCCGCCGCGCCGCTTGGGAGAAATGACGCACGAAGAGGTGACCGAAGCGAAGCCAGGTCGCGCCCCCGAGGGCCGAGAGTAGCGACATGGCCGATGGCCCTTGCTGTGTCCTCAGAAGCGGTCACTCCTCACGGGGCACCCACCGACCCCCAAAACGGGTTAAGGGTACCCCACGGCTGCCTCCACCCCGTTTCCTCAGAATGAGGAAACAGCCCTGACTCCCCATTCGAAGAGTGCCTAGAAGCAGGTAGCCGAACCACCACCGCCCCCTCCCCGACTCCCACGTGGGCTACTCCACTTCCGGGTACGGGCGGCCCCGCCCCATGCCCGGCGACGCACCGCGCATGCCCGGCCGCCAGGCCGTCCCTACAGCGCCGCCTGCCGGGCTGGCTGAGCAGCGACCACCGCATCACGGCCGGCGGGAGGCGGTGATCAGGGCAGAGCTGACCCTGCTACAGGCTTCATTCTGTGCCCTTCGAGGTTCCAGGAGGCTGGAGCGTCGCATTCACCCAGGCACCAGCAAAGGACACTTTAAGGGGATGTGTTCAACCAGGTCAGTGGTGGTGCTTCCCTCCCCACTTCCAGTCCACCACCGGATGCTCGTGATTTTCCTCAGAAGCTTCTCCTGCTTCCAGCCCCTCCTCCGCACCTCCACTGTCTTGTCAAACCCACAGCACCAGTTAGCAGAACCCGGCAATAACTTCCTATCGCGTGGTGGCTGATTCTCTAGATGACAACTTTCTGCCTGTCCTGCGCCTGCTGACAAGCCACTGATGCCCTTGGCCCACAGGTAATGGTTCGCAGACCCCCAGGGATGCAGGCAGGAGCCATCTTTTCAGCCCCATCTCACTCATGCACTAAGTTCTGTGCTGTTCCTACAACACTGCATCCTCTTTCGGGCCTCTGAGCCTTGCACAACCTGTTGTCTTCTCTTCAGGCTGGCAAACTCCTACCCATTTTCAAGACCCAACCCAAATCCACATCTGCTACCTAAGGTAATCCACACTGCGAGAGTGAGGCCCTAAATCTACCCACTTTCCCACTCACCTGGAAGAAATTCTGAGACACAACCATCCCTGACCACAGAGAAGGAAGAAGAATAGAAAGGCACTCCTGAAGCCAAGGTAGGTTATTGCGATTTTTTTTTTTTAATAATTATTATAGTGAAATTCACTTGGGAGGCACGCCCTGATATTCTGCTGCCACTGTCAGAGTAGAGTGATGACCCAACTGGGGGCTGAGAAGCCACAATTGGGCTTGGAGAACTGGGACGGGGAAGAGAAGGGGCAGTGGGGCAGGTTGAGGAGGAAGCGTGGAGCCCTCAATCACCATTCAGATAGGTGAGGGGCTCTCTGCCACCTCATCCCTGAGCAACAGGTGGTGGGATGTAAGAAGATAGGGAGAAGCCCCCCTTTTGGCCACGGTCCCTTTCCCAGGTCAAAGGCAAAAGACCAAGGACAGAAAACAAAGGCCAAGGAGCCGAAGAAGGGGACCAAGAACAAGTCAACAGGTAAAACAATTAGGGACACTACCTTCTCTCCCCAGCCCACTTTCCACATTTGTGGTAGAAACAATTTGACAAGATAAAAAAACCTCAAATTTTATAAGCTTTGGTGAGGATGGGGAGAGGAACTGGAATCCAGGAGTCCAGAAATTAACACCTGCAGTCCAGAAGCAGGAACCAAGCCTTGAGGGTCGGGGAGGAAAGGGGGAGCTCCCCACAGGAAACTAGGTCACCTGCTCCGTGGGCCTCATCTGGATGTCTCCAATCTGCAGAAGGCACAAGGCTTGAAGCAGCCAGGACACTCTCCCCGATGCCCTTAAGGCCTCCCTGCTCTCCTCCTCTGGGGATAGTTGGGCTTCTCCAGCATGTGAACAGCCAAGGCCAGACTTACCTGGACATGTGGGGGTGCGCTGAGCACATAGATGACAGCCTCGGCCACATCTTCGGGTTTGAGACACTGAGAGCAGCAGGGGAAAGGGGGGTTGAGATGAAAGCAGAATGGCTCTAAGTTCCCTCCCACCACTGGGGTCCTCTCCAGCATCCACATTCCCATCCCAACCCTCCAGGAGGGGTGACGGGCTGGCTAGAAAGGTGGGGTCTGAAGGCCAGGGTTCCCTTCCCTCTGCCTTCATTTAGTGTGAGTGGCTCCATCAGGCCCGCAGGGAGGCCCCACCTTTATGTGTTCATAGGTGGCAGCTGCCTTCTCAGGGTCCTTGTCATGGAGTTTGAAGGCGAATTGTGTCTCCACCAGTCCTGGAGAGATGCACTGGGCCAACAGAGAGGGCCTGCTCAGGAGCTGAGCTTCGGCCCACCCCCACCCCAATCAGAGGCCAGGCCTTGGGGAGATTGGAGGGAAAGGATGGAAGCCATAGGGCCCCAGCTTCACAGTGATGGCTGCTCCATGTCCATTAGCTGCCTCCTCCCTCCAAAGCTGTCACTGGCAATTATCACAATGGTCTCTACCATCTACAGAGCCCTTACTATAAGCCAGGTAAATGTTTTACAAAATGGTGTCTCAAAAAAAACTCATAACCTGATAGATATTATCATCTCTATTTAACCAATGAGAAGACCGAGGCTTAGAGAAGTTCAGTGAGTTGCCCAAGGTCATTTGGCCTTCAAGGGAAGAGCCCAGAGTCCTGGTTTCCAGCCATTATGCACCTGGTTTACCACAATCCTTTGCTTTCCCTCAGTCTCACCCCACCATGTTCCATTCAGGCCAGTCCCCTCCCACCTCAAAGTCAGTGAAACAAGTACTGAGCAGGGCCACACAAGTAGTGGCAGAGCCAGGAGCTCTGTGCTCAGTACACTCCCAGGGGTTCTACGGTAAGCCACACACCCCGGACAGACACCCCTGGGCAGTGTGTATGGGGGGTGGGGAGGGTCCCCAGCAGGGCCAGGCCACACCCTCACCGTAGCTCGGATGTGGGTCTGGGCCTCCCGAAGCTCTTGCCTCAGTCCCTCTGTCAGTGCAGTGACGGCATACTTGGTAGCACTATAGAAATGGATCACAGACTGGGGTAACACTCGGTGGCCAGACATGCTGAGTAGAGGGAGGGAAGGAGAAAGAAGTGAGTGATGCTCCAGGGGGACCAGCAATGCCCTCTGCTGGGCCAGCCAACCATATCACCTAGATGCCACAGGGAAGCCTGCTACAGACGACCTTGAGAGGCCATCCTTGCAGCCCATGAATCTAGCTTGTTATTTCAGCAGCTCCCTACTCGTTTAGCAGTCTTCCCTCTGTGGACCACAGAGTCCATTCTCCTGGTCATGCAGGCTGTCAAAGTTCCCTCAATTTCATCTGCCTATTCACGGATATGGTTCTACTGGGAGATCTCTGGGGGCAGAGGCCATGTCTCCCTGCTCAGACTGGGAGCTACCCAATGATACTGTGTCGCCTTTCTTTGTACGATGAGGTGGGGTTCATTCCAGGGCCTGAGGAATAGAAAACCTCAGTGCCAGGAGAGCCCCCAGGCTTTAGCTGCAAAAAGAAGGGGCTGAGCCACCCATTCCAGCCAACTAGGGGTGGCACTTGACATACACTATTCTTTCCCTCACCATAATCATATTATTTGGGTGTTAACTGAGTATTAAATCCCTATTTTACCACCAAGGAAACAGGTCCAAAGAGGTGCCATGAGCTGCAGCAGATCACCCAGCTTGGAGTGGTGAGTGGTGAGCTGCTCTAGCCCTCGGCCACCTGCCTCACCTGTTGATGTTAATGATGTGCCCGTCGTCCACCTTCCGCTCCTTCATGGACTGGTAGGCTTCCCGTGTGCAGATGCTGAGAGCCAACACATTCACCTGCAGGCCAGGGAGGGCAATGGGGTGTCTCCAGCATGGGTCCATCTGAGGTGAGGGAGCCAAGACAACCCGGGGGATGGGGGGGAGAGCATTCCCGAGCACTGTCCAGGTCCTAGCAGAGGCCAACAATGGGCCCAGGGCACCTTGCCTTAGGTGCTCCTCCCCCTAAAGCCACCAGCACCAGCTGACGGCAGAGGCAGCTCCTCTCCCTGCAAACAGAAATGGAAATCCCCTAAACTGACCCATGATTCAGGAACCTTCCCTGTCTTGGCTGTTTGCCCTGTAAACAGCAGAACCTCTGCCTTAGGGAACCATCTCCTTTTCTTCCCCAAATACCCTGCTCTTCTCTGGGACAGTGTCTCTGGCCCTGCTTGCTCCTAAACAGCCTAAAATCCTTCCTAAAATGGATTTAAAAATGTCTCTCCTCCAGCACAGACCCTAGGCTCTCCTTGCCTTACCCAGCTCCTCTCTGCTCCTTTCCTGTCCGCTCCCTGTGGAGAAGAGAAGGCCTGAGCCTCCCTCCTTTAACTTCTGTTCCATCGACAAGATGAGGCACAGAGACCCTTTAGAGGGTCGGGTAACTTGTTACAGAATGGCTGGGGACCTCCCAAAGGCACGGGGTCTTCCTGCCTTCCTTGGCTCCTGCCCACTCCTACTTGTTGTGGCAGAGGTGACCCCAAATTCCCCCCTTTCAAGGTCTGAAGAAGTATCTCTGCTCTAAAGCTCCTGGCCAGCCCCTCCCCTTAGCCTCACCCAGGACAAGCAGAGATAAGGCTTTCAGCAGGTCCTCCTGTCTCGCCTCTCCAGAAGAGACGGGACAAGCTGGGAGATTAGATGTTGCTCTTTATCAGGTGTCAGAGCCAGGCATCGGGACAGAACACCCTCAGTGTGAAGCTGCCTCAGCAGTCACGGCACAAGGACACAGGAGGCATTCAGCCGTTTCTGGTCCTCTAAGCACTATGGGTTTGTGAGGCAGAGAACTCAGGTCCTGAGAACAGACAGAGTAGGAGAACAGGTCCCTTGGCATCAGGGGAGGAAATCTAGGTCTGGAGGGTTAGGGGTGGGAGTGGAGAAGATGCCTCATACGATGATACTAATAGAATTACATAATGTTCAAGCTGAAAGGGGCCTTAGGGATTCAATATAAGTCCCTCATTTTACAGATGGGCAAGTTGAGGTCCTGGTTTAGAGACCCACCTACTGCTGGTAAAGACCACAGCTCAGAACTCCCAGCAGGCTCTGAGGGCAGGGATAGTGCTTCATTTTCACTGTTCATTGTTTCAATGTTCCCTGTTCATTTCGAGGCCCAAGCACCTGGTAGGTGCTAAAGCTACTGTGAGCAGATATGAAAAGAATTGTAGGGGAAAAGACACATCCCATTTACATACTGTTTTCAGCTTCTCAGAATACTTTCATACCCTAATATTGCCCCATAATACCGTCCAGAAGTTGAAAATCCACAGGCTGTGTTTGATCCACACATAGTCATAAAACATTTTAAATTCACTTCCAACATGTATGGGAAGGTTTCATTCATTCAAAAAAATAATCTATTGAGTGTTTACAGGCTGAGGCTATTAATAGAATAAAACAGATAAAAACCCTTGCCATTGTGGAGCTGAGGTTTTGATGAATGTAGGGGGGGTGGTTACGGGGAGGGGAAGGGTGTCACATAAAACCCACGATCCCCACTCCTCTCAAAGAAACCAAAAATTCTGGCCACACTGCCCTACAGCAGCAACACTAGACTTCAGCAGTGGCTGCCCCCAGACACGGCAGTGCTCTCCACTTACCGCTGATCCCACCCGACCTGCCTCACTCATTTATGTACCTACCTGGCCCCAGGGACATTGGAGTTTCTGACCCCAGATATTGATGGTATTGGTGTGTTCATCCCAATTAGATGTGACAAGACTGAAGCTCAGAGAGGGTCACTACTTCCCTGAAGCCACATAGTTACTGGCAGGGCTGGGTGAGACCATCGCCTCCTGTCTCTTTGTTCCTTTTCTTCCCATAAGACCATGTTTCCAAGCACTTGACACAGTGCTAACATCAGGGGACATTCAATAAACAGCAGTTGTTTCCCCCCACCCATCTCTCTTCCAATAGAGGGAAATAAGTCTGGACTTTCAGACTGCACCCGGTTCTTAAACAGGGGCTCAAAGGAAAAAAGAATGAAAAGGTATAGCCATCCATCCACTCACTATCCCACTGGTAGGGAAAGAAACACGGGGACAGTGAAGGTGCTCCATGGTGGGACCCCAAAGCTCCCTCTTGCGAGATGTCCTATCCCAAGCAGCGCTCTGGTGCACAAACCCCTGGCTCCCTGCTCTCCTCCCAGCCTCCCATTCCAGGCCCGCAGCCCCTTACATTGAACATCTCGTTCCAACCGCTGGTGCTGCCTGAGAGCAGGGTGTCAGGCCGGGCCAACCCAGCGTTATTGATGCAGATGTCCACACCGCTGTGCTGGCAGCGGATAGCCGAGAACATGGACAGGATGTCCTCTTCATTTGACAGGTCGCATCTGTAGGGGATCAAAGTCCCGGGGTAGCCTGCACTCTTACATTCAGCAGCCAGCTCCTATGAAACCCAACAGGGGTCTAACTGGAATGAGCCGCTCACTCCCACACGCCCCAGCCAGAGACAACCTCCCTCCTTTGGCGGCCACCTTTCAGTCACGAAGATGCTGGGACTGCCCATCCCCAAAGCTCGTCCTCTTTGGTCAAAGTCCAGGGGATGAGAGCACTCCCTGAGCGAGGGCAGGGAAGTGGAGGAACCTTGCGGAGGAACTCGAGTTTTCAGTACTAAGAAAGGGCTGGAGCTCTGAGGGGGCCAAAGCAAGATCCTGGGAATGGTGTGATATTTCTTTTCTGCCTCTCTCAATAGGAACACCTCCTGTGCTCATAGGTAAGATGCACCTCTCACCCCACCCCATGCTTCTCCCACCAGTGCCAAGAGTCACTGAGCTGATTATGCTAGGGCCTCAAGCTCCTCTCCATCAGCTCCATCGCCTCATCCAATCCGTCCCAGAAGGGCTTATATCTGAACTATCACCCTCCTGCCACAAATTGCAGCCAGGGGCTTAGAGTTCTCACACATACTTTTCAGTTGAGCCCGACTGCCAGTCTCTCCTTGCTCTGCCTAGAAGAAGGGTCAGGAAGTCAGGACAGATTCTCTCTCTCTGTCCCTTAGTGCTCCACCTTCCACCCCAAAATTTCTCTGAAAACTATGAGGCAAGTCAGATGGCAGGAGGCACTGGCACCCCGTACATTACCGGGGCCATCACCATACTGAAGAGCTCTGAGAGAAAAAGCCCTGAGAAAGCAGAGCCACTGAGAGATGGCTGTGAAGAAAGCTGACATTCAGAATCAGAAAGAAACGCACTTTGTGGCCTTGGAGGCCAGTGACTGGGCACCTGAACCTGTGAAGGTGACCACGCATATGTGCATGTCTGGGAAGGAGAGCGCTGGGGAGTGTGGGGTGCCCTAGAGGAAAGCGAGCTTGGCCAGCCACCCTGGCCTGGAGCCCTGCCTCTCCCCAGACAAACTGGGAATGAAGGGCTGGATCAGGTGACGTAGGAAATGCTTTTCTGCTTTAACTTTCCGAGAGTTCAAAAGGTATAGTATGGTCTGGGACTCAGAAGCAACCCCCTTCATCCAGTTTTACCTACTCAAGACCACCTCAGGAAATGGGGATTCTCTCTGTAGGAAGCCAGAATTCAAACTGTTTTAATACCAGTCAATAAAAGCAGACTATGGTCAAAGAAATCTGGAATTCTCCCCACCCCCGGCAGGCAACTTTTCCCTTCCTCCTCCAGACTCAAAGCCCCACCTCAGGAAAGCCAGAATGGAGGGGCTGAGGATATGTTTCTCCCTGTCACTGCCTTCTCATTGCCCTACCTGTCCTCATCTGTCCTCAAAACTGACCTGAAATCAGTCCCCTCACAGCGGAGGCATTCTCCCCTCATTATAGGAGTCAGCATGGGGTGAAGTGATCAGCTTGGGGATTCCCCTGGGAGTTAGGGACCCCTTTTCCTGGCTAGTTTGGGGTGGCAGAGTAGGAAGAGAAGACATGAGTGGCTTCAGAATGAGGGAATCCAGTGGGTAAGCCCTGGCCCGATCCCTCTGGGCCCCAAGGCTCCTGAGCAACTCCGGATAGGAGAAAGGGAGGGGCAGTGTGGCGCAATGGTGTAGCCAGGTGACCTTGGGACTAGTTAGGAGGCTATAAAGTATACCTTTGGTCAGCAGGGGAGGGACAGCCCTCCTTCCTGCACACCTTCTCCCTCTGCCCCCACCCAAGGCCTCCATACTCTGCCTGAGTAGTGGTTGATACAATGCCCTGCAGCTAAGCACGAGCCCAACCCGAGAGTGAGCTTGCCAGGCAAATCCAATGACCTATGATGGAAGTTTCTCTTTTTCCTCCATGCTCCATCATGGCCAACTTGTCTTTGAGCCCTTGTTGCTCACAGCTCAGCTCCCAACCCCACGTTAAAGAGAAAAACCAGGAGTTTCAGTTCCACATTGTTTTGTCCCCTCAGGGTTCACATGTTTAATGACCTATGTCACCTACTCGGTCCCACCTAAAGACAGTGAAACTGGAGAAAGGTCTACCTGTGAATATCCCACTGGCAGTCCCTTATGCCCACAGCTTTGGAGTGGGGGCGAATGAGGGATTAGCCTCTTCAGAATAGCTCCACTTACACCCTAACCCACCCTCAGACCTGGGTGAAGAATGATAATCATTAAAACCTCTAGCGCCTGCTCACTTGGCTGCCCAGCCACTTTGCTTGGCTTTGTGGGCTAGGTCTGGGGATGAGAAGAAGCAACCCAGTAGCCAACTTTAGGCTCTGAGGCCAGAAAACGTTCCTTCCTTCTCCCTGGCTACCTAGCTAGTCCCTGACCTCAACCTGGGCAGGAACGTAGGAGAGGGAGAAAGATGCCTTAAAGTCAGAGACTTGGTACACTGGAGCAGGGGCTGTCAGGGGAAAAGGCTCCTTAAAAGACGGGACTTTAAAAAGCGAAGGTAAAGACCTGCCCTCAGGGATCAAAAAGGCCATCGCTACTAGGCCCCTGAGCCCGTTGCAAATGGCCCTGGGGTGGCAGGTAAGTGAGGGCAGCCTCACAGCCTGACTCCAGCCACTACCCCTCCCCCACCCAGACCCAACCCCAGCGGAAACGACGCCCCCCAAAGCGACCTGCTCCGAAGGTATGGCCTTACCTCTATGCTGCTCACGGTGCGGGCACAACCCACCACCTTCAGTCCCTGCTGGACCAGGGCTCGGACCACGGCGGCGCCGATGCCCCCCGAGGCTCCCGTCACCAGTGCTAGCCGGTCTCGCCACCGCTCCATGCCAGCCCTGGCCATGGTCCCGAGTCGCCCGCCCACCTCGTTCGGCGAGCTGGGCACTTGGACAGCGGAGCTCCGCCCCAGGTCGCAGGGGATTAGCCGCTTTCTTGTCGCCGCGGCGGCAGCCCCCGCCCGGCTCCCGTCCGAGCCACGCCTCCACCCTCCTAGCCTCCGGAATCGGCCACTTCCCGCGGGAGGAAGGCTGCAGCCTGGCGGCCCCGCCCCTTCCGGCCCCGCCCCCGGGGAGGGGACCTGTTCCTTCTGCGGTGCCGGCAGGAGCCTAAGAGTCTTGGGGGCTTGTGGTCCTGCTTTCCTGGTGAGCTCTTTCCCTTGAAGCAGGGAAACCAAGATTCAGCCGGAGCTTGCTCCAGACCCGAGGAGGCACATACCCTTGCCTCTTGCTCAGTAGCACATCCCTGTTCCTGACCCTTAAGGCCAGAAGACAAATTAAGGTTAAGGTGACTCCAACGCCCTACTAAATCAGCCAGTGGCTGATCGGAGGGATTCGGCTCAAAGACTGACTGCCTCAGCCTTCAACATTGGGAGACCTTGGGAGGGACTCTCAACCCTACTAACCAAGGAGAAGTGATGGTTAAAAATGAAAACATCCCCAACACGTGTCCTGGGGGATGGATTCCATCCCAATGGCCTTTCTCCAAATGTCCTGGACCCTCCCACTCTCGTTGGAGCAAATATATCACCATGTACACCAAAGAGGAAAGCAACAGCTAACATTTATTGAGCATTTACTGTGATGGCATTTTTAAGCACTTTAAATGTATTAATATGCACAACAACCCTATGAGATAATACCTATTAATACCCTCACTTTGTAGATGACTATACTAAAAGGAATGAAGCATGGTTTGGACCACAAGCAGTCTAGTCTCAGACCAGGGGATGTGTTCCTAATCTGCCTTCACTCCATTCTCCCTTTTGTCTCTTAGTTGGGTTGTTGGTTTTGCTCACCTTGCTCTCTGACCACTTAGGATATATTTCATCAAAGCACTGAAACCTGCCTAATTTCTGCATTAATATAGCCATCCTTCCAAAGAAAAACTATCTCTGCATAACTACTGGAATCCCTTCACTGCAAGCAATGGAATAAGCTGTGAATGTGGCTAGCTTATTCATTCAACAAGCACTCATGTTTGGCCCCAAGGGCGAAGATTAAAAAATAAAACTAGCCCTTGCTTTTATGGATCTCAAGAGAAAACTTGACTGCAGCAAGTGGCGGAGAAGGGATTGAGCCCAGATCAAAGGACTCTAGGAGGCCCTTACTCATTTTTTAATGGATTCCAGGATGAAAGCAAACAAGGGTCAGAGAGGAATCATGACTCATTTTACCTCTGCCACAATAAAACACTTAGATTTGAAAAGACAACTTTTCTGATCAGGAGGGGGATCAAAGAAATGCCACCAACTACAAAAATTAAATCTCACTAAGCTTCTGCTGTTGCCCACTTGATATCTGATTAGAAATCTGATGAAGGGATAGAGAAAGCCCATAAAACTCACTCCGTCTCCACTGCACAGAGGTATTGAATGCCCCTCGGTCTGCCTGCTGCCCACCAAGTGTTACCAACATGCAGTCACAAAGCTCTAAGCACATGTGTTTATTGAACTATTGATTCAACCTTGTAAATGGCAGCCAAAGGCTACTCATGGGGGACTCTCTCCTTCAGTAATTCAGAGAGCTTGTGAAAGAAGTAAACTAATGCCATAGTGACTTTGTTGAAAACCAGATAAGGAACATGCACTTGCACAGTCCGCAATGTGGTTAGCTCTCAGTGCAGCTTTCCGATTCCAATTCTACCCACTGAGTAATTACTTGTCAGGCAACCCTTGCTTGAAATTCTGCCAAGTTTTGTTTTCATTCTTCTAGTTCAATATCAACCTCTGAATTTAATGTGCTTTGTGTTATGTATCAGGGAACTTTCAATAATAGCAACTAAAAGTCTCATGAAAAAGATGCTAGCCAGTATTTAAAGGTATCACAGCAATTTTATTCTATCAAAACAAAAGACTGAAAACTGCTTTTCTTGATTGTCAATTCTGATCAAGGTAAGAATTTTGTCTTCAACAATCTGTATCTCTATCCTCATTTGCTCTTCATTCTAACATCAACACTAGCCAAGTATCAAGTCCACAAGTGGCAAATATTAAAATACTGCCACACATTAAGTAGAAACATGTACACCGAATTTTTCTATGCGTATTAATAAATATTCTTTATTTTAAATTTTGCACATTGCTCTTTAACATTACATCCAAACATTTTGCAAGTGGATGTCTACTTTGTAAAACCATATATTCAGCTCATTGTCATTTCTGTACAGAAGTATAAGTACAACATTACTTTTTGCCACTAAGTTGCTTTAGTAAGTCTCACAGGAAGAGAAACATTTAATGAAAAGAGATGGCTTAAATCATATGGCAGGCCTGCGCAGCCACGCAACTAAAGACACAAGCCTGAAGAAAGAACAAACTAATGAGGTTACCTCCACCGTCTCCCAAAACAAGAATGAATCACATTGATTTAAGATAAAATTTTGCTGTAAGTCACTAAATTAAGAGTTTTTTGAAAGAGAAGGCGCAGTAGTCATCTTGAGTGTTTCATTGAAAGACAGAGCTATTTTATTTATTTAATTTGCTCCAGCCGTTGTCAACCAACCACTACAAATGGGCCTCTTGTGATCATTTAAGCGGCAGTATTTATTAAATTTCTCCTTCAGATGCTGTCGGTATTGTTCTCTATTGCTGTAGAAAGACTGGTTATTAGCCATAAATGACTGTATTTCATCTTGTGAGATAAAGATTTCCTCATCTGAAGTACATTCAGACTCATCCTGCAAATTAAAGCAATAGTTAAGACTATGACTTAAATTAAGAATGGAAAATGCTACGCTGACGGAGGACAGCTAAAAATTAAAGTAATCTAGCTTTTTGTTTCAATTCAGTCACATAAAGCCTTTAATTGGAATGTTTGCAGAATAAGCATTTCATCTGTCTTAGAAAGTACCAAGAATAAAATCTAACTCAACTTAGTTTGAAACTCTAAATCTGTAATTTGTCCTAGAAGACTGTGAACCTCGCTAAGTACCAACATACCTTTTGCCTCAAAAAATGACTAATTAGAGATGGTTACTAGTTACCAAATTTTAAATAACCGGCCTTATCTCTAGCTAGTCCTATGTTGAAACTTTTATCTCTACAAATTAAAATGTAACATTTTCTTAACTTATGAAATAAGTTACACAGCAGCATCATTAAACTTTATAACCATATAAAAAAAACTAGTATTCTAAAGGATTTGGTTCCATTAGGTTCCTAATTACTTTAGAAAAGACACCATCCTTCTTCTTTTCACCTCTTCCAAGATCCACACAAACTGCACTGGGTCACTCAGAATCAGGTAAAACCTCAAATATCAAGAATTGGAACCAATCATAAAAGGTTTTCCAAGTTCAGTTATGCTTTTATCCTATATAACACCTACAGGAAGTAACCTAGAAAGTGGGCTCCAGTTCAGATTCTATATTCTTTCCTGGTCTGGAAGGATGGCTACTATAAATTGCTACTGTAAAAGGCAGTTTGCTTACAATAACCCTCCTCTCCAAGGAGGCAGACTCCTGGACATAATGCTAATTCTATCCCCCTCCCCCAACTAGTTTCTATCTTCAGACAGAGGAGGACAGGGAAATGTGCTCCAGAGCAGTTGCAAAAACCACTAGTGGAAGAACAGAATTGAAGTCACCAAAAAAATAAGGAAATACTGCCCTTAATTTCTTAAAAGCTTTCCCGCACTCCCAATTTTAAAACCTCAAAATTACTGTCCCCTCCCATATCTACCCCATGAGCGATCAGTTATTCACAATAAGACATCATGGTTTACTTACAAGGAGTTCAACTAAGCTCTTGGCACCTTTTCCAGAATCAGGACCAAATGATGTTTCTGTAGGTTCTGCAAACTGTGGTACATTTTTCCTATGCTCAAACCAAGGCAGTGGCTGCCCACCCTTCTCAGAGCTGCAGCAGCTTTCAGGATGTGCATCTTTGGTCTTGTCGCGGTGAAACACTGTGTGCACGGTATTTCCTGAGGTCTCTCGATTACCTGGATCTGTAATACAGCTTCCAAGCTTTTGGATCTGAAACCACAGCAAAGGATTTCCCAGATAAGAAGGCAGGAAATAATAGCAAGTATTCTTTAAAGAAAAAAATATGCCCTGACAGTTGTCTTAAATTTTTTAAAAGAATACTAAATAAAAGCAGCAGCTGAAATTCACTAGACACTTACTACATACCAGACACTATGCTAACCCATCAATATAATCTCATTTCATCTTCACAGAAGCTAATCTGATAGGGCCCTTTATCTCCATTTTACATATGGGAAAACAAAGATCAAGCAAACTGCTCAAGACTACATAGTTAATACATTTAAAAATATTATGAAAAGAACGAATTAGATTCATGACTCTCATGAATTGTTAAGACAAATGACCACACCAGACAGACACAGACAGACAGACAGACACACACACACACACAATGAGCAACCAATGGAACTGCGTAAGTTACTCATTCTAAAAAAAAACAGAAAAAAATCCTAGCCACTGAGATGCACACTTAACCACACCAAGGAAAATAGGTTGTTCTCCCCTCAACAGCAAAGGCTTAAGAATTGCAAGCTATGACACTTACATGTTCATCACATTTCAACATCTTGCTTTTCTTTTTCTTCTTTTTATTTTTTCCTTTGGTGGTGTTCTCTTCGGAATTTGCCCAACATTCAACACAACTATCACCATCATCCTCTTTGTCTTCACAGTGATGAACACAGGAGTCATCGCCTGCAGAAATCAATCGTCTCTGATTTATGTGCTTACATCAGCCATGTAGCAGAAATAATTGGGAAGCTTAAGCTGAACCTACCATGTTCGTCATGATTACAAATGCCTTCAGTGCAGGCAACATCTGAACCCTCTCGAGAACCTGTTTCACTCCCTTCCATGCTAGATGAATATCCACAGTCACTACCATTACAGTGTGGAGATAAGCCTGAGAATAAAGTGAGTGACAATTAACATACCAATAAATATATTAAGACAAAGAGAGAACCAACTGAGGACCACAAGAAAACTTCAAAATTGATGGCTTACTGAAAGTAGAAAGTAAATTAAATAATGAAAATATGATTAGGGATTTACAGTTTTTTGTTTCTTATCAAATACTAACAATTCAAACACCAATAACTCAAACACCATAAAGAAAAAGGAAATATTAAGTGTCTGACTAAATTATATGATATTCTTGGGGCTATAAAGCAATTCCTAAATTCTAAGTTACACCATCTCTCAAAGCTCATACATTTAAAGAAAGAAAAAATTAACTGAAGAGTTACTTGTTAAAAAGAAACTGTTTTTACTTACCTTTCTTTATTTTAGGGGACCCCAAAAGATTGCTGCTGCTAGGACAGGTACAGGATGTATTTTCATTGGTAACAATTACTTCTACACAACTATTACCATCTTCAGTGCTGCCACAGGCTTTGCAGCTGTTTTCTATGAAGTCTGTTTCCTGTAGGATCAAATATTAAGAGATGGTTTTAAAAGTTTTACCTCCATAATGGCTATACTTTAATTTCCTTAACATTAACCAATTAGATAGGAATTATGAGGTTAACAATAAAAAAAACCTATTCTCATGAAAAATTATTAATTCACTTCAAGACCACGAACCAACTAGAGCAAGTTAAGAGTTAATGGTATCAGGTAAGTCTAGGATAGCAGTTCTCAAAGTGTGGTCCGCTGGCCCTAGGGGTTCCCTAGGTCAATTGTTTTCATCATAGTACTACGATGTGATTTGCCTTTTTCACTTTGACACTTACACTGATGGTACAAAAGCAAGTGGTGGAAAAAGTTCCTGGTGCTTTAGCACAAATCAAGGCAGTGGCAACCAAAGTTACTAATAGTCACTATAGTCTTCATTTGTGAGGCACTCTCAGAAAATAGATGATTAACAGCTAGATAGAGAGAATTTCACTTAGGTCTTTGAAGCATAAAAACATTAATTTTATTAAGTATCAACTCATGAGCAGATGTCTTTTTAATACTCTATCTGACAAATGGGACGTATGCTTAAAGCACTTTTGCTGCACACCAAAGTACAATGGTTGTCTCAAGGAAGAGTAATTGTGCAACTGTTTGAGTTGCAGACTGAACTAGCTGTTTTTTTCCTAGAACATTAATTTCACTTTAAGGGAAGAATGAGAGGCAAACTATGGCTAGCCACACTTGGATATTTAAAAGACACTTGCTGAAAAATGAAGTCAAGGAAAACAATGGACAGTATTTGTTGTCAATGATATTCAAACATTCAAATTAAAATGAGAATTTTGAAAACTTGCATATATAAGTACAATGAGCTTGAAGCTTCCCAATACTTAAAGACCCTTCTAATGAGATCAGTAGTGGATTTTACGTGATTATCTAATATTATAATATAATGAAATGTCAGTATCTTGGAAGACACTTAGTGAACCAGTATCTTTCAAATAATCAAATTGTGTTACAAAATCATGCATGACTAGAACATCTATTTAAAGTGCAAGACAGACCAATGGATTTTAATTTAACAGTATGAAAAGGTCATTGACAAAGTGTCAGGTTCCACATTGCAACTAATCTTTAAGAACTACCATTTGTTGGGACGACTGGTTGGCTCAGTTGGTTAGAGCACAGTGCTCATAATACCAACGTCGCTGGTTCAATTTCCACACAGGCCAGTGAGCTGCACCCTCCACAACTAGACTGAAAACAATGACTTGACTTGGAGCTGTGATGGGTCCTGGAAAAACACACTGTTCCCCAATAAAAAAGAACTACATTTGTTGAATTGTACTGCCAAAGAAAAATATCCACAACTATCTGAAAAGGTTTATATTAAAATATTCCTCTCTTTTTCTACCATAAATATCTCTGTGAGACTTTCTTCATGTTTCAACCAAGTTAACATTAAGAAACAGACTGAATACAGAAGCAGATATAAGAATCCACCCGATTCCTTTTAAGCCAAATATTAAAAAGACTTGCTGAAGTATGAAATAATGCCACCCTTCTCACCTTTTCTTCTGAAAATAGTTATTTTTCAAAAAATGTTATTCATGTTAACATATAATGGGGTTATTATTTTTAAAAGAATTAATCATTTTAAATTTCTCCATTTTAATTTCTAACACAGTAAGTGTTGATAAGTATAATCCACATAAACAAGAGCTCATTGGGCACCTTACTTTTTAAGAGTACAAAGAGGTCCTGAGACCAAACGGTTGAAAACTGCTCTAGGCCACGCATGGAGTTCACTTTCCATATTTGGACTTTGAACTAACAACATACTAAGGTCAGGGAAAAGATAAGTATCCAACGTTGTCTTTATAAAACAAACACATGACATAAAAAAGTTTGGCTTATACAGATTATAGTAGGAAAAAAGCCAATATACAAGCTGCAGGAGCTCGTATTCTGGAAAAAGCACGGTAAAAATGCCAAAATTTAGCAAAAAGCAATACTATATATTCATGAGTCAATTTTAAAGACTATTACCTTCTCTTGGCTTACTTCCTTCTCATCTGCTGTCTGTAAGGGAGTAGGAATATCACATACACATTTATTTTTTCGTCTGTTCTTCCGTTTTTGGCGTTTCTTTTCTTGCTTGAGTTCTCTTACTCGTTCCTCCTCTGAAAATTCTTCACAAAGTTGTTCCAATCGGCTAATACCTTGCACTTTTTCCACAGTCATCTATTACAAAAACAAAGTTGAGAGTGAATATTGGTCAAAACTTTACTTGCTATGAAAATTCTCATTTGTTAATTTCAAATAATACCACACCCACAGAAACTGGTATTTCATGCTGTAATTTTGCCAGGCAGTCCCCACAAAGGATCTCAAATTTTAATACCTTAATCGATGACAGTCTTCAAATCTACTCAGGAAGTAAATATACAACTAATCCCTGCGGGAAACGTAGACTTATACACACTCCTATTCCAAACCAGCAATATTCTAATTTCTAATTTCAGAATTTTAACACAGCCAAGTAAACATTCATTTATTTCTTCACACAATGAGAAGACTTTAACCTCATTAGGTGATCTAGTTTCTGAAGACACAAATATACACAGAGAAAAGGAATAAAAAATCTGTTCAGAAAGAACTAGTACAAATCTATTCAGATTCCTCAGAACAGTGCTTAAAGTTCATGATGGGCTTCTGCAAAAAGGGTTTGTAGCTTTCATACCATTTTCAAAAGGGAATGATGAACCAGTTAAAGGGTTACAATCACGCCCTGGGATACAACAAAACATTCCCTAGCTAACCAAAATTTTATGTTCTACAGGGTATAACTGAAAAAACTGTTACCAAATCACAAGCACTAAACCCAATTAGCAGCATTATAAAGAGCCTTCAGTGTGCTTCTAAGAAGCAGTTCTTACATCATGGCATTTCCATAGCACTGACTTTACATCGCTGGACATCAGTGGGCAAACTGGGACTCATTGCAGGTTTCTAATTTTGCCACTTATTTTGAAGCTCCTTTTAACTTTTCATTAGTTGTTTCATAGCAGCATCTTGTTAAATAATCAACTTCAGTTTTCTACTCTAAGAAAGTCTAAAAAAAATCAAGGCTAGCCAAGTAACCCGACTAAAAAACCAAAAAGAAAAATCCACCAACTTCTTCTAAATCCCAGTTCCCCAGGCAACCCACCCCTACCCCCCAGAAACCACGACATTGTACCCACAGGCTGCAGCCCTCTGAGGCAAGGGCAGGCTGGTGGCTTACCTTAAGACTCAGTTCAATAGCCTAAGAAAGCGTGGGCACCAAAGCAGCCGACTGTTCTTACCTCAAAACTCTTGCGTAAAGCGTCAACACCAAGATAGAAGAGCATCTGCCATGTCTGCTCTTCTGCTCGTAGCTTCTGCCAGATTCGATGCAGTCTCTCATAAAGATGGATTCCCAGACAGGTCAGAACTTCTTCTTGAGCTATATCTATTGTCTTAGCATGCCTTTCTCTTCGCCTGTAAAAAGAATAAATCACACATAATTTCTAATAACCTTAAGCAAAACAGTAAAAGATGGATAACATTATCTGCAAGTTCAGGTTTTAAACACAATCTTCATACCTAATAACAACCTAGTAAGACGGTTATACATCCGAACTCAATTAATGTATAGATAAATACATAAGCACACATGTATAACCAATGAGAAATACACATGCAGGATGAACTCAGCCCTAATACTGGTAAAAATAAGGTAATTCAGGAACTGGCCCTAAAGAGATGGTTTTGTGGGCATAGAGAAGTCACATATAAGTGTCCAGTTCATAGAGGCATGACAGTTCCTTTCATTTTCCAATTATAGCAAACGCCTATTTGTTTTTTTGTTTCCTTTTTTTTGAGGGGGAATAAAGGCAATGCCAAAGTGATTCAATCAGGAGCAAAAGCCCTCTGGGCCAGTCTTTAGTAGAAGTGTTCATACATAGAACTTCAGTGATCAGTGATCTAAAAGAAGTCTTTGTATTCTAAATGCCTCGCAGAATGCAGGCACTCAAATGAAAGTTGGTCCACAAAACAGAGGGAAATGGGTTCAGTTTATTCTATAACAACTTTTTCTGATTTTATTTTCACAACAAAACCAGAGATAAAATTTTAGATTCCTATGTAATTTCATAATAATATACACAGTTCATGAATTACATTCAATAAAGTATTCTTAACCCCCTGCTGCTAAGGCATCACTCCTATGCAAAAACCATCATTATGAACAAAATTTAAACATGGAAATGCATGGATGGAGGGGGGAAAAAAATCCCTTCTAATCATTTTCAAATGAAAATGATAATCTATAATAATGAAAGCCAAAAAAAGCCTGCCTACTTCAAGCAACAAGGAGCAGAGAGGTCTGAACCAAACACCACAGAACACTTTCTCCCTATTTTTACTTAAGTCAACTAAGAAATGTGTATTTTAAAGAAAACAAAATCTTTACAGGCATACTTTAATTTATACATAAATCATAGGTACTGAGGCAGAAGGTGATGGAAATAAACTTTCAGTAATAAAATGAAGCAAAGCGCTAGATAGCCCGTTCTAGCAAATTACATACTCATACCCTCCTGCGAACTCTGGCTCAGCACGACCCAACAGATGCGCAATGAAGTCTGTTTCACAGCAAACGTGTATGTGTCGTTCATGTGGACAGCACCGCAAGCCTTCATAAAGTGCAGCACAGTATCCCTTCTCTTTGCTGCAATCAAGTTCACCAATAAGGATATTGTATGCTCGGAGGACTTTATTTTTGCAATCAGTGCAAAACCTGTTGAAAAGATCAAAATTAAGAACCGGCTGTGTAATTATTTCATGAGGCATATCACAGTGTGCTAGATGACACTCCCCTCCCCCTACAGCATTAAAACAAAGCCTCCATACACTATGAAAAACATACACAAAGAAAAACATACACATGTAAGGTAAACACAAACTTAGGGATTACATGAGTATAGCTAGATCTCCATTTGCAAATGATTTTTAAACTAGAGAAGCACAGGGGCCTAAAAGAATGAGGCAGATACGTACTTGTTAGTTCATAAAATACATGCCAAGAAAATATTAGTTGCCAAGGACTAGCATATCTCCAATTCAAAAGCTATTTGTACAGGTGAGAAATAAAACAACAGAGGCTACAAACCAATGATTTGTAGGATCACTTTCCTTCAGCCTCTGAAAATAGTTGGCATCGTCAGCCAGTAAACTTTGATTCAAATTTTTACATTTTATGTTACCACTAGTTAAGCACAGGGTGGGGGGTAGGGGCGCAACAAAGGGAGTGGGAAAGTGGTACATGTATTCTTAGTTTACTGGTAGCTTCCAAAATGTCACATTCTTTCTTCCAAAAGAATGCATGTTTCTCAATACACAGTCATAACATAGACAACATATACATCTAGATGTGGTTTAAACTTAAGTGGCAAAAGTGTAGTAGAGCATGAAAATTGTAGAGGATGACAAAATTTTAAGAAACCAAACATTCTTCAACCAGAAAGAAAAAAACAATAGAAGCCTGGTTTCTTTATTTTCTAATTCCTGGAACTAGGAAAAACTTTGTCTGGTGAAAAAGCCAGGCTTATAATATTAATAACTACTTCTCTCAGACGATCAGCTATGTTAGAACAAGGAAATTTTGATCTCTTTGATTCAAATTCATCTCCCTAGGTGAGCGCATCTATGCCCATGTTTTCAGCCAACATGTCTCTTGACGCCACAGCCTTTGCCTAAGGGCCAGACCCATACTGAAAAATGGGGGCCATCATAGGTCCATGAGGCAGCAAGTTAAACTCACTGTCCAAAACGAAGGGCAACACTGTTCCTTCCCTATGTTCCCCTCCACCCATGTTTAAGAACACTACCATTCACACAGTTACCCAGGCTGGAAACCTCAGTTAATTCGAACTCCTTAGGTCCCTTATTTAGGGCAGAGCCGACTGGTATTAATTCTTTCTTACATCTCTCGTAGGTTCTTTCTTTTCAATTCTCTCTGTTCTGTTTTAAATTGCTTAGTTTTTTTAAAAGCTTCTTAATTGGCTTCCTTGTTTCCACTCTTCCTAGCTTTAATGCATCTCTCATACCAAAATAAATTGTTTTAAACAAATCTGATTATCTCACTCTCAGCTTTAAAACCTTCCTCACTGTCTACACATAAAGTTGAAACTCCTTAAGGCCTTCAGTGACTTACTCTCTTACCTACCTACTACCGCCAGCCTTATTTCCCAAGACATATTAGTTTGATAAACTCATCTTTCTGCCCCAATAGCAGGTAACTGTGTTTCTTGAAATTAATATGTTAAAATAGAGATTCTAAGTCCATTTGGTAAACAGAGGCGATAATGTTAACAATTGAAATAATTGTTTCACTAATGCTTCAAAAGTACATGCAGAAATATACAAAAATTAACTCAAAATGGGTTAAAGACCTAAACATTAAGACACGAAACTGTAAAACTCCTGGAAGAAAACGTAGAGGAAAAATTTCTTTGAAAGAGGTGATAATTTCTTAGATATGACCTCAAAAGCACAGGGAACAGAAGCAAAAATAGACAAACCAGATATTAAACTTAAAAACTTCTGTGTAGCAAAGGAAACAACACAGTGAAAGACAACCAAAGGAATATTTGCAAACCATATAATGGATAAAGGATTAATATCCAGAATACATAAAGAACTCCTACAACTCAGTAACAACAACAAAAATCCAATTGAAAAATGGGCAAAGAACGTGAGTGAGTAGACGTCTCTCCAAAGTCTAACAAAAAGCTAACAAGCATATGAACAAAGATACTCAATACCACTCATCATCAGGCAACTGCAAATCAAAACCATGCAATGTCACCTCATACCCATTAGTATGGACACTGTCAAAAAAATTAGCATATAAAAAGTGTTGGCAAGGATGCAGAGAAATAAAAACCCTTGTGCACTGTTGGTATTATAAAACGGTGCTGCCAGTATGGCAAACAGTATGGCATTTCCTCAAAAAATTAAAAATAGAACTAATATATGGATCGAGCAATCCCACTTCTGGTTGTATACCCAAAAGAACTGAAGACAGGCTCTCAAAGAGGTATTTGCACACTCATGTTCATTGCAGCATTTTTCACAATAGTCAAGATGTGGAAGCAACTTAAATGTCCATTGACAAGTGAATGTGGTACATACATATAATGGAATATTAATCAGTCTTAAGAAACAAGGAAATTCTGTCACATACTACATGGATAAACTTTAGGGACATTACATTAAGGGAAATACACCAATCACAAAAAGGTAAATACTGCACAATTCCACCTATGTGAGCTATCTACAGTAACGGAACTCATAAAAATAGAAAATAGAATGGTAGTTGCCAGAGAATGGGGGCCAAGGGTAAAAGGGGAGTTGTTATTCAATAGGTGGAGTTTTAGTCAGGCAAGATGAAAAAATTCCAGCAATCTGTTTCATAACAATTTACATATAGTTAACACTACTGTAATGTACATTTAAAAACTGTTGAGGATAAATTTATATTATGTGGAGGGTTTTTTTTAACAATTTTTTAAAAAAGTCTTTCCCTTGGGGGGAGAAATGGACATGGACACAGAAATAACAACTACTTCCACATTTTCAAGTTATAAATAGTTAAGTTTATATTTTCTGGTAAATAAATGGTTAAATGTCATACAGTACCAATAATAAAACTCAAAATATTTTCCCCATATTTTACTGCTTTAAATCCTCAGACTAGTTTAACTGTAGATAATCATAAGTAACGTAAATATAAGTAAACAGCAATGTTTAAATATATGAAAGCTGTTAAGAATGAAAGTGATTTTTCCTGTTTTCAAAAGTAACCTTGTACATAAATTTAAAAAACATTTTTTAAGGCAGAGGTTTCACAGTTTCCCAAGACCTCATTACTAACACAGTCATGAAATACCATAATACTTAACTGGCTAGTGTTGGCAAGTTTTTATTATAAAGTGCTCAGAAAACTCCACTAACTAAAGTGAGAAGTGCCAAAAAGGTACATTTAGACATTTAGAAATCATTTTCAATGGACTATACCTCAAAAACTCAAACTGTACCTAAAACAAGAATAACAAGGAGTTATAAATCTGGCATGTAAACATTCACTAATGTGTTTATACTATGTGCCGATACTGTTCTAAGTAAGCCATACTATGTATCATCAATCCCCACAACAAATTAATCCTATAGTAAGTCCTATAAAATCAGTACTATCATTTTGTCTTAAAAAAACGTTGAGGCACAGAAAAGTAACATATACAAAGTTATAATCAGTAGAATCTAGATTTAATGCAATCTCTCTTACTCTTAATTGTACTTCTCCCCACCCTTAAGATATTTATAAAGTAGATTCCACCTTCTTATAAATAATATAAAATATTGCCCCCAAAACACAGAAAATATCTACAACCATTACGGAAAACTCCAAAACATCAGCTCTGGGAACTAGTAATTTATCACTCAAAAATGCTCTTTTGGATGGACCAATTCTGTGGACTGTAAGGATCAATTCATACTGAAAGAAGAAGGAATCCATAATGGACCTATACCTTTATATATGTATCACATCTATATAATCCCCCTCTAAAACTCCAAATAATTGATATAATCTCGAGTATCATCAACCAAAAAAGCAAATTAACGAAGTTTGTAACTGAAAAAAGAAAAACACCTAATAAACTTAGTATGCAGATTAAGTCGTTAATTCATTGCAATATAAATACCAATCTTAATGCCAGTTTTTATCATTCACATGTTTTCTAGAAGTGTCCCCAAAGTAATTGTATATATTTGTCCCAAGGTCAAACACATAACCACAAACCCAACATGTGACAAATTTATATTGAAACAATACAACTCCCCCCAAGAACGCCATCTCTAGATGGTTCCCTTACCAGTTTCCTTTCCTACTGCACTCTCCCTCCCTACGAATTTCCAAATGTTAATGACAATTAGAAAATTCCTTTGTAAAGTAGTATTCTAAAAAGAAAAATCTGAAGTTACTTTTATAGCACATGAAGCACACCAATTCCAACACTATTTTTAGGTCTTGACAAATAATTACAGAAGAAATAATTCAAAATATAACTAAATGAAAGCTACTAATTTAACTTTAATTTTGAAAATGACATCATAAAATGCTTCTATCACAAAAACAAGGAGTACTAGAGTTTCCAAAGTGATTAAGTACACTTTACTTGATTCCATCATTCTGTGTTTCTGGAAAGGCTGCCCTGGAACCAACAGGTAAAGATTACAAAAAGAGGAGATGCTGGCTCAACACAAGAAGGCGAATACTGAGTCGTCCCACAAGGGAACTGCCTGCCCTAACAATAAGCTCCACCCAGTGCCAGGTATTAATGGAAAGGCCGGAGTACTATTATACAAAGGTCAGTCTGGATGACAGATGGCTATAGCACCTTTCAACTACACCATGATGAGCTTTACACTTACCTGTGTTTTCGCAGATAGGTTTCTAGTGTTTCTAAAAGACAACTAGAGTCAATTAAAACTACTTCATCCCTGCATTCTTGGGACATTAGTTCCCACACGTCCATCCAACAACCTCTGCAGAAGGAAACAAATATTAGTGAGAAGGAGAAATACAGAAGGGTAAAAACATTGAAAAAAGCAAAGGAAAAGGATTGCTTGATTTTACCTTGCTGTTCCCTGGAAAGGTCCATAATGGAAAATGATCCTACACTTGCTGTCCTTCCTGTGGTCTTCACTACTTCTCTTATCTGTACTTAACTTCTCTGAACTGACACTGCTACTGCTCCCTTCACTGTAGTACAGTATAGCACAAAGCTTAGTGACACTGAGATAATCTGAAGAAATAATTTCTATAGTCTCTATTAAGATCATGAACTCTTTAATACATTAAGATATTAGTAGGATAAGTTTGCAAATTTATATATAATTACACATGCGTTTTAACCATATTAAAATGTTATTTAAACATGTGCTCATATCTTTATATAAAAACTTCTGCTCAACTATTAAGTTTACCTGATATAATTTAACAACATTTAGATTTATCAAGATAGCAATTAGTTAATGTACTAAGCATTTTATGAGCAAATCTACGTAGAATGTTTTCAAGTCAAAAGGGCTGAGTAAAATTATATTTCCACCTATAAACATGGATCAATATTCTACAAATTGAAAATTATTAACATGTTTTGATCTCCTCAATGTGATTTTATAGCTAGTCCATGACAACAAAACTCTTATCTACCTTCCCATTTACAAGTAGTTGGGAAAGCCACAGATTAACCTAATTATAAGTAAATTTTTATATTTACTAAAATAAAAACAGCAACTAAGATGAACATTTTACACAGCGTAAGTTACTAAGTAATAAGTACTATACAAATAATTTTTTAAAAACTTCCCAGTCTTTCCCTCCCCTCCCCCCCACCGAGTTCAATGTGGTGCTGGTCATGCCTTTTCCTCTGTTGCAGATGTGCATTCCAAGAGCAATGTGTCTACATTCCATTCAGTGATAGTCTTCTTGATCTTTCATGATTCTGAGCAACTGGCTCCTGCCTGTTCTCCTGTAGGTCACAGTACAATCCTAGAGACTCATTACCTTAGTTGCTAGAGGTGGAGAAACCTCTGAATCTTGACTTACTCTATATAGCTAAATAGGTGTTTCTCACCCCCCTGCCCACCGTATAAGGTCATGTGTACAATTCAGCTCCCTACTCCCCCACAGAAGTGCTCACACCATGGTTAAGTGCTCCTTATTTTTGAAACAAAACCTCAACTCCTGCTCTGCCTTCCATGTTACATCCTTCCATTCTCAGCTCCCATGTTTCCTCTTGTTCTAAATATGCTTCACACCTGAAACTAATTTAAAAAAATATGCTTGAGTGATCCATAACCTCCTAAAGCTGAATAACTCTCAATCTCCTAAAGCTGAACTCTCAAATTCAAGTTCTCATAGTTAAGGAAAAGTTCATGAAATCAGATCTGGGGAATGATCATTCTATCATCAGGATATGAAAGTGTTATTCTAAAAACAGCTTTTATAAAAAATTCTACAGCTCAAATCAAAATTTTATCCATAATCTCTCTAGACCGAATGTCTTTATATCACATTCAAGATGAAGCTTTCTGAAAAAGAAGTCTTACCACTTGTTTTACTTTCTCATACTTTGCACTCACAGCTTAATCCATTACAGCCTTACACTGCATTCACTTTTCTACCCACACTGATCTGGATTCAGCTTGCACTCAACCACGCCAGCTAAAGATCACCAATGATCTCAGTGTTGTTAAAGCCAATGGACACTTTTAGGTCCTTGATGACTCAGCAGCACTCAACACAGATAAACAGACCCTCCTGAAACACTCTTTTCCTTGGCTTCCTTCTAACTCTCTGGCTGCTCTTTCTCAGGTTTTTTTTACCGCCTTCTTTTCTACCATTACAATGAATTCCTCATCATTCTTCTCTCCTACTCTACTCTTTCTCTTGGTGATCTTCTCATTCTCTCAGGTAATCGTCAATCATCAGCTACAGGCCTATAACTCTGGCCTAGACCTTTCTTTTCGATCTCAAACTTATTCCCAGACAAAACCCTGGCTTTATTTGCATGGATATGAGAATACTCTCAGGAAGGCTGAACTGGATTAATGTAATTGATTAGGCTGAAACCTAATCAATTATATTATACTTTCCCTGGAGAAAGTTTAAACAGAAAAATGAGGGAACAGTGAAAATATATAAAATGGAGAATCACAGTAGCATACAATGGCAGTGACCATCCGAAGTGGAGGAAAGGAGTCTTGGCTAAGCAGACTGTATTTCCTGGCCTGCTCTTCACATGGCATGTGGAGATTACTGAAACTACCTTCGGAGACATTCCTTAAGATTAACTAACTCCATTCATACTGTTCCACAACTCAGCAAACCACCTGCTAAAACACCTGCCATCCCATGTGGTGGAGCTGCAGTTGAAGGGGAAAGTGTGAAGTCTGTGGAGGTTTGTTTTTTGTTTTTAAGTTGAAAGATAGGGAAACATAGCTGCATGTCAATTTAACAAAAGTAGGTAACTGATGACCCAAAGTCATTGAGAGCATGAAGTAAGAGAGAATCCAGAGCAAAAGTGGAAAGACTGGTCTTTGAAGGAAAGTGGCAAGGAGCACAGGTGTATAAGATGTTGGGAGTATCTGTTGCTTTTTAGTTCCTCAAAGAAGAATATGCACAACAAAAAAACCAGAAGGCAGGCTTATTATTATATCACACTACCATGGCTTTCGCCAATAGGTTGTTCGGGAAAGGCTGTTGTCTAATGAGAAAATCAGCCTGAAATCTGTATTCAAAGTCAGGAATTCTCTAGATTTGCACATCAGGTATGTGAAAAATTATCCTTAGATAAGCACTTTAGGTTGTGCAGAGCTTTATTGGTTCAGAGTACTCTCACATTCAGATATGTAATGTGTGGGTCTCGTTTGGCTCCTGATTTTAACAAATAATGTAAAAAGACACTTTTTGAGACAGTTGGGGAAATCTGAATAGGAACTGGGTATTAAGATTATTATAGTTAATTTTGTTAGGTGTTAAAATGGCACTGTCATTATGAAAGAAAATGTCTACATACTTAGAGATATGTGTGGAAACATGTAGGAGTAAAACAACATGCCTGAATCTTGCTATAAAATATTACAGCAAAGAAAAAGGTGGATAAACTAAAGAAATATGGCAAATCTTGATAACTACTACTGAATCTGCATGAAGGCATTTGGGTGAAGGGGGATCCTTGCATAGTCTTTCTATTTTTCTATGTGTTTGCCAGTTTTCATAATAAAGTTAAAAAATATTTTTGTTCCTGACTATAGAAAACATAAGAACAACCTTGTTAATAGATTATTAACATACAACCACTTGATCATCAGGACTTTATCAGGGAGGAACATGTCTATACAACAATGGTGTCAACACTATTAATGAGATATTCAAAACTAACTTTTAAAATTAATTCAGAAATATAGTTTTACATCATCCCTTTCACTCCAAAACAAAAGTTACTTCTTAGAAACCCCTTTCAAGTTCATGGCTTCTCCTTACCACCCACAACCCCAAGCAATTTTGTAGAGGGCAACTGTGACATAGTGCTGGGAGATGGGGGCCAAAGCAGCCTTGGGCATTGTAGAAACGGAACCAAGAAAACTGCACATTAGTTACATAAACACTGCGATAACTGGTTCAAGCCTTTTTCTAATCTTTGATAAATTATTAGGGAGACCTAGAGAAAGAAAGACAAGAAAAATAATTTATATATTACCGTGTTTCCCCAAAACTAAGACCTAGCCAGACCACGAGCTCTAATGCGTCTTTTGGAGCAAAAATTAATATAAGACCCAGTCTTATTTTACTATAAGACCAAGTCGAATAGAACATGATATGATGTATGAGATAATATAATATATCACGCATAATAAATATAGTAAATGTAATGTAATGTAATATAATACAATATAATACCAGGTCTTATATTAATTTTTGCTCTGAAAGACGCATTAGAGCTGATGGGCCGGCTAGGTCTTATTTTCGGGGAAACATGGTATGACTGTTATATACACCAAAGAATGATATAACTAGTTTGAAAAACTTAATATTGGCTATATAAATTTCCATGAAGATCTCCACCTCTTTCCTCTGAAACATATTTTATATAAGGGGGGAAAAAAAAAAACTTTAAAAAAAAATTAAACCTATATTGTGAGCCTGTATGTATCAGAAAGGCCTATAGAGATAGGATCATATTTATTTTGACCTTTGTTATAATGTAATCAATTAATGAAATAAAAGCAGCAGTGGTTTTTTTTTTACTAAATATTATCAACATTTACAATCTTAACAATGACAAAGCATCCTGATATTCAATTCTACTTACCCCAAAGGTTTTGGTTTATGCGTATCTAAGGAGTGCAACTGACATCTCTTGTTCTTTTTACTTTTTGGAATAGCATCTATCATGTCATTTAGTTTGGACCTAATTAAAAATAAACCATTAAAGGTTTGATTAATATTCATTTTTCTTTAAAATTTTCAAAATATCTGTTTACTGTCTTTTACTGAGAAGCATATTTAAAGTATTACAGACACATCACTTACTTTGAAAATTTCTCCTCAAATTCTAACCCAAAAGAGTCTACACTTGGTACACTTGTCTTTCCATTTCATTCTGAGTCTGTTAAAACATTGAGAAAGACCTGCTCTATTCAAAGTACCCTTTCCCCTATACTGCATGTCTCATTCATCCCTGTTCCTGCACTTTATCTAGCAGTGTGCCTGGCACCCAAATATTTTATGACTGATTGCTACCAGACTCTCAGCCACCTTCTCTTGTCCAAACATTACCTAAATACACACTATCCTTGATGAAGTGCCATCAACAGAAATTTTATGCAAATATAGAAATAAATACAGCTCATATCCACACCCTATATCCAACTAATCAGCAAAGCCTATAAACTCTTAACTTTTAAATATATCCAGAACGAAATCACTTCTCATCACCTCCACCATTACCACCCTTGTCCAAATTGCCTCTCTAGCTGAGACAACTGCAACAGCAGGCTTCCCAAATGGTCGCCTTGCTTCCACCCTTTGCCTTTACATTCTAAGGCTTCACTTAGCAGCTGAGGTGATCTTTTGACTAGAAAATCATTGTTATTTCTCTGTTCAAAACCCCTCCAAAGCTTTTCTCAGGCAGAGTAAAAATCTGAAGTCTCTACCACTCTAAATAGGAAAGCCCACGGTTTGGTATTTGGACCTAGACTCACTCTGTGGTGATCATATCTCACCTCATGGGTTTAAACTGTGTGTGTGGGTGTTTGTGTGTGCATGTACTATATATTTTTATATAAAATACATATATGTGTATAAATACTATATATATGCTAATGACACAAATTTACATCTCTAGGCCAGACCTCTCTGAACTCTATTTGGATGTCCAGTTGGAATCTAAAACTTAATACATCCACAGGTGAGCTCTGCAAAATTGCTCCTCCCAGTCTTACCCATCTCAATAAATGGAAACTATTTGTCCTATTCTTTAGACCCCAAATCTGAGAATCGTCCTTGATACCCTACTCTACCTCCAATCAATCCAACAATCCTGTTGGCTCATTCTTCAAAATATATCCAGGATCTAACTATTTCTCCCCTGTGGCCTCCATACTGTTATCTCTTGCATGGATTACTAAACAGCCTCTTGATTCTCTGCCCTTCCACTATCCATTTAGTCTCAACACAGAGGTCTAAATAAGCCAAACTTCACGTCAGACCATGTCACTTCTCTGCTCAAAACCCTCCCAAATCTTCCCATTTCATAATGTAAAAAAAGAACCAAAAAAAAAACACAGACCTCGGGATGGCACTGAAAATAAGACCTAGCCGGACAATCAGCTCTAATGCGTCTTTTGGAGCAAAAATTAATATAAGACCCGGTCTTATTTCACTATAAGACAGGGTATAAGTATAATGTAATATAACATAATACAATATAACATAATATAATACCAGGTCTAATACCAGGTCTTATATTAATTTTTGCTCCAAAAGACGCATTAGGGATGATTGTCTGGCTAGGTCTTATTTTCGGGGAAACAGGGTATACAATTGGGCCTTTTATTACTCCTCTGACCTCATTTATCATTACTGTTCCTTTCATTCATCTGGCTCGAGCCACAATGACTTCCTTGCTGTACTTCAAACATGCCAGGAAAACTCCAACCTTTGAACCTTATACTTGCTGCTCTCTGTGCTTTTCTCCAGATAATCTACTTAATTCACTCACTTACTTCATTCAAGTCTATAATCACTGTCATTTTATCAGAGGCCTTCCCTGACCATCCTCCATATTAATTCTACCCACTCGTTCTCTATCTTCCTTACTAGTTTTTCTTTGTAAATTATCATACCTAACAAATTATATACGTATTTGCTTACTGTCTGCCCCTCTCCACATAAAAACAGATATTTTATAGCTACTGGCACAGAGAAGTTACTCAATAAAATTGTTGAATTTGGGCTCAAGCTTTGCCCCAACCAAATTTAGGGAAAAAAGCTACCACTGAACCAAGTTTAAAAATTTAACAACGTCATTTTATCCTAATTGATTATACTTACCCATGTACATAAAATAATGTATAAAGCTTCTTTGCATCAGTCATGCAGCTTCGAGTTACAGATAGGACGCCCTTCGGCCCAACTGTCAGGGGTTCAAGGGCAGGATTTCCAGACTCTACAAGTTGGGAAAAGAGGCGCTCCACACTGCGACGACAACCAACACATGGTACAAGCTGAGACAGTGCACTCAAGACTTCACGTGATGTCACCACCATGGCAATACTTAGATCTTGCTGCTTAAGCATACTATGTCGCTGAGAGAAAGAGGGAAAGAAAAATGAAGAAGAGTCCTTGAGAAATACATCAAATTACTCTTTCACTACTACATCTGGTTGCTATCGTTGTGCATTAAGTGCAATCTAGGCAGGGTTTGCCATCTCTCTCTGCAACTGAGTCAGAAAGGCAAGATGGTCGACCTCGTCCATGCTGCCCTGACTTTGCTCCACAAACCCCCTGGTCTAGAATCTAGGGTATAGAAAACTCTGCTTAGGATGTCAGGGGTAAGCAGTATGTGGCCCAGCATAGAAAAAAGAATCCCTGCATCCAGAAATTTAGCACTTGTTCAGTGAGTATTAAGCTTAGTACTCTCGCTTAAAATTAAAAATAAAAGGAAAGAAAGAAAAGAAAAAAGAATAGACACAACGCAGCTTTACCACGTCTTCTTCTCAACTTTCAACAACACACTATGTTTAGCTACAGGAGTCAAGTTAGGATGGTGATCATGTAGAGCAGCAATTCTCCACGTGTAGTATGGACAGGTGTGATATGGATCAGTGGGAGAGAACAAGGCCAATGTCACCTACATAGGAGCCTGCAGTGAGTAACTAATAGGCTGGTGCATATGAATGTTCTTATCTGTTGGTTATGACAAGGTAGAAAAATGACTTGAGAACCACAGCAGTAGGGAAATGGGCAAAAAAACTCTAGTAACTAACTTCTACCTGGATGGAGTTATAGTTACACTACAAGTTAACACTTCCAGTTTTACTAAAAAGATGGGAAAGTAAAATAACTCCTAAGAAGGATTTTTCTCACATTTACCATTAACCGTTCATTCAAAACTTCTCCAAAAGTAGAAACAGAATATTGAAGTAAAGTAACAATTTATCTTCCATTATCTTGATTATAGACAGTGTACTTATAAAGTACCATATTGCTTAAGAATTAAATAAAAATCAGAAAGTTCACAATACAGGATTACTTTTTATTTTTACTTGAATAAAACAATTACCACAGGAAAAAACCAACGAGTTCTCAATGAAAAGTTGTATACCTTACCTTTTTAAAACAAGAAAGATGACCTGGTAAAAATTAAAGCCTTACAGACACGTAAAATGGTAACACACCACCACCAAATCTCTTTCACATGACAGGTACATAAATATATTCACTGTAGCAATAGTAAAAGAAAGCAATTTCAGTGCAGTCTTAAGACCTAGAGAGCCCTAGGTAAAACAAAATTAATTCTTAATGGCTAAAATTTTAAATGACTGTTTAAAACACACAGACAGACAGACACACACACACACACACACACATTTAAAATATTGAATTTTAAAACTATTACCTGAATGAACTGCTTTAGTTGTGTGCCATTATTTTGATGCCCATCGAGATTCAACACATTGTCAGGAAATTCCATGACCATCTTAATATGCAAAAGAATAAAAATCAATTATTTTATCTTCTTCAAATACATGATACAGGCTATTTTATAAACTCCTAGGACAGAAATATACCCCCCAAACCAGATCTCCACCACCTGTCATCCTGACCCCTGCCAAAAAAAGTTTTAAAAGAATCCAAGTTATATAGGTTTCTAAAGCCAGAAACAGTGTAGTCATTAGGAGCAAGAACACTGAAGTCAGGCAGAGACGAGTTCAAATCCCAGCTCTGCCACTTACAATCTATGTCATAACTCTGGGTGAGTTACTTAACCTGTCTGATTTTCAGCTTCCTCATTTGTAAAATGAGATTATGTACTAATTTTTATTATCGTTCACAGAGTGGATTGTGAGAATTAAAGTATATTTAAAAGTGTTTCTTGCATGGGGCAATAATAGCATTTAATAAGTGAAATAACATATTTTATGTTAAATACCCTGACATATTTAGTTATTCTCCTTAACTATGGAATATAGTAAATCTTATAATGTAAATGACCACAAATACACACATATCATGTACATATAAAAAGTACTCAGAACGGTATCTGGCACATAGTAAATGTTTGCTCTAATTATGAACATAAAAGATACACTGAGATATTCAATTATCGAAATTCACTACAAGAGTAAGAATATGAAAAAGTTTAAGGATGTTTCAGGATGTCGGATAATGGGGAATTAGTAATCAGCACATTTCACTGTTCTGTGACACAACTGATATTAAAAACTACCATAGTTATGTACCACTAGGAAAAAGCCATTGTAACTAGAATGTTACCAAATGCAAGAACCAACACAATTTCAGACACATTAAGAATATGAAAATAAAGTCTGCCTTCAAAACAATGAAATGAAGTAACACATTTATATCTTAACATTGTCAAAGGTAGCAAACATACTGTACTAGAACAAACTTCTATTTCCAGATGAACATGACAAGGGCCACAAACTCCTACACACCCAAAGAGTGAAGTCAGGATAAAGATACCCAATTGAGGCAAAAACAAACACTAAAAAAACCTCACCCAGTTGAATGTGATCTTAAAAAGATTCCTCCTTCACCAACCAGAACCACAAAGACCTGCTTCTTTAATGAAGGTGACCATTCTTTTCCCTCCACATTAGAAATGAGAGCCTTAAAAGATGCTTGTTCTAACAATAAACTAAGGACTGAACAACTAAGGCAAGTGTAAGCAATTAAGACATTTTCTTGATTTGATAAGACGAAAACACTGGCTATGTGAGGCAGAGAAACGAGGCAGATGCTAAGGATGGACAGTGATGCACACACAGACCCAACAATCCAGAGGACTCAGTGTATTTCACAGAACCAAAACTGCATGTACAGTATGATTCAAATGTTTGTATGTGTATATTTTCTTTCAGAAAAGGAAAATACATATTAGAAGTTGTTATCTCTGGGCAGCGAAAAGATAGATGACTTTTTTCTTTATGTGTTCCTTTCTTTCCCAAATTTATTACAATGCATACATACTACTCATTATCAGGGGGAAAAGTTAGTGTCCTTTGCTTCCAATTCTATATACATTATACCATGTTCAGAGACATGCTTTCATCTCAGTAATTTTTACTGTTCTGGAAGTTTCTTCTTCCATACTTATAGGCTATATGTCCAAATCTCACAGTTTCAAGAATAAATTGTCCAATTTTCAGATTTGTCAATTTCTCTCTAGTTTTCCCTCTCCTAGTCTTCTTATTAATATCTCCAAAGAGTGGTGGTAGTAACAACAAAGATATTTAATGTAGCTTCATGTCTACGAGGCATTGTTCTAAGCAGTTTCATATATTAACTCTACCAATAGTACGAAGTAAAACTAGCTACTAGCCCACTTTAATAATTTAGCTCTAAATAAACTGGTGAGAATGACTGAAATAAGTGGGCAAAATATCTAATGATCCATATTGCCCATAAAATGTAGCATATTTAACAGAATCTACTGAAAATTTTTTAAAAACATTTAATAATCTTGGTATTATAAATACTGGCTAATGAAAACTGATGAATAAAAATAGTTAATAGTACAATTAACTCACATTATGTTTTCTGGAATCACCACGTGGTTTAAAACACACACAAAAAATTTAACTGTCAAGTCATAAAAAAGGTGTAAGATAAACTTTCAAAGCCATGTAACTCAGTAGAACATTGCAAGTCACTCCAAATCTACCATTTAAGCAACTAACACCTATATTTGTATTTTCACTTGCTATACACCACTTCACCACATTAGCAATTGCCACCATTAAAAAAAAAATTAAGACAATTACCCATACTATTTTAAGATCAAAGCTGTTAAGGTCTCTCTTATCTGGTTCACAAGTGAAATCCTAAATTCTGACTCTGTATAAGTGAATTACTATTTGAACAACTATGTTTTATTGTTTTAATAATTACAGCAGATTACTGTATTGAGACCTGCTAGCTGACCTTTAAAATATATATATAATTTAGTGAATAATACATTGCAGATCACTTCAGTTTCACCTAACTAGTATAAACGTCAAGATCAGATCCATTACTGTGTCTTTCCTGGACTTCACTGGCTTGGATAATACTAAATTTTCTCTCGTACTTTTCTCTCTGTGAAACATTCTGGTTAGAAACTGCATTCACACTAAATTCCTCTGTCCTTGCCTTTTCTGGCCAACCACTATAAGCTTAACAATGAGAGATGACAATAAGGAAAAGGGGAAAAAGAAGACAAAGAGGGTACTAGCGCTATTTTTTCTCCATTCTTTAAAACCACTTCCTTGACTTAATCTTCAGATTCTAGGTTACCAAAGGAAAACAGTCATGTAAAGTATTTCAGGTGTGGTTTCACAGAGGAATCATTAGTGTTTGGCTTCATGAGGAGGTTGCCTATCCCTACCTAGCCAAAAATAGAACGAGTCATTGTCCTGCAATTATTGCTTCATAAAGTTTATTGAATCCATTACCCACTTTCACTCTTAAGTATCTGTCCTGGTTTCTCCTGACCACAATCTGTTTTTTAGAGCCTTCTCATAAGCTGTAACCAACAATATTAAGTTTGCATTTATTAAAACAAATTACAAAATAACAAATACAATAACTTTTTGTTCTTTACTTCTTCATTCTCACAGCTATTTGTAACATCTATTACCTTTGGTAAAATTATTTGAGAGTTCAAAGGAAACATTAAAAACTAAACTTTTAACAAATGCTAAACACCTAATCCCGAAGTGGACATGCTACCATTTATTACCTTTTTCAAAGTCTCAGTTAAAAACCATTATCAGAGTTTCTAGTCCATTTACATTGGTTTGAATTAAAAGGGTAAACTGTGTTCCAGAAATACTGTAGCAATTTGACAGTATGTATCAAGAACTTTATAAAAGGTTCTTATCCTTCGATCCAGTAATTCTATTTCCAAAGCCTAAGGGGAAAACAAATTGTAACGCAAAGATTTATGCATTATTTATATTCTTATAGCATTGTATTTAGAGCAAAAACTAGAACCTCCTCTATATGCAACAAAGAATGATTAAATTATGGAATGTTGCACAACAAAGTATTACATGACCATTAAAGCTGTTTAAAAATGACAAGAGAAAATGTTCTCAATATTACATTTAGTGAAAATAAGCAAGATATGAAATGTAGAGAATACATTTCAATTCTGCATCTAAGTGTGTGTCTGTAGGTGGAATTATACCAAATGCTGCTAGTATATCCTTGGTTATCTCTGTGAAGCAAGAGTAAGAATAATTCTTTGTTTTGTGGTTATCTTTCAAGATTATTCTATAAGGATTATATAGTTTCACTCTATTCCTTTTTTTAAAAAGAACTGTTCACTTATAAATTGTAATTCTTCAAAGATGTCTCTAAAATAAAATCTGTTTTCTGTCCATCTGCTATTTTACAATTCTAATAACACCCAAAAGCATTATGGCCACACAGCATGCCACTTTCCTAAACCTTCTACCACCTTACTTATTTGGCATGTTCTTAAATACACCTATATCGATCGGCATTATACTCAAGTATTCAAACCCATGAAACTACCACATGAGTTTCTTAAATGTGGATACAACATACCACATAAAAGAAGAGTCTACATACAAGCTTCTTAATTTCATTTTACAAATACAATTTAAAATCTCCAGTTTAAGGCTAGAGGTTTCAGCTTCTATTACTAAAATAATAAACATTTGTAATTGATTGTAAACTTTTTAACTAGACTTAACATCTAGGTGCTACCAAGATTCTAAGACTACTGGAAATAAAGATAACACAATGTTTCCTTCACGCATTACCTATGGGCCCTAGAATAAATACCAAACCAAATAGTAACTTCCACGATACACTACTATTAATGGACCACTGAAGAACACAAACCTCTGCTCTTCCATCCCTCTTCCCCAACAGGTATTTGCTCTGCATTCTTCAAGTAGTATTTGGTAGAATGGCTCTGAAAGAAACTTGTTTCCCTAAGTCTAATGCACTCTTGACAAGAATTTTCACTAAGCAGCATTCAATGACTATGCAAAAGTTCCAAGTAAAGCAATAAATGGCCTCACTCATTCCCTAGTGATGAAACCCGTGCAAAGAAAAACTGCACCTTTTCCTAAATAAAATGCTCTTTTGAGAGAGATTAATTAAGTAAACCTAAATTTTATTTGCCTTGGTCACAAGTCCACAATGCAATTAAAGCAAAACTCAACCACCAGGTTCAGTCCAATCCCAACTTCTCTGGATAAATAAATACAATAATAACTCACAGTGCAAAATTACATCTTTTTCTATGGAAAATTCTGGAAATTACTATCATTGTACAGAGAATAGAACACACCAAAAGTTGGCTATTTTAAAGTGCTATATAACAGATGTAAAGCTGTTATTTGGGTACAAGGAGAGAAATCAGTGTCTATTAAAATTTTATAGATACTCAAATTTATGTTGATTTCCCCTATGCTTTGATACTATCCACTCAATAGTTATCTTATGTCCAAACCCAAAGGATTTTTTTTTTAACTTCAAAGGCATTCTGGGACAATAACAAAGTATGTGCTCCAGAAAAGTGTTGGAAACGGAAATATAGATAAATGAACTCATATTAGGAGTTTTCAAATTGAGAAATCCATCATTTAATCTGATCAGTGTTAGGTTTTTTTAACTACTTGAAATAAAGTCCATTATACTTTTTAAAAAGTGCAAAAGTCATAACCAAGGGATCCAAGTATTTTCTAATGCATCAAAATAATTCTATTTCCCTTAGGTCAGGCCAAATCATTCTACCTTTTTCCATGAAAAACAAAAAATGCTCTTGGGTAATTATAAATGCTGTCACTTAAAAAGTTCTAGCAAATTAAGTCCTTCAATAGCTCTTCTAATCCTTTTAAAAGTACTGCAGCTCAATCAACTCTTAATTGAGACTGGCAAACAGAAAGGCATAGAGTGGCATCTCTACAATGACTTGCACTTTATATAAAATTTGAAAAAACTTCAGTAGATATTTGGGGGGGAAAATCAGGAACAAAACAGATCAACTGTCCATGAAAAGCAAAAAGTCAAAGGTGATAAGATGAAGAGACTTAGTTACACTTTATCAAAATATACAAATATATAATCTAGACTTTTAGCATCATCAAAATGCAGTATTTCAAAAGATAGTCATAAAAGGTTCATTTCTTAAGAAATAGTTGCAAGAAACTGCACTCATTTCCTGTTCAGAATTCAATTCAAATTTCTGCCATTTCCTTTCAAAGGAAATACTACAGCAACACAGGGCAGAGGGTCTGTGATGCTTTACTACCAAATCTAAAAAGGAAAACTACCCAGAACTGGGTTTTGACACCCAAGATGAGCAATCAGCTTTTTCTAATGCTCTTACACGTTCAATAATTTTGCTTCCTTAAAAAAAAGGGAGTGGGGGTGGGGAGAGCTACCTGTAAACTGAAGAATGCCAAGAAAGCCCTTTTTGAAGAGTCATGGCCTAGCAGTACCATCATTTCGAAGAGTTCTAATGTACTACACAATACGAGACTATTTACAACGAAATCAAATCATTTTAGTGGAATTTTTACTGTGCAAGAGCGTGTCACTCTGCCCTCAGTATTTATTATGTAGTGAGAGCTGTAGTATTAAGACAGACAATATACAGGTAGCAGTGTAGCTGCGACATTTCAGATCATTAAGGCTCCTCGAGGGTAGGTGGTTTCTGTAAGGGGTAGGCCTTAAACGCCCGAGATCCTTCAACCCCTCTCCTAGGGTTTTCGCGTGCTTTGGCAAAAGCAGGGCCTCCTAAAGCGAAAGGGTAAAGGAAGAGGGTTCGAAAAGGAAGGCAAGCCCGGACAGAGGGTCTCCAAGTGGGTACGGAGCGCTGGGCTAGGGGCCCGCCGAGGTTACCGAACAAGCCCCTGCAAAGGCGAGTTTGTGGGGCCTGCCGGAGAAAAGGCCTCGCCTAGGAGTTGCAACACACTCTTTCTCCAGTGCGCAGCGCTCGGCCTGGGGGAGGGGGAGGAGGGAAACAGCTGCCAGGGGAGCGGCGAGCCCAGCCCGGCCCGGCCCGCTCACCGTGAGGGTGTCGTCTATGTAGAGGGGAATCTGCCTCCTCTCGAAGGGGAACTCCTCTTCCCCGTCCCTGCACACTGCCACCAGTCGCGCCATCGTCCCCGACGCTGCCGTTGCCACCGTCACCACCTCCTCCCAGCTGCCGCCGCTGCTGCTGCTCCTGCTGCTGCTGCCGCCTCCTCCCAGCTCCTGCCTGCAACAACCAAACGTCGCGAGCTTAAGCACCAGCCGCCGAGCAGCACATTCGCCACGGGGGGGAGGGAGAGGAGCTGAGGGGACCGGAGAGTCGGGCTGCGTTTCCCATCACCCGATTCCACACGCGCTCAGCCAATCAGCGCGGAACGGTGCGGGGACCCGCCCCCTCGCGCCGCTCGTCCACCCCAGCCCCCACCCCTGCCAGCCTCCTGTCAGGGTCCAAAGGAGAGGCGGAAGGGACTCGCCAGCCCTGGGGCTTCCCCAGCCTGTGACCGGAGTCCCAGCTCCCGGACCTCACCCCAGGCCTCAACTTAACAGCCCACTGCCCGCTTCCCGCCGCCGGGGAGCCCTCAGCCCATAGCTGACCCCTTTCTCCCCCTTTATGGCCGCGCCCCGCCCAGTCAGTCCCCCCGGGCAGCAGTTGCCCAGCGCGACCCCGCCCCTGGGAGGGGTCGACCCCGCCTCCGCTCTGCGGAGTCTGAGGGGGAAGAGACTCAGACTCTTTTCTCACCCTTCTAGGAGGTGGTCTCTCGGCTCTGACCTTCACCGTTTTCGTGGTCGCCTCCCTGACCCCCACCTCTGCTCCCCGTTACCGGCTGACAAAGCCCGCGTCAGGGCCGGCCTGGGCGGGAGCGCAGCTCCTAATGCCGTTTCCTCTCCGGCTTAGTCAGCCGCTCGCGCCACCGGGAGTGGGGGAGGGAGGGCGGGGGACGTGGGGAGGGTGGGGCAGGGAGGAGCTGAGAGCGCGGGGCGGGGCCTCGCTTCCTCTCGCGAGACTGCAGACGGCGCCTCCAGAGTTGCTTTCGAAACCCTAGCGGCGGGGTGGGTTGCCCCCCCCACCAGGCAGTCTCGAACCGGTGACCCGCTCCCTCTCGGGAATCTAACTACTCAAATCCGAAGAGGGCTGCTGGGAGGAATGAGTAGGCCTAAACGTACGTTTCCCGCCGCGCGGGCCTTTAAATCGCTCTCCGAGGGCCGAGGGGCGATGGGAGCCGAGTGGAGCTGACTCAGGGCCCACCCGAGGGTCGAGACCCAGTGAGAATCTGGGTGAGGAGGAGCTGGAACTTTCGGAAGGAAAGGGGAGACGAGCATCTGCGGAATTTGTAAGAGATAAACAGGGGCCTTGGTTTCCAGGTACTTGACGCCGCTTTCCCTGACACCATTATTAACCAGGAGCCAGCCTCATTACCGCTTCCCAAACTGAGACTGCGTTGAGATCCCGCCCAGGAGGTCGACGATACTGAGTTGCTGAAAGTTTTTTGTTGTGGTTGTTACACTTAGAGGCAAATAGAAGACTATGTGGAGAGTGGCTTGCGTATGCGTCCCGGTCAGAGAAACTCCTTGGGCTGGGTTAATATTAACTTTGGGACTCAGACAGGACACCGAGTCCCTTGTGCAAAGTCCTGGTACTGGCCAAAGGCCCTTCCCTCTCACCTTCTGAGAAGCGGAGCTGCTGTAAAGACAGTTCATCTACACTCTGCGTGCCACCATGTACTCAGTTCCTACCTTGAAGGCTTTGAAGGCCTGTTTGTAAAGCCAAAATAGTTGTTGGGAAGCATTTTTGCCTAGGGAAAGTCTTGACGATTTTAAGGATAGATCCATTTGCTGCTCTTAGCAACTAATCCTGATGACAGATCTGTATTTCCTGATAGAATAGGCTAGAGCTGTGATACTGACCTTTAAAAAGTATTTTGGTCATCACATGAAGTCTTAGAGATTCCCATCAACAAAACTCTATAGTGCATCCTTAGCCATGTTGACTTATGACATTATGTGGTCACTATTAGGGTAGGTGACATAATAAACTGGAAGAACCATAGTTCAGTCCCAAAGGTGTAATTATCCATTAAGTGTGTCTTTTGGCCATGTTAGGAGAGAACAGTGTGATTCTTAGCTTAAATCCAGTAGACATCTAGGATGTGCGTGTAACTTCTGACAG